>NC_091799.1:83487272-83790303 GCF_041296235.1 Equus asinus
GTTTGAAGGAATTCATAGTCTGGTGGGGAGATGCATAATTAAATGGAAACTAGTGTGTAATAAGTCTATGACAACCCTCTTAACAGAATTGACAAGGGCACGTTCTTGGAGACCACGTTCCCATAATATACTATAAGCCCCCAGCCCCTGTTGACAGATCTAGAGCTGGGCATTTCATGCAAGCTGGAACAGAGTTCTTCCCTGAGAACGGAGCACCACGACCCAGAGGGAAAGGGTCCCATTTTCTAGTGTGTAGCAGGAGCTATAACTTTTGAACTAGGGGCTCTGGATGGCAATATTCTTCCTGCTGTATGAAGTGAGTAGCAAAGAAAGCTGTCTTGCCAAGAAATAAAGTTGATCAGCAGAAGGTAGAGGTGCAAGACTGGGCGGAGACAATGCTCTGGTTTCCCCATGGCATTCCTGGTCTTAGTTTCAGCCATTCTGGAGGGGGCTGCATTGCTGTCAATCTGAAAGACCCTATCAATCCTTTCAATAAATTACATTTTAAAAATTTTAGCTTAAAAAAAAAGAAAAGAGGTAAAGAAAACAAAACTAAAAAAAAAAACATTTAAACGAAAATAAACTTTACCATGAGCTGTTTTCTGCCCTTTGCAACTCAAAAGTTGTTAATACATTGGAGGCGAGCAAAGCTGGTTTGCTCAGCTTGGAACAGTTGTCCATCTGTAGTCCAATGGGTTATGGCCAAGGGGGTAGGGTCAGAAGATATCGACATGACTTCTGGGAGCCCGCCCTCTGACCCTGACTGTGGTGAAGGCATTTCTTCAGAAGAAGAAAAACTATTTCAAGTGTAGAGACACCCTCAAAAACATTTTAGTCTTATTTGGGTGTTCACGGGCTACATAACGTTTCCATTCCATACCTATAATTAGGAATTTTCCAGTAATCCTTCCACCTCCTTATTCCAATCAACTCATCCTCCTGGGATTTTTCTATAAAGAAGGGAAGTCGAGGCATTCCCATCCACTGTAATGATTTGAGACGCCTCAGGGCATGAGAAAAGATACATGATTTTGCAATATTATGGAAAGTGTGGTTTTTCTACAATGTCCAATGAAACATTCCAGTGAACAAAATATTGACCCAGAGAAAATACAGAACAGAAATCTGCAAACAGTTACAAATACCAATATCCCTGGATGGCTGATCTATGCAAAGGTCTAAAACCTTCTATTCGTGAAGATCAGTCCATTTCAGCAGTGCGCAGAATCCGTGGACATGGAGGTTCACTGCGTGGTCCAGTTGACTTTTGTCTACCATATAATTCTCCAATTAGATTCCCATCTCAAGCAAACAGCCATGATAATTTAAATTAATTTTGAGTAGCTTGAAGCTGACAGCCCTAGCATTCAAAATAAATGCTTCTATTCCTGAGGTAGTTTATTGATACGGTGTTAGAATCTATCAACTCTCTTGGATCCCCTTTCAGCTAAATCATACATTCTAGCAAAGTGATATCACCTACAGGGGGTGAAAATTGATTGGCGGAGGCGGGCAAAAAAAATCTTACATATTATAATGGTTAGTGTCCTTCCTCTGCAATCCTACCAAAGAAAATCTTATTCCTTAGTATTTAATTTCTTGTGTTAGAGAGAATTTAAATTAAATTATTCTCCAGGATGGGGGGAGGGGAACAATAATAAAAAATTGAGAAACGCTGAACTAGGTGAAACTAACCATCTGCTTAAACTCACGGGCCCAGAGTAGCCCGTAATCCAGAGGCTGAATCCTGAATCTGGCAGCGGGCATAACAGGGGCCTCTGGTTTATCCAGACCTTGCCTCAAAACCAGATTCACACCAGGCTGTCTTGTACTAACTCCCTCTTGCAACAGTCCTGGATTCTAAACGTCCTCCTGCTGTGACCTCGGCTGAGCCCCAACTTCCTCAGTCTTCATCTGATCTTCCTACCTTCTGGACTAGGGTCCTCTTTTGACTTTTAGAAAACACTCACATATGAAAAGGAAACCACTGTTGATTAAATAGCTACAGTTCATTCATTCAACAGATGTTCATTGAGTGCCTATCCCGCGCTGGGCCCTGAACAAAACAGACAATGTTCCTACAGAGCCTTATGAAGCCCGTGTTCTGATGATGGTGAATCAGTAAACATAAAATACTAATGTCAGATGGAGATTAGTACTATGAAGAGAATTACGGTAGTGTCAGAGGATAGCGAGCGATGGAGGTACGAGCGGATTAGGAAGGCCCTTCTCAGGAGAGACTGAGGAAAGAGAATATCTCTAGTAAGGCTGTTCTCAGACAAGGGGACAGCAAAGACCCTGAAGTGAGAACCTGCTTGGCTGCCAATGGATGGGGCTACAAAAGAAGGAGTGAGGAGGAAATGCCCCCATTGAGCTGGATGCTTCCCCGTTATCTCATTCTCTCCTTCCATCCTCACAACCACCTTATAAAACAAGGGCATCTGAACCCATTTGACCAACATTGGCTAATGGCTAACGTTTCCTGAGGATAACCGTGTGTCAGACACTGATCTAAATGAATACTTTCCATGGATTACCTTATTTAATTGCTCCAACAATACTGTAGGGAGATATTATTAAGTATTCTCTTTTTAAAGGCTCAGATCAATAACAGAATCAGAGAGGCTAATTAATTGGTCCACGGTCTCACAATGACCAGAACCAGGACCGGAGTCAGGAACTCTGTAAATAACAGAGCCAGGATTAGCACCCAGACCCACTAGACTTGGCCTCGCTCCTTTCTGCATCAGCATGCTGCCTGCCTGCTCCTGACAATCTCACCCTTCTGAACTCATACCCAATCTACCCAGGCTGGCACCCTGCCTGGTAATCCCTGCTCCACTGTCACCAATGGGCTTCATGTGATAAATAAACAGGTAGCTTATGTCAGAAGCTGGTGGCTGACTACCTGACGTCCATTCTCTCTTTCTTCCTTTATTTTGTTGGGTGTGGCGATGTATTCAACTAAAACCCGGCCTCTCTTGGTGGTATGAATAGTTCTACAATATGGTTCTGGCCAATGAGATGAAAATAAAAATTGTTGGGTGGGGCTTACACCAGCATTCCTTAAGAAAAGAGCAGAAATGAAAGGAAGAATAAATCCCCATGTTGTGTAATCATTGTTATTTGAATTTTGCCAAATCCAACCAATCAGTTGAATTAAATTCCAAACAACTATAGAATGTGTTACCTAGAAGTGCGGGAACTAAAAGTAACAGAACCTAAAATGTGGCATTGGATGAGTAAGGGAGGGAGGGAGGCAGATGCCAAGGACTTGGATATTGCAGACTAGAAAGGTGACGCCAGCTATGTGATGTAAAATATTTGGTCAAACCACCAACTGCTGTACCTTGGAAAGTCACTGATGTGTTGACGGAGGCTGTGGTGTCAGAGAAGATGGTAGGAAAACTTTAGAATATCAGTAGGTGCTTCATCACTCTCAGCCAAGTCTCAAAGTCCTCAATTTAGCCAGCAAGCAAGATAGGAAGAAATACCGCTTTGCTAAGGAAGGCATTCGTGACATTCAGCCTGCAACCTAAGTTGCCTGAGAAGCCTATGTTCTGGACCCTTGCAGGGCTGAGAAAACCTGCTTTATCAGAAGCGGGTGGGTTGTGCTCAACCAGACAGAGGTTGTAAGCCTGCTGCCAAACGTGCGATTACCCACTTGTTTCAACTGTTCCCAGCAGCAGACATGAAGTAGCAGGCAGTAAGTTAAAATTTAGGGAGATGGGCACAGCTCATGAGCTTCTGTGTTAGCAACAAGACAACCATGAGCTCACTGTGATTGCCCATTTGATCTGTCCATCCAGTCTACTTTGTATGGATTGGGTGGCCCTGATGCCATCAACCTGTCATCCACAACCCTCTAGATCATGCCATTAACATACAGCGTGCATTATAATAAGTTCTTCAATTACACTGGAGTTATTTTTTTTAAATGGACAGTTATTTTGCAAATCCTTTCAGAACAATCATGCTGTTGAGATGCTTCTGGTGTTTATACTTTTGGGTAAATAATCTACTTACTGTATTTAAATTCTTAGCATGTAGCTGCACAGGATCTGACTTCATCGTTAATTAACAATGACTCAAATATTTATAATAGCCAGTAATATACTCTGCCATTAGCTAGCTGTAGGTCCAGAGGCAAGTCCTTTAGCACTTTTGAGCCTCAGTTTCCATACCTGCCCAATGAGGTGGTTCTCCGAAGTTTCCTTCCAGCTCCAGCATTCTCCTGGACTTTGGCACTGAGTTAGCAAGTCAAGGACAGAGTCGCTAGCCTCATTAAGAAGCATATAGGCAACACATGGAAGTTTTAAACTGCAGAAGAGATGGGCCAAATTGCTTTATCAGATTTTGAGTATCTGCCAAGACAAAAGGGAGGAGGGGGCCCCTGGTGTGGTTTTACATTCATGTGCTCATAACCACAGTTCAGCTCTTCCAGAAGACAAGAAGAAATATGTCCTACTGAATAGGAGCTCTTTGGAGTAGCAGAAAGAACCAAACTTTCGAGAAGGGGGAAGGAATTTGCCTGGGGGGTGGGGTATAATAGGAAATCCGGTTTTTCCATTGAGGCCCCACAGACTCTCTAATTTGGCAAGGGCCTAAACAGTGCAGAGACCGGCTTACATCCCCTCCCCTCCCAGAATGCTTGCAGGAGTCAGGGCTGGAGAGCCTGGTGCAGAGAGAGTATCCTCAGAGGAAACCAAAAGATCACAGAGCACAAAGGTTCGGCCCATGCGCCTCTGGGAGAAGCATCCCCTTTTCCCAGGACTCGCTGTGGGAAAGGCCTCAGCCCATGGTCATGAAAAGGCAAGCCAAAGTCCACAGGACTGAGAGAAAAAAGAATCCTCATTTGACCTCTTCCAGGCAGGAAATCAGAATTAAGGAAAAGGAAAGATTGTGAAGGAGTATGATATACTGGTCCCTATTCCCTCAATGGTCCCCATAGCTATTCATGTGCCATCTTGGCCTTTAAAAGGAGTGGGAGAGAAATGAAGTAGAGAGAAAATAAGAAGACAAGAGACAGCAGAAATGGAGAGGAACTCGGCTGGAAATCATCCAGTGGAGGTCTACTCTGGGCATGGCCGCAAGGACCTCGAAGAGAGGTCTGGGGAAATGAGGAGCTTGGACCCACTGTCTCTTAAGATCCTGCTGTTGCTGTGTCAATGTGAATGTGCAGGGGCCTGTGCACAGTGCAAACATGTGGCTGCAAAAGGCCACTGGTAGGCCAGAGAGATGCCACAAGGTAATGCTGATCTTAGTCAACTTCCCACCATTCATGTCTTTGGGCTCCCAGGCTCAGAACATGAATTCTGTCAGCACATTGAAAGAGCATCTGCCTCTCAGGTATAGATCCATGGTTTCAGTTACCCGTGGTCAACTGTGGTCTGAAAATATCAAGTGGAAAATTCCGGAAATAAACAATTCATAGTTTAAATTGCACACCGTTCTGAGTAGTGTGATGAAATCTCACACAGTCTTGCTCTGTCCCACCCGGGACATGAATCACCTCTTTGTCCAGTGTATCCACATTGTATATGCTACCTCCCCATCAGTGACTTAGTAGCCATCTCTGTTATCAGATTGATTGTCACAGTTTCAGATTGGTACTATGTACGGTTTCAGGCATCCACCGGGGGTCTTGGAATGTATACCCTGCAGATAAGGGGGGGGCTACTTATTCAGTTACCAGCAAGAAAGCTCATTCATTAATTTTCAGTTGGAAATACAGTTATGAAGTAGGCAGGATGTTTGCATCAACCTGACCAATGCCTGCTTTCCCTGCAGGCAGGATGCAGAGGAAGGCAAACTTCAGAACCGGGAGAACCGGGGGAGCATGGGAGGGCCCACAGCTAAGGCACTCTCTCCCCGACTCCAGCCTGGGCTTTGCAAAGGAAGCTGTCTACTTAGCCAAGACTTCTCTCCACTAGACAACACTGGAAGAGGCCTCGCTAACTTCTTGCTTCTGAAGGCTTTCTTTCTGCTCTCTGCACTAACTACCCCTTCTATTCATACCGCTTTCTCCAAACTGCATAGCATAACATCAGTAAGCGTTGATTTCTATTCTCTGAATTATGGGCACAATCACATTTCCTCCCCAAGATGACTATGATTCCACTTTTGGATTGTATACATCTTTATGAACAATTTCTTGAGTATTCCTGAGGCTGGCTATTCAACCGTGCATGCTGTATTTACTAGTTTAATTTGTCTTTATTTGTAAGTTCAGGTTTGCGGGGAGGGGGTCTCACTATTGCCCTCAAATACCAAGGACACCTTCCAGATTGAACATAACTATAGGAGACACAAAGTGGTCACGCAGCAGGCACCCTGCAGCATGACTCTGATCTGCCCAGAATAGTGGATGTGAGAGCTTGAGGGAGGCAGGACAGGAGAGACAGAACTGAAGTCACAAAGGAAAAGCCCGGGGAGTCTATGTTCTCCTTACCACACTTGACCCAGAGCCCTGCTGAGGTGCCTGATGCTGCTGCAGCTCCAGCATTTCCCAGAGCCCTGCGGCCCTGTGGCAGCATCCCCGCTACACAGATGGGCGAACAGATTGAGAGGGGACCTATGAGTTGGTCGACAGTCAGAGCGCTAGGTGTCCATGACGTCACTCGGCAAAAACTCACTTCAGATTGGAACCGGGTTCACATCCATTAGGCAAAGCCTCTTGCCAGGAAAATAGGAAATTGGAATGAAAAAAGAATCCCAAAGCTTTACAGTTCTCTTATTAGAGAAAATGTAGTCCCTGGGGCACATCTATACGGGAGGAACTGTAGACGGTTGGGTCTATTATGGGTTTAAAGTTTTAGGACAGAAATGTAGTCTTTACGTGGCTAAGCCTGTAGAGACAGGTGCTGTGGGAAATGGATGGTCCCAGGCACCGTGCTGATGATTAGCAAAATGGCCATTACCTGCCACCCACCAAGTTCTGTTGAAGCATTTCTAACATGCTTTAAGCATCCTGGTTGGAGGACAGCAAGTTCAGGATCATTCCCCCTGCAATGCTGGGCACTAGGCTGTGCCAAGTAGGACTCTAAAAGAATCCTGTGAAAATCACTGAAGAGAGCTCTCAACTTGAAATCGCCAGTCTCTTTGCCTGCGGAGGTGATTAAAAACTTGGCCTAATTCCCCAGGTGGAAACTCATGCCCCCTGTGTGGTGGGCCCCAGTCACTGGCTCTCTCTTGCTCCATCCTGTCATGACCCTTCTTTCCCACTGCTCTTCAAGCTCTCTCCACTGAGCCTTCCACCCAAGTCCTTTCCCACGAGTCTCATGACCAGAAAAGACATGGAAAGAAAGATACTCGTGCTTCTGGGCTTCCGGGGTTCTGCAAGATAAACACTCGTGGAGCCCGTGAGGATTCCTCAGGGAGGAATCATTCATTCACTCATTCATTCGCCAAATATTTATTGAATGCAATAAACAAAGTGACATCCTCACCCTCTGGAATCTAAAATCTGAACCAGTCTTCCCGAGCCGGGCTGAGCCTCAGAATCACCAGGCGCCGTGGTGGCATTCAGACAGCTCCATTTTTAACCTGTGACATCAGGTAACTCTGATGCAGCAGGGCCCTGGAAACTATCAGTTAGGTAGAACGAGAGGTGCCGGCTACTCCATGACTCACACTGGAGACCATGGGACCCATGTAGGGTTGCTAGATTTAGCAAATAAGAATATACAGTGCCTAGTTAAATGTGAATTTCAGGGAAACAATGATTAATGTTTTAGGATAAGTAGGTCCCAAATATTGTACTATGTCTCAGCATATGTACGTCCCATGCAATATTTGAGACATACTTACACTAAAACATTATTTTTTTACCTGAAATTCAAATTTCATTGGGTTTCCTATATTTTATGTGGTGATCCTACACCCACCCCATCCCAACTGAAGCGCCCTGCATGCCTTGTCTGCCCTTTGTGAAGTAATCCCAGCCAGCATCTCTGTCCTTGCCTCAACAGGCCTTTCACTTCCTCTTGGATGCAAGTATCACCCTTGGGCCAGGGCCACCCACGCGATGCAAGCAGAGAGTGAATGCGTCAGCCCTGGGATCCTAGCTCACCACCCTCCTCAGAGGAACTTCTCTTCCCAACTCCCTGTCATCTCAGCCTCTGGGCTCATGGGCCCAAATCTGCTGTTCCCAGCCCAGTTGCCTTCCCTGAATGCCCCTGCTTGTGTGGACTCTGTAAATACTGGTCCCCTCTGACTAGCTGACCTCTTGTCCCACATAATACAACAGTGTCAAAAGAATGAAAGCAGACAAGAAATAGAAAAATGTTTGACATAAACACAAGAAGTAATCTACACGCAATGTCAAACTGTGATCCTACGATCACAACCTCCTGTAGCTTTGCAACCACAGCCGCTCTGATTTTATCAGTTTTGTTTATTTTTCTGGGTAAGATTTTATTTGAATGAAGTTAAGTAGCTAAAACTATTGAAAATCACTAGAGTATATAGTTGGCAACCAATTCTACGAAATGCTTATTTTAAGTTGTAGAGGACACTGTTTTGTTTTTTTTTTCCCGAGGAAGATTAACCCTGAGCTAACATCTGCCAATCCTCCTCTTTTTTTCTGAGGAAGACTGGCCTTGAGCCAACATCCATTCCCATCTTCCTCTACTTTATACGTGGGACGCCTGCCACAGCATGGCTTGCCAAGCGGTGCCAGGTCTGCACCCGGGGATCTTAACTGGAGAACCCAGGCCGCTGAAGCGGAACGTGCACACTTAATTACTGGGCCACCAGGCCAGCCCGAGAACACTGTTGGCTGTGTACCCAGTCCATCTTTTTTACCCCTTTACAGAATTCTGATTTTTTTTTTTTCCTGAAGAAGACTCGCCGTGAGCTGACATCTGTTGCCAATCTTCCTCTATTTTGTATGTGAGCCGCCATCACAGGATGGCCACTGACAGACAAATGGTGTAGGTCCACTCCCAGGAACTGAACCCAGGCCGCTGAAGTGGAGCATGCCAGACTTAACCATCAGGGCTGGCCCTACACAATTCTGATTTTTGTTCAGGGATTCAACCATCCTCCTCTGCATGGCGGGTACCTCAGTCTAAAGATGGGGCTAAGTGATCAATGGTAACATCCTTCTCATGCCAGCAGCGGTTTCAGGAATGGGCAGGTGACCCAACAGTGGTCAATGAGTCATGAGGTGAAGCCTTCTAGGGGTCTTCTGGAAACCTTGTCTCACTCCTAAGACAAAGTGTCAAGAAGCGATGGTTCCTTTTCTTCCTCTGGATGTCATTAGGGCTGAGTCAGATGTCTAGAATTGCTGCTGCTATCTTGATTGACACCAGCTTAAGATGAAGCTTAATGCTGAGGATGGCAAAGGGAGAGAGAAAATGAAGTTGGGACCTTGATGACATTATGGACACCGTGGAACCACTGAATGTCCTTTCTGTTGAAGCCAGATTGAGTTGGATTTCTCTTACTTGCATCCAGAAAACAACCTGTTATAGATATGGTTCTGTGCTTGGAGCTACTATAAAAAGAGAATGTCGAAGACAGACATGCAAATTTAAACTTTGAGATGCGCAGCAATAAAAGTGGATCTACTGGCCTCTATTTCTATCCCAGAGGGCAGAAATTTGCTCATCCTTATTTCACTACAGATATTAACCATAGTAGGAGCAGAATTAACTAGCTTCCCCTTTTCTGGGTTTGAATAAAAATAGCTCTAGTTTAATGTTTGTTGATGAAATGTCAAAAATAAATTAACTCCTCCCTCTGGCAAAACCTCATATTTAAGCATCCTCAGAACCACAGGAAGCAGCACATGGTGTTTGAACTACCTTATGCATTTTTCTCTTTCAGAGGCAGAGGCCAGAGTCCCTCAGGCATCCTTAAGGTACAGAATCCTACAGCGCATGGGCAGAGCCCTGGGCCAGCTATATCCCACTCTCCCCTCATGTGCTTGACTTTCCTGCCACCTTCCCCTCCTGTGAGTGTTGTGCTAGCCCCCTGGCTCCAAGGGTGGAGCTCCCACTCCGGAAACTTTCTACCCATGCTGCCTTCTCCTGTTTCAAACATTTCCATAAACCTATAAATCAACTCTTCAGAAGAGAGCTGGAGGCCTGACTCTGGGCTGTGAACTCTGAAACAGTGAGCTTGCTTCTCAGGGATTCTAAATGGTACAGTAAAACCACTAGAAACCAATGACATCTTCAACCCACCAGCAAAGACAGAACTGAAGTCGTGGATGGCTCTAAGCCAGAGGCTTGTGAGTACAGCGAGACCAAAACACAATAAAGGGGGAAAAGAAAATAGAATATGGATTAATCCTGAACACTAGCAAAAACAAACACATGAAACTGGCAAGAGGATGAAAACAGACATACCAAATGGAGGCCAATTCATTCCATAAATATTTACTGAGTGCCCACTACCCCGTGCCAGGCATTACCACAAGTTGCTAAAAATACAAACTGAATAAGTTCTGTTTCTGCCCTCAAGAGATTCCCAATTTTCCTAGGGTCCGACACATAAATACCTTAAGATAAATCTTAAAGAACGAAAGAATTCACAAAGTGGGAACGCGGGAAGGAGGAGTCACTTGCACAAGGCAATTCGTACGGAATTCTCAGAACACACAGGTAGTGTATTCACGCGATGGGCAAAATGATGGCATGAGGGTGTGCGTGGGTGTGCAAGGGTGGTGGGCTGTTGGGGGAGATGAGTGTGAAGGCTGGGGCAGATTACGCTTGGCCTTCCCTCCTGTTCTGAGGAGTAGAATCTTCTTCACATAGACAATGGGTTTTGGTTGTTGGTGGTTTTATTTATTTAAGGGAGTGATATAACCAGATTTGTGATTTCATTTTAGAAAAGTATCAATATAGGAAAGTGTCCACCGTAACATGTGAGGAAGCAGGTTACAAAGCAATTTTGATGGCATATCAATTGTGTTTAAGAATGAAAATAATCCCTTTGAAGGATATTCACTACGATAACTGTTTTCACCTCAGGAAAGTAAGTCTATGAGTGGTTTTTCACCTTGAAATTTCTGGATTTTCTAAATGCTTATGAACATATATTACTTTGCTGATTTAAAGAAATAGTGTGTGTGTGTGTGTGTGTGTGTGCGTGCGCACGCATGTGTGTGTAGGGATATGGATGGGATTTCCACAGACTGAGACTAGAGAGCAAGGAGGCCCGATGGAAGACTGTCCTCATAGCTCAGGTGTTATAATGACCGCCTGGACCAGGAAAGTGGGACAAGGGAAGTGGGTAGCTTCTCGGGCCATTTCAGAGGCAGAGTTGACCAGTCTAAGTGACCGCTTGGAAATAGGTGGGTGGGGAAGGAGATAGAGAAGAGGAGGCGTCAAAGATGACCAGGGGATTGGAGAGCCCTGGGGGCTGCCCAGCAGAGAGGCTGGCTCTGTCCTTCGCCTCTTCTACTCCAGGTATCTGACTTTGGCCCTCTCGTCAGGGATCCAAACCAGACTTCTCACCTTCCTCTGTTCACAATGGCTACACAAGTAGAGGGAAAGGCCAAGTCTTTCCTTTTTACTGTGACAAGGGACTCCCCGCTCCCCTAGCCCACCTATAGCACCCTGCTCCCTACACCTACAATGTTAGTTGGAAACTCCCTGTCTAAACTCACTGGGCCTAGGAGAGCCAGGTTTGTTATCAGAAGCTCACAAAGCTCAGCCTTTTTTAAGGCAATTAAAACTCCAGCGTGGGAGACCTTTGGCAATCACTACTTTTTCCACCTAGCCAACTCTCGCTACAGATGTAATCGTCCACCAGTTTAGGAAGGCAACGCATTACCCCGGAGCCAAGCAGGAGATGGTGGCACACACACTGCTGCTTTGTGAGCGCAGACCTCGACTCCCTCTACTCCTCTTCCCTTTGCCATTTCCCAAAGCTCCCATTCAACAAGAAAAACACGGATCTGATTAGGAGGTTTTACATGGGCCAAACAGTTGCAGGCCCTTTCTCATCAGACAGGCAGGAGGGGGGCCGGTTTCCATCAGGAAAGTCAGAAATGGGGAAATGAGCGACAACTACAGAACTGAGCTGGCTGGGCTGGGAGAAGGAGCTGCAAAGGAGAACACTACCTCTATTTAGTCAAATCCATCCTAGGATAATAGACTGTGGAATCAGTTCCATGCTACCACACTCCTGCTTGCTTGATCACATTAATCTGTCATTTTTTTTTCAACTACATTTCTATTCCTGCCACCCAAAAAAGGGTGGGTCCACTCCCCACTCGCATGAGGATCTACAGAACAGGAGACACAGGCAAATTCTAACTAGAGGCCACTTTTACAATCAGCAGCATAGGCTATGATCCAGCTCTAAATTCCAAAAGGAAAACAATTTTGATTCAAAAAGTAATTTGATAAAGACAACTTTCAAAAGTTTAGACATAAAGACTTCTGCACTCTATTGTGAGGGAGAAAGGCTAATTAGAAAACAAAACTTGGTCAGTGGTGTGCTGGAGTTGGCCCTTGCTGGTTCCCAACAGCTGACTGCTAAATTTTCAGGAATTTTGCAAGCTGGTTGACATTCACGTTGGTAGTTTGAAATCAGCCATGGTGGGAGGATTTACACTATGGAAATTGGCAGATGCTACACATTAGGATGGCCTCTCCTTTAGCCATTTGTTAAACATTTACCAGCATCCCAGTGGTCTGACCCTCCTTTCATGTAAAGGTCTATTTATACACACGTGTGTGTATAAGTAAAAAGTCAGGAAGCGAAGTAGCTAAAACATTAATCATTTTAATTCGAGGTGGCGAGACTAACAAGTAGTTTTTATCTTCTTTTACTTCATATTTTTCTCCACAGTGAACATGTATTCTTTGTATAGTAACCAACCTTCTGGCAAAGGGAGCAGCTCCTTTCTTTCTTGAGCTCTCTGATTCATCCTTTTCTTCCTCTTCTTTAATCTCCTCTTAACCTGACCTCCCAGGTTTTTATTCCTTGTGTAGGGTGGTGCTGAAATCTCAAACTAGTTACCTGCCCCCAGGCAGGCAGAAGGCCAGGTAATGAGAACAAGTGAGCAGACTCCAGGCTCCAGGTGGACAGAGCCCGAACTCAGCTCACACCAGGCCCAGCAGCGGGGGTGAAGTGCCTTCTAGACCTCAGCCCTGGGCGCAGAGCTGCTATGCGTGATTTAATAAAGGAGCAATGAGCAGCTGGGCATAGCAGGAGTCTCAGCCAGGGTGACCCCAGGCTCTGTGGATGGGACACCACCTCCCTCTGGGTATTCACTTCAGCGTTCACCAGCTGTGCAGTGGCCGTTCCTATTGTTTGCAGTGCAGGGAGACCACTCACACCACCTTCACATCTAGTATATCACTCTATCCTTTCCATAGCTGGATGTTCTCTCAATTTAACAGACATAAACCGAGGCACAGAAAGCCCAGTGATTTGTCCATAGTCACAGAGCCAGGAGAGGAGTTGGGACAGCAATCCAGGTATTAATATTGATCTTCAGGTTTTGTTCCCTTGACTATATTGGATCCTTCATGACACCTCAAATTTCTGACTATACAGTTTGAATGAAACTTGAGCTCCCGTTTTGTCGTGATTAAAGAAGTCTAAGACAGCCTTTTTGAGTAAAATGAAAAGGGGTGACTAAACTCCAATCTGACCTGCTTTTGGAAGCAGTTTCTGGTCTCTGTAGGAAGATAAGATTTGACTATGTTTTCCCAGTTCCCACATCCTCGCTGTACAGGAGACTTTTGAGTGCAGGGTGAATGCTGGCATTATTGCTGGTGTTGCTTCTCGACCACTTTCATTTCTTAATCCCACAGGCCGTGAATCTCAAAGCCCACCTGTTGCCTCCAAGTTCCCGTGCCTCACACGAAGATGGGAGGGCTGGGAGAGGAAGGGCTGGCCAGCACTCCCCGGGATCTCCTCAAGCAGACAGTGGGCAACGTGTGTGCCCACAGTGTCGTCCAGCTCTGGTCGAGGGCCTCCTGCCTCTGCTTACTCAGCTGGCTTGCAGAAACTTCTGGCTGGCCTGTGATTGACAGAGAGGCCTGACCCTGGTGCAGATGGGGCCTGTCTACAAACAGGAGGGGCCACCCTCCGGGCAAAAGTGTCTAAGAAACCATGAGCAGTTTTGGGAAAAGGGCAGCACTAATTCTGAAGTCTTGTTGATCAATCTGAGCTAGAAGGGATTTAAAAATTTTATCCAATCTAATGTCTTTTAATGCTGTCCCTGGGAGGCCAAGGAACCACCTTGCTACATAAGACAGGGGTCAAGTAGTTGGGGCTCAGGTGCCCAATGGGCTCCTCCCCCGACTGCCAACTGGAGCACACCCCCCTTCATTGGACTTGCACTTTGGGTTTTCCTATCAAAGTCTTACTTTAAGAAGGGGTTCCAGCACCTAAAAAAACAGTAAGTTTGAAAGTTTCTCATCTAATCTAACCATGTTGTTTAAGAGGTTGAAGAAACTGAGACCCAGGGAGGCAAAGTTCAGGCAGGAGTGAGTGGAGGACCCAGGTCTTTCCACTATACCCACATCCACTCTTGCCTCAACCGTCCTTTGACTTGGCAGGCAGTTGACCTTGGCGTCTTGAAATACTCCTATCTTTTTGATCTACCACAGCCCTTGCTCTTGCCGGTGAGGAAATGATCTAATAGTTTTCAATTTCGGACCTGGCTCCACGACCTGCACTTGCCTCCTTGGTGACTTAGATTTCCTGTCCATGGTCCCTGGCCAATCCAACAGCAGACCTGCCAAACCCTGTCTTACATCCACATCCTCTGCCTCTGCACACAGGCCAAATCTACATGGACTGTGGTGGTCCTGGGAACTGTCAAAACACCCCCATCAATCCGGGATATAACAGACTGTAAAAAACTCAGTGCCCCGTGCATAGGTCGCCCTGACTCAATGTTACTGAAGATGCTGCTGATAAACTTAGGAATAACAAGATCGTGATGCATGAGATAAACAAAATATACTGCAGCATCCACACATAGACCGAGATCTCCCCAAGAGTTCCGAATAGTTATATGAATATTAAAATAGTCACAGTCGACCCCTATATCACTCTCTATTTCCTCTTTTGTCAAATACATAGTGGCAGAACTTCATTTATTCTCACAGAGGTTCCCAACTTATGAATAGCAAATCCACTAGACTCGAAGCTCATCCCCAAGCAGTTCCACTAAATCAGGCTTATCTGCACAACCAAAGAATTCTCCTCTTTACAAATTGCATCTCTGCAGTGTTTCCTTTAACAGCAAGCTTCCCTAATGATTCAACCGTACTCTCTTCTTTACAAAAAAAAACATGCAAATTTTCAAAACCACAACTCCTGCAAAAAATGAAGTGCACTTAAAAAATGAAAACTCTGGGTAAAAGAAAGTAAAAAGACAGAAGACAAGACCCGGAGCTGAGGCCATTTGTGGCATACTTGACTTTCTTCCTAACATGAGAATTTAAGAAAGCTGGGGCTACAGTAAAGAAATGGCCCTGGTTTGGTACTTTGCATATAAGGCGTCCCTCTGAATGCAGGTGTGTAGAGCTCTCCAAGCCACTGGGTTCAGTGTCTATCAGGCTATTCTGGGGTGGCCATCGCTATTGCTATCTGGCCTGGTCCAAGAAATCGTACAGCCCTAAAGGAGAGTTAGTGCCTCCTCTGAGCCTTCTGAAGATTCCAGTCCTGTTTCTAATTCCTAACCCCCACCAACAGCCAACAGCAGCCAGTGAACTGGGAACTGGGTGTGCCCTAGGCTTATCTGAGACTGTAGCTACTCAGGAAGAATTCCCCAGCCCATCCTCAGGATGAAGCCCCCAAATACTCTCTCCCAATCCAAACGCCTGCTGCTCAGCTGCAAATGAAACTCTCTGAAGCAAGCACGAGGGATCCATCCTTCGGCTCCATCAGTTTCCCGCCGGCCCACGTGCCTCACTGAACCCAGCTAGGACAAGCTTTCTTCAAACCTGTGGGAGACCCAGGAGTGCGGGGATGGTGTCAGACCCTGAGCCTCTGACACAATCGGTTTGGCTTAAGAAGCTGTGATAAAACTAAACTATCTGACACTTTCTTCTTTATCCTCTTTCTTCCACAAACAGAACAGGCTCCTCGTGTGACCTACTTTCTCTTTCTTTGTGATTATGCAGAACTCACAAAGCTTCTTCCTTGAGCCTGACTAATATTTTCAGTGACAAGCTTTTCATCTTTTGGAAAAGAAGAGTCTGCGTCAGCCTGCCAGAGCACATAAGTCTCGGTGAAAGGACCGAGGACGACAGATGAGTTACGAAGACTTCACTGGGGGACTCATAAGAGATTTTCACTGAGCACAAGACAAAAAGCACAACAAAATCCAGACCTCGCCCCTTTAAAGGCATTAGCATTTAGTCTGAAAGTTTTCATCAACAAGAATCAAGACGTTATTGATGAACAAATCAACTCCAAAGTTCCTCGCTATGGCCTGAGTCCTGTGACTGTAGACTCTGGCCTCGGCCTGGAATCCTGCCACTCTCCAAAAGCCACTCGGGCACATCCAAACTCTGCATTTTGCATTAAAAATTAATCGACTTCTTCTAACTCTTCAGTGTATTAGAACACAACAGGGTTTTAAGGTATCAGGAAGAACAATTTAAAAATAAAAACCAAGCAACCCAGCTTGGGTGGAAACCAGGCTCTATTAGTCAAAATTAAGTGGATATTGATTTTTCCGCCCTATTTTTACCTTGAAGCCTGTGCACTTTTTAATGTCTGATCCGCCGTCCCTTTCTGACATCAAAACTCAAAATTATGATTGGTGGTTGGAAAGGATTTGCTTGGTGACTTTAGAAATGTCACTGCTGGCCCAAACTCTGGCCCTAGGATTCTGATCTAAAGCTTCCTTTTTATTTTCAGTGAGGTGAAACAGAGCCTGCTAAATGTTTACTGGACAAATTGTTCAAAATAGAAACAGACGTGTAGCCCTGGGATCCAACTGTGTTTGCTTCCATCCAAGTTAGTTCAGCTTCATGCCACATACAGGCTGTCTGGTCAGCAATGACTCAAACACAAGCCACACGAGCTGCATAAGCCCAAGGGGTTGGTAAATCATTGTGTCAGAGCGGGGCTCACCAGCTGCATTTGCCCTCAGCAATGTAAGGATGCAGAGCTCCAGCTCCCCGAGCATTGCCTCCGGTGCAGACTCAACTCCATCTCCACTATCCTTAAGTAGTTCCAATTCATTCATTCATTCTGAAAGTATTTACTGAGCACCTCCTCCAGGTCCTGGTTCCACGCAGTTGGCACCACCTATCCTCTTGCCAATGGCTGGGCCGAGCCTCTAGATGTGGTAACAACTCTGGAAGAAAGAGCTGACCTCGCAGGTGAAAAGGTAGGCAAGTAAGGAAGAAGTTGTTCCAAAGGAGGGGATCTGGTTGTTCCCAATTTATTACTCTGCCTTCAAATATGTTACCAAAAAATATTTGGCAAGGAATCTCTCTACTCAAAAGTGAACAAAGTGGAAATGGCTAAAAACAGTTGGCAGGGGCTGGCCCCGTGGCCGAGTGGTTAAGTTCGCGCGCTCCACTGCAGGCGGCCCAGTGTTTCGTTGGTTCAAGTCCTGGGCGCGGACATGGCACTGCTCATCAAACCACGCTGAGGCGGCGTCCCACATGCCACAACTAGAAGGACCCACAACGAAGAATATACAACTATGTACTGGGGGGCTTTGGGGAGAAAAAGGAAAAAATAAAATCTTTAAAAAAACACAAAAAACAGTTGGCATAAGAGACCTGGATAAATCCTCTCAAGAACTATGGATCAAGAACAAATTGAGGGACAAGGCACGAGCCACGTCCTCAGGCTCAAAGGAGATCGTGCACGGAAAAGAGAAGGGCCTGAGGAAGGACACTGAGCTACCAGTCAGGCAAGTGGCTGCTAGACTTGGCACGACGCTGACTGGCCAGTAGTGTGGCCATGGTCAACGGCTTCATCTCTCTGGGCCCCAGGTTCCTCAGCATTAATACTGCAGCGGATAAGGTCACCCGAAAGCTTTAAATAGTCCTACTCTGGTGGACGGATCTTTTATAAAACATGGTCAAAATGGGTCAATTTCTTAAAAAAAAATCAGGTAGAAGAGAAATGAATACAAGGTATTGAGTCATCGGTGTGAAAGGTCAACTGAGACAATGAAGGCCTTTTGAACCGAGGAACAAGCATAGAGCAGCCACTGTTGTTCTACTGAATAAGATTTCCAAGAGCCACCCTACTGAAGAGAGTTTCCATTTTCAGACACATTTGAGAATTGCTGTCCACTACATACTCTTCTTAAAGTCATCATTTCTATTGAAGTCTCTGAGAAGTCCTGTACTGTGGAAACCTGCTTAAGGCTTAAACCAGGGCTTTTAAAACTTATTTGACCATGGAACTCCTTTTTATTTTTATTCAATAGCATCTTTCAGATGTGGACCTCCGAGTTTCACATTGTGGGATATAGTACTATAAAGGAAGTTTGGTTATTTTAAACATCAAGAAATGCCCAGCAAAAACCAAGCAGGCAGAATCTTAGTTTGCCATTTTTAAGCCTAAGCAACAGCTCAAGGCTGGATACACATTCAAAGCTATAGCTTGCCTAGGAGGTCTTTTTTTCACCCACTAACCCTTGGGTCACTGCAAAGACATGGTCCAGCTGGACAAGTGGTGACCTCAGTCTTTGCCAGCCATTTCTTCTGGGGCCCCAGGACACACAGCATGCTGTCAGCAAACCAACCAATACAGAACTAAATCATGGTGATGTCTTCCTGCCTTGGGGACGGGTCTGTGCTTGCTCGGAGACTGCCTGGGGACAGCTAATTGCTTTCCAGCTCCAGCTACACAGCTTTCTCACATCCACTATTCCCCAGGGTCATATTTTTTCAAGCCACATTTTTCAGAGAATAGGGCGGGAGGAAGAGGATCAAGAAAGAGAGCAGCGGTCAGCAGGAAGTTGCTTTTTATCTTCATTATAACGTGAATTACCACCTTCAAAATTCCTCACTTAATATTATTAAGTCCTTTCCAAATTTTAGCTTTTGGGTCTAAGGTTGAAGGTTGAAGCTACAAACCAGAGGGAAGTGTGGCCACTGCTGTTTCGGGAGAGAGGAAGAACATCTTCCAATGGGGAGTAGGAGTATTTTCTTCTCCAGGGCTCTGATAATCCGGTCACCATTAGCAGAAGCGTGAAAGGGACACCAGCGGTCCTCAGATGTGGCAGCATGGAGGGGATCCTGGCTGTGATTGTGAGCCGGTGATAGGAGGGAGAGCCATCAGTGATGCGCCAGAGAAAACCAGTCCACCCTGTGCCCTCTTTGTTTGGGCAATTCTAAAGCAATGGCAACCATCTCACCCAGGTGGTCCAGGAAAACAGGCAAGACATTGAGGCATTCACTGAAGGAACACACGATGAAAACTGGGGTGAGGCAGAAAAATCCAGAACCTGAGTCTAAGATAGCATGAAGTGGGCATGTTGACATTTGAAGATTTTTTTTTCAAGAAAGAGAAAGGGTCTAAGAGAGGAAACAACGGTCCTTTCTGCCATCAGATACCCTGAACTCCCCTTCAATGAGATGAAAGGTTTTGTTTGTTGTTTGCATCTTTAAAGTTTTCCTGAGGGGCTTGACCTTGAAGTTGTCCTCTCCTTGTGAGGCAAGTATCTCAGAAGTTCCAGGAGAGGTCATGGACATCTGATCTAGAGGCAAAAAACACCACCTTGATTCTCAGGGCTGATTTCCTACCCCTGAGACCTTAACGTCTGAGAGGAAAAACTAAAAAAACGGGTGCAGAGGGAGGAAAAAAAGAACTAGGTACTTTTATCCCTTAGAGTTCCCGAATTATTTTCAAATCTTAAGGCAGGGAAAAGTAAGAGTCTCTCAGTCTCCTTCTCCCCCTCTTCTTTAGGGGACAGATTCATGTTTTACTACTTTATCACAAGAAATGTGACTCTCAGGTGGACCGACAAAGTGAGGCGAATGAGCTATGGATGGAAGTGTGTAAAAGTCATCATGTGTTCATCATGTATTCCACGGCTAGACCATCCCCCTTTCATGTGAGGTCTCTGCTGGGACCCATTACACATCGATCCTGTATTTTATTATCAGAGGTCTGCCTCCTTCCCTTTATTTTCAAATTCTTCAAAGACTGATTGAATGCAGTTGGCTACTTCCAACTTGTAGCCAGATGACCAGCTTCCTTGTGGCTGGTTTCACACTCACCTGGGTTGCAGGAGCCTCTTAACTGGTTTCTAGATTTCTCACAAAGGGAACTGGTCCATGTACAGTTGTTGAGTTGATGTCTTGTAGGGAAAAGGAGGGTATGGGGCTTCCCATTCTGCCATCTTGCTGATGTCACTCACTTAGTCTTGTCAAAGTTCCCATCTTTCTAATTTCAAATTATATTTAAGAGCACGCACGTGATTAAAATTCATACGAAGAATTTGCCAAGTTAGTTCTTTCCCTCTTAGTTCTTTCCCTTCAGAGCAGCTTGTGAACATTATTCCCTCTTTGTTTTAGGTGGTGGTGGTTGTTGAGGCTGGTGAGTTTCTTTATTTCTTTTTGGTCTGCTCTAAACAAGAACCCGCATAGCTGTTAAGGGCAGAGATCCGTGGCTCAAGTGGATGGCGTGCAGCATGCTGGGGACTGGCCAGGAAGCCTGCTTCCTCAGGAAGCAGGTCAGTCTGAGAGCTGACAGCAGAAGGCTGGCTGGGGCTGCAGCCCCTGGCACAGAGGTGCCCTGTGGGGAGGAGCCAGGGTCATGCTGACACTGGGATGTCTTGCCCTGATGCTAAGAGTTACCGAGGGCTATTCTCAGAGCCTCTCAGCTTCCGAGGACACAGATAATGACGTCTCAGTCATTGCCCTCACAAAGGAGTAACTCTTATTCAAACAAAAAAGACATTTCTGATTTCTCATAACTCCCTGAGTGCTTTAAAAAATCACATTCTCAATTACCCGCTCTACTGAGCTCCACCTTGATTTCAAGTCAAATTATTCCCAGTTTGCTCATTGCTGAGGGGAAGTGTGTGGTAGAGGGGTGGGGGGGGGCAGGAGAGGGGGCTGAAAAATGCCTATAAATGTCAGGCCAAGTTTAAACAGCTGCAGAGAACACTCCAGGTGGGAAAGACACTAGAGATAGCAGACGGGAGTCTCTCTGAAATTCAGCACTCCATTTAAACTCTCCTCCCTCCCCAATCCTGATATTATTTACTGCTTCCATCTAATGAGCTTTGATTTGTGGCCAACGATTGCACTCAGCCAGCTGTACTCAACAACCACCATGACACATGGCTTCCATCGATGTTGATGCACAACTCTGAACTGCTTCAAGTGCTGAACAGTCACACTGAAGGGAGGGAAAGGCCTATGCTGGCATCAGAGGGAGTGACCGAGCAGGAAGGCCGATACCATATAAGTGCTGAGGTCACGGATTAAGCCTGGGCAACTGAACAGGAGGCCCTTGGCTGAGTCTTATCCTCTCTATTGGTCACCCTCTTGGTTGTTGTCAGACTGACATTACAGAGAGCTGGGTCTTGAAGACTATTGGAGCTAACTGGCATTAGCCCCTGGCCCTTGAAGAAGCACATGGCTGTGAAACTCTTAAAACAAGAATTAGTCTTGGTCAGGGCCAGCCCTGATGGCCTAGTGGTTAAAGTTTGGCATGTTCTGCTTCGGTGGCCCGGGTTTGGTTCCTGGGCACAGAACCACACCACTTGTCTGTCAGTGGCCATGCTGTGGTGGTGGCTCACATTAAAAAAAAAGAGGAAGACTGGCAACAGATGTTAGCTCAGAGTAAATCTTCCCCAGCAAAAAAAAGAAAAAAAGAGAATTGGTCTTGGTCAAACAAATGTTGGTGAGGATGTGGAGAAACTGGAACCCTCATACATTGCTGGGAGGCAGGTAAAATAGTGCAGCTGCTGTGGAAAGTTTGGCAAGTCAACTTAAACACAGAATTACCATATGAGCCAGCAGTTCAACTCCTAGATATATACTCCAAAGAACTGAAAACAGGTATGTAAACAGGACTTGAACACAAATGTTCATAGCTGCACTGTTCACAATAGCCAGCAGGTGGAAACAATATGAATGTCTACCAACTAAAGAATGAATTAACCAAATGTGGTATATCCATTCAGTGGAATATTATTCAACCATAAAAAGGAATGCTACACTGATACATGCTACCATGTGGTTGAACTTTGAAAACATTATGCTAAATAAAAGAAGTTGGTTACAAAACACCATGTATTTTACGATTCTATTGATATGAACTATCCAGAATAGGCAAAGCCATAAAGACAGAGAGCAAATGAGTGGTTGCCAGGGGTGGGGGGAGGGGAATGGGGAAGGATTGCTTAATGGGTATGGGGTTTCCTTTTGAGATGATAAAATAGTTCTGGAACTAGATAGTGGTGATGGTTGCACAACATTGTGAATGTCTTTAATGCCACTGAATTGTACATTTTAGAATAATTAAAATGGTAAATTTTGTGCTGCCTATATTTTACAACATGCATACACAAAAGAATTAGTCTTGATCAGTTATGTGCCTGCCCTTCCCTAGCATCCTGCTTTTGTCACTGTGCCAGCTGGTGTTCACTTCTGACTTCTGCCCATGCACTCTGTATTCTTAGTGTGGATATTGTGCCACAGATTTCCAAGAGTCAGGTCCCCAGCCTAGACCTGGCCTCAGCACACTCACATTAGGGCCTTCAGCTCACATCTCACCCCAACATACAACCAAGGGAATGTGGTCATCGTTTCAGTCTAACATTACTGCTGCTAAATCAAGTTGGTCTTTACAAAAAATATAAGTAGAGTCTATTCTATTATTCTGCTCATGAATTAAAAAGTTAAAAATCACCAAGATGTATATCAGATATCCAGAAGCTCTTTCTGAATATTAACTGGCCATGATGCCTCAACACAACTGCTCAGAACTTCCCAGTTATCTGTTGGTGCTATGAAAAATTTTGAATGAGTTAACTTATTTCAACCACCTCCAGAAAGTAAGAAATTGCCTATTACGTCGGTATGCCTGAATTGGTGGACTATTAATATTTAAGTGGGATTTCTCTTATAACATTTAACTGATTGGCACAAGATTTGGTCAGAATAGAGAAATGGTCTTCAAGGCCTCGTGTACATAGAATCTCATTAGATGCTTGTTTACCACCCAGATGTCCAGATGCCCCAAAATTCTGATTCAAGATGTTTCCATAAGGTCTCTTTGGCTCTTATACCTGATCCTTTAATGTCTGCTTCAAATTCTCTCATAGTAAGTATTAACTTGTCCACAAACTTAACCCTTCATCTTTCCCAGAACTACAGACCCCAATATCCCTCTGTCACCCCAAACCATCCCTAGGTAGTGACCGGATGGGAGAAGATACTGGGGGCAGTCCTGACCCCACAGCTCTCCCATTTTCCTCTGTGAGACATCTCATGCAAACTTCAACATCACATTTCCAACTATCTTTAGGACATCTCTAGCAGGATGCCCTGCCATATCTTCCAATCTAACACGTCTAAGACTACACCAAAATCTGGACTTTTAGACATGCCTCCCTCTCTTCCCCCTAAGAAACCAACATTCTGCAAATTATTCAAATTCTTGGTGTTGCCTTTACTTTCTCCTTCTCTTTTATCCCTCAAACTCTATTTCTTTACTTTGGAAGGTCTCTCAGATACTTTTTTCCTTTCTCTACTCTCACTGCTACCACCGCTTATGGAAGAGTCTGACTTCTTCCTCCCCATCCTGCAGCCCGTCAACAGGCTAATATCCCAGATTGCTGGTACTGCTGCTGCTGTCATTTTTCCATCTTGGTTGCTTTTCCTTGGAGTCGCTTTCCCATGTTATCTTTGTGAATTAAGAATCTACAACATCACATTTGAATTTCCCAGCCTGGTATGCAAGGCTCTTGACAAGTTGGCCCCACTTTACCACCCTACAGCTCCTAAACAGCACCACCGTCACCCCTCACCACTACGCTCGCCCTACCCACAGAGTAAACACACTCCCACCCCAGAGCTTCTGCTCCACTGCTGGCTTCTGAAATGCCCTTCCTCCCTCTTCTACTCTATTGTTCAACGAATGTTACTGCAGCTACTGTGTGCTGGGCACTGTGCATATACTGCCATGTATTGTCCTCTGATTATTCCTCCAGACTTGTTTCATGGAAACTCCTGAAGTTATTTCACACCAGGAACTGTGTTTGGTTCACTGTTGTTCAAGCACCTAGCACATTGCCTGCACATTTCCTAAGAATCACTCTGAGTGCACACTAGATGCTCTGTAAATATATGTTTTAATGCAATTGTGCCTGAGTCCAACATAAGAGCCACCAACCCAATGGCCGCTTTATCTATTAAGGACAACCCTCCTCCACTCCCGGTCTGCTTCCTTAAGGAGATGAAATACTGGCCAAGAAACACTCTCCTCACTCCTCCTCCCACCTGCCTCACCTGTGGCAGGATGCCCTGAAGCCTCCCCTGGGAGATGCTCGGCAAATGCAGAATCCTGAGGTTGGAAGATGCCATAAACCATCTCCCTTCTTGGAAATTCATGATGCATTTACTCATTTTTGATCTTTTATTTTTAGACATTGAAATGAACAACAAAGACAAGCCCCTGCCCTCATCAAATGTGACCTGTTAGTACTTCTGAGAAGTCCCTCGGTAAAGAGGTTTTTAGGTTTGTTTAACTTTGTTTTCCCAAACCACACTCACCCTCCCTCCCTTTCTTTAGAAGCTCCTAACAGTGTTCCATAGACCGCACGTTGGGCTGCAGACGAGAGGGCCAACCAGTCAGGCTAAACCAAAGTTTTGGGTGAAAGAATAAAGAACTGATCTTTTAATTTCATACCAGGAAGCTTCGCTCCCCCTGAAGCCTCCTCAAAAAGCCTGGTGTGTGCACCAACAGTTGTTGAAATGCATCCTTTTTAAAGCTCACTTGGTTATGAGTAGGGTGATCCCAATACACGTTGATTAGGCAACAGCTAGCTCACGCTGTTCCCTCCCAGGCACCCAGAAATAATA
The DNA here is from genome assembly GCF_041296235.1 of Equus asinus. Classification (NCBI taxonomy): domain Eukaryota; kingdom Metazoa; phylum Chordata; class Mammalia; order Perissodactyla; family Equidae; genus Equus; species Equus asinus. The sequence goes on from NC_091799.1 coordinate 83,512,268, forward strand.
ACGATGGCAGTGATAGAGTAAGAAGGTGGAGGAGTGGGTGGGCACCGACAAAGCGAGTTGCGGGCTGATGATCAGAAGTGCTGGTGTGGGGGCTCACCAAGCACGGGTTGTAAGAGTCTTGCTAATGGGGTTAAAGCTGGGCCAACGCTAATGGCTCACAGAGGGTGAGAACTTGTTGGAAACTGAGGTGGAGGAAGAGGAGGAAGGAGTGGGGGACACAGTCAAGCAGGACCAGGAACACACTGTAACGAGGGAACATGCGGGAGGGGGCGGGGGGAGCAGTGGGAGGCTGTTCAGGAAGAGCAGAATTCTTTCTCTGACACTGTATTACTCTCCCTTCTTGCTTTTAAGGCAGAGACCATACACTTTCCATACTTCAGGAGGAAACGGGTAGATTCTGAAATGGACGTATTTACCCCCCTGGGAGGCCTTCTCTGCCCTCTGCCTCTGAAGAGAGAAGATGGAGGGGGTAGGAGAAGATGAGAGAGAGAAGAAGGAAGGGAGGAAGACTCTTCCAAGGAATATATTTTGGGAAACTAGAGGATTTCTGAGGTCCCTTCCCACCTGAAGATGACACATGATTACAGGATTGCATCAGGTAGAGCTGTCCAGGGCCCATATGTGAGGAAGGTACATCCTCCTGGTTCCCACCACCTTCCCATCATGTCCCTCCTCCCCTTTTAGACTCTCCCAGCCCAGGAGCCACGCAGACACACTGATGCCACCCTTAGGTGTGCTGCACCCCCAGATCAGGGCCTGGGTGCTCTCCTCCACCGTCTGTTTCCAGGCTCTGTACATCTGCTGAGTTCTGGATGTCCCCTCACTCAGCACCTCCCTGGGCTGGAAGGGTTGCCCGACCCCGATTCCACCTCTACTGGGAAGACTTTCTGGTGTTGCTTTTCCTGGTGGTGGCCGGGTGTGGTTTAAGGCAGCTCGCCTTCCAAGGTGCTGTGAATCATTCATTGACTGAACAAAATTTGCTGAGTCCCTGCTAAGTGGCAGGCTCAGAGAAGATACAAAATACAAATGAGTTAAGGTCCAGAACCTCCAAACATTTAGAATCCAGTGCGGACGAGAGCAGGAGGAGGCCTCTCCTGGGAGAGGTTCCTGACAACCCAGACGGCTCCTGGACAGAGCTGCCAGCAGACTGGCGGACAAGACGCACAACACAGATGAACCCCCGGCCAGGGCAGTGACAGCTGTGGGCAGGAGGGACCAGACATGTGGAATAAATTAGAGAGACAGACAGGAGCTGGAATTAACAGTGCAATAAAAACAAGAGTTAATTCACCCTGGGAAGCTGGAGCACTTTATAGGGCCTGAGGTTGGCCTGACAGGCCCCGCTGACTCCTCCTCCTGACGCGAGGCCCACAAAAAAACAACAGCCCAGCACAGCTGGCGGCTCCTCAGGAAGGAAAGGGACAGAGTCCGAGCTGACCTCGCAGGTGGCGAATCATAGGCTGGACACGGAAACTCTCTGCGATGTTCTGGTTGGGTTGAACCAATAACAAAACCACCTGCATGACTCTTTCACTTTGAGACTTTCCTTTAAGAATGTGATGAGCGTCATATCAGCCAGTAAGCTGTCATAGCCCCTGGGAACGGCCATTAACATAGTCTTAATATACTGTAACCTGCTGGCCCTTATTGCCTCTGATATGACACAAAATAAAATTCTAAAATGCATACACTGGTGTTTTTATCTTATTCTTTCATATTTGCTTAATTAACTGGATTACTTATTGCATTGAGGTTTCTTCCAACTCCTGCCCCCAGAGGACACTGTGTCTTTTGCTTGGCCACCCAGCATGGCCACCCTGCTCCATCAACTTGGAAGGAGGGGCTCCCCCATGTGTCAGGCAGTGGCCTGCCTCCCACCCGGCTTGCCCTGGCAGGGACAGCCAGGACACAAGCTCACGAGACGGGCAGGCAGGGGTGGTCTCATTCTGGACTGCGGGTCCTGGGGGAGGATGTGCAGATGAGTAGTTTAGAAGGAGCTCTCTGTAGGGGGCAGCACTGAGAGGCCAGAAGTGGCAGAAGGACGTCAGGGATACCCAGCAGTGGTATGGGTGCTGAGTCAGCCCAGGGTCCCCCAGACCACTGCGAGTGACCCCTGACTCCTTCCTTCTTATCTTCAGTGCCTCGTTGGCTCCGTGGGGTGCCCAATAACCTTCCAATAAATTCTCCTGCTTCAAGCATCCAGAGGATGTCTGTTACTCCACCAAGCACTGGAGTGTCCCCATGGCTGACCCAGCCACAAGCCCCACAGTAGCCACAGGACTCCATGTGGGCCCCGAGCGAATGGTGGGTCAGCACATGTGTGAGGTCTTTCCAAGCTCTTCTCTCCGTTCTTTCTATTTAATTATCCACCAAATTGTAACGAACAAGAATATTGGTTGGTAGGTGCTGGGGGCATGGTGATGAACGAACCGGAAACGGTCCCTTCCCTTCAGAAAGCTGACAGCCTCTGGCTCTTTCTCAGTGTAGGTAACTGGCCTTTAGAAAAATTCTGAAATTTTCTCAGCCCCATCTTCACTCCAGGCCTCTTTCCCAAGGGTCTCTTATGTCAACGGTAAGCACATGGCCTCGATTTCTGCAGAGGCACACACACAACTCGCCAGGTCCTGCATTGCTTCCCCGATTCCACCTTCTTTGAGGCTTGCCTTTCCCCATCAGAAGTAATCTTCCGTGTTCCATTTCTATACAGATCTGGCCTCACCGGGAGGTCTAAATTACAGCCATTCACACGTTAGTGGCCAGCAATTTAATATGCAATTTCTTTTTAAGAAATCTGAAGACAACAGTCCTGTGGCTAACACCTAAACCCCCAAATTTTGACCCTAATTCTCCGAATTGGAGTCAACGCCAGCAGTTGTTTGCGGCCACATCGAACTCTTTAGCGTAGTAAATACACAGCCTCTTATTCCAGCCTGCTCTGCCCATCCTCTCTCTCTTTCTTCTTCTCCCTCACTGCACAGCCAGGTCAAGCTATCTTCCTTGGCTGCTAATATTGGCCTCTTGGTAGCTGTTATTCCATTTCACAGAGAGATCAGCAAATTGTTTCTGGAAAAGGGGGGTATCGTTTCCCTTCCCAATGAATCTATCATTTACATTAGGTTCAATCCTTTTTAATAATGTTTACTTTGAAAGAACAAAACCCGCTAACTTCTGTTGTCCATTTTCCCATGCAAAAAAATATAACACACTGCATAAAGATTTAAAAAAAAAAAACATTGAAAGCGATATAGGTAGCTAAAATCTACCGATACATGGACTTGAAGCCTCCAGGAGCAAAGTGTGCTCAAGAGAGGAGAGAGGGAAGCAGAATATAGCCGTCTGATCAGGCTTTTGTAGGAGACATTTGTACAAAATGCTACCTTCAAACTTTGCAAGAACCACTTCCTCCCAAAGGCTGGTCAAAATGGCCATCGCAGATTTCCAGACCCAGAGAAACTTCCTCAGGCTTCATGTTTCTGTTTTTACCTCCATCCATTCTTCCTATGTTATAATTTGCTCCCATCTACAACAAAAACAAAAAACCATCCAGAAACGGTGGTCGAAGCCAAGGCAGTCCAGAACCCAACACTAATGAGGAGGTGCTTGTCATCGATAGTGAACTAGACCACAAGTTCTGAACGTCTGTGGCTTGTCCACAGGGTGGACCCTGGGAAACCTCCGAAGGGCGGTCGTCAGCCGGCCATGGGTGCTGCTACCCTGTCATTGACTACGCTGCCTGTAATTTTCAAGCAGGACGCCCCACATCACACAACACCAACGTCCTTCTCTGCACTTTTTATAACATAAACGCTGAGTTTTCGCTGAACAAGCCCTCACTTGTCCTGAAGTCAAGTCTGTTGTATAACATATGTAGACTGGTATTTTTATTGACTTTTGAGACACACTAAACGCTGTTCAAGGAGGAGCTTGGTGTCCTTTCACAGAAACACTTAAGTCATCCATTGCAAGCACTGGAAGGGACTTTCGTGGTCATGTAACTTAACCTACTCATCTATCCAGTGAGGAAATGAGGCCAGGAGAGGTGAGTATCCCATCCAAGTTTATAGAGATCATTCTAGAAAAAGTCATAATCAGAATCCAGTCTCTCTGGGGCCAGCCTGGTGGTGCAGCGGTTAAGTTTGCACCTTCTGCTTTGGTGGCCTGGGGTTTGTCAGTTTGGATCCCGGGTGCAGACCTACACATTGCTTGTCAAGCCATGCTGTGGCAGGCATCCCACATATACAGTAGAGGAAGATGGGCATGGATGTTAGCTCAGGGCCAGTCTTTCTCAGCAAAAAGAGGAGGATCGGTGGCAGATGTTATCTCAGGGCTAATCTTCCTCAAAAAAAAAAAAAAAAAAAAGAATCCAGGCTCTCTGATTTCTGAACCAGAGCTCTTTTCACTTGGAGAGACCAAAGTACAAGATTTAATCTTTTAAAGCCATGCTCTATTGGCCATGGTAAGAGAAAACGAAAAAAAAGTTACTTAAAATACAAAAAGAAGCCAGAAGACTGATGATAGCCAATTGCATTAATACATCCTCCCAATTAAACCTTCTACACAGAAGCCAAATTGTGGAATTTGAGTTTCTCTGCTCATCTTCCAAAAGAATTCCTAATGAGCTGTGGAGTGACCCAAAGGTGAAGAAAGAGAGGAAAAAGACAACCAAGAACCTTGAAAGTCCAGCCTTGGACCCCCATGTCCAGGACACAAAAGGATGCCCATTGGCTTCCCTCTCCTCCAGTGGTCCACAGCTACGGGGGGATTCAACCCCCTCCTCCCTGTGGTCCATATGAGGATGGGGTGGGGGGACTCAGGTCCCTAACAGCTGTCCTCTCCTGAGGAGAGCATGCAGATTGATGAGTAATTGCCAAGGGTGCCAGCAGAGGCTGACAGGCACTACGTTAAGCCCAACATCATTATTATTAAACCTACAATTTAAAACCAATTACGCTTTGCAGAAGACTGCAGCTTCCATTTAAACCACTCCTGGAGGAAAAGAAAAGGCCATTACACAGAGTTCAAGGCAAGCTACAGAAGCGCTTATGTGGCACAAAGCTGGGACTCAGGCACAAATTAATAATAGTAACCCTGGGGTTCCCACTCGGATGGAAGCAAGACAATGGAAAGCATATACTAGAGAATAAAAACAAGATGCAAACATCCTCCTTTGACTGCAAAGCAGCTAGATCTCCTTGAGGCTTCAAGATAAGTTTACTTATTTCCCTCAGTGGGGGAAAGCCTAACATGCAAATCAGAGGTTCTAAATTGGTGGCCAGGCCTTCCCAATGGTGTTGTCTTAAAAAAAAAAAAAAAAAAAAAATCAGGGTTTTCTATGCATTTTAAAAGTCTGAATATGCAGCTTTCCTTAACAAAGCAGATTATCCAGGAACATTGCGGCAATGATGTCCAGAGCTAAGGTTTGGTTAGATGGACAGATAGGCATGTGCTCTCTTATTCACCCCAGTCTCTACCACTCCCTATTGCCTCCCAACAGAGAATCTGCATCTATTTTCTTTTATCATCTTATAAAGAGTCACAAAGAAAGTGAAATCTTTCTTATCATGGTATCTCTATCAACAATTTTCTTGTACATGTCCCACTTCATTTATTTCTGTTCTTCATCTGACATATCTTAGACACTTGATTATTTGATTTCTAACCCAAATCTCCTTTAGGAGATAAGTGTCCTGCCGCTGCTAAAAATATCAGTTGTAAAAGAAGTCAATTTCAATTTGAATAATATTTATCAAGTGCCTTTTGGGTTCAAGAGACTGCACTCGGCCTTGGGGGAGGGACTCAAAGATAATTAAGGCCCACGCTTCACTGTGGGCATTTCAGCTCAAAAGACTGGGTTAAATCCTGGAGAAGATGATGTCATAAGAAAAGCATAAACCACTACGGAGTTCAGAGGAGGCAGAAACCACATCTGGCTGGGACATCAGGAAAAGCTACAAGGAAGACAGAGCATGTGGAATAGGCTTCGAGGGAGGGCTGGTGTTTTGACAAGTGAAGAAGGAAAGCAAGAGAGATCTGCTCAACAGAGAACAAAGTGAGCATTTGCACAGGCAGAGAAGCACCGGGGTGTGCGGGGAACAGGGAGGAAACTTCCTCCAAAGATGGATAAACTTGGAAAGAGGGGGATTGGGCTGTGGAACTTCTGAGTTCTGTTCCTACCTCCTCCCCCAGCCCAACTCCTGCAGAGGCAGAGGCAGCGTCTTCACTCCCTGATGACAACTGAGTGATGCAGAGGGGCCACCCTCACAAAAGCCTCCTGCAGCGAGAACACCCAAACCATCTCCCCAGATGCTGATGCCATGGAACAGGGTCAAGGCTCTAGGTTACCAATTGGCAGCACTGGCTGCTTGGGTGCTCCTTTATTTAATGCAGCACCAACTGGGCCCCAGGCTCCTCCCAGGGGTATGCCACAGAGTGCGGCAGGGTCTCTGCCCTCATCAAAAGGAAACTGACAAGCAGGAAATTAGCAAACACACGCGTTTAGCATCATCTGTCCACCCAGATGCTGATGGAAAAAGCCTTGGAATCCAGGCTTGATTTCCCATCCCATCCAATCCATCCTCAAAATCCATTGTCTCTATCCTGAAAATGCATCCTGAGTCCAAACTCTTCTCATTACCCACATGGATGTCATCTTAGCCCAAGGCCCCTTGTCCTAGACCTCTGCAGGAACTTCCCAACTGGTATGCCTGTTTCTGCTCTAACCCCTCATAGTCTATTCTCCACACTGGAGAAAAGTTAGCTTTATCATGTCATTCTTCTACTCAAGACATTGAATAGCATCCCATCATACTCGGAATAAAATCTGAAGTCTTCACTGTGGCTTTCAAAGGGCTATATAACCTTGCTCCTGACTACCTCTTCCCCTCACTGCCACCCCACTCTCTCCACTCCAGCCATGGTCATTAAGTATTTACCAAGGGCCTGCCAGGACTTCAGGTGCTAGGAATACACCAGGAACAGTGACTCACTTGCTCTTTCTTGAAGACAGTGAAAATGCCCCTGCCTCAGGCCCTTTGCACTTGCTGTTCCCTCTGCCTGAAACAATTTGTGCCTCAGATCCACACCTCACATCACTCACTCAGCTTTCCCAAATACCGTACCCTAGAATAGCACCCCTAATGATGCAGCTCCTCACCCCTCTTTGATTGCCTCCTAACATCTGTCATTAACAGACCTTATCTTATGTTATAAATACATTTGTGCATTGTGTTCACCACCTGTGTCTTCCAATAGAATGCAGGCTCCATGGGGACAGGGCCTTTGTCTGTTTTGTCTGCTGCAGTGTCCCCCACATCTACACAAGTGTTTGGCACAACACGACTGCTCACTACTTATGGAATGACTGAAATAGGGCTAATCTGTAGGGCTCTGTTCACAGGAGCTGGCAGAGTTCAGAAATGGAGGAAGCCAGAGTGTGCTGTTGGAGGCAGAGCGGGGACTTGGGGGCTGAGCTGGGCTCCCAAGGCCACCTGTGATGGAGATAAAGGCAGACAGGAACAAAGACCTTTCCAAGTGGGAGAAAAACCATGACCCAAAGTGTAGAAGTGGAATTTGGCACAGCAGGGGCTGGAGAGGGCCAACAGGCCCAGGGACCTAAAGGTTCCTGGGGCCTCTTAGCTGAAGATGAAGTTGGATCGGAAGGGCAGGATCAGTTGCTTTAAAAATCACCTGCCCGGGCAGGGCTCCATCTCCAGAAATCCTGATCCAGCAGGCCTGGGTATGGCCCAGGAATCTGTGTCTGTAACAGGGTTGGGAACTGCTGTATGGAGAACACTGCAATCCCAAAGAGACAGACCATCAAAGCAGGAGGCCAGTTTCCCATGCAACACTCAACTCCTTATCCCTGCTGAGAGCCTCTCCCAGAAGGAGGGGCCAGGGACAGCCAAATTAGGGGAAGGAGCAGTCTCGGGAGTAAACAAAAGCTTGTAGGGCAACCCAGGGACACTTGGGGAGGGCACAACGAATACAGGTGAGCACCAAGAAGATGAAGACTTTGGAATCACACTTTGGCCTTCTCCACTCTTGAATCAGCAGGGCGTCATGGAGACAGATGTCTACCCCAGATTTACTGCCAAGCTAACTACTTAACCCCTCTGAGCTTCATTTTCTCATTCACTCACCTATCCTACTCATGGAAAACAAAAAAGCAACAAAAATCAGTGGGCCTACTATGTGCCGCTGATCAAGCCAAGAGATGCACAGAAAAAACAACACTCCTGCCACGCAAGGCAGAGTCAGTTCCACCAGGGCACAGATAAGCAAGGAAACAACTTCAAAACAGTAAACTTTGCCTCACAGAGTTGTTGCAAGGGTTTAGGAAGTGAATATAAATTAAGCGCCCCGTATGAAATAGAGAGTCAAGGAAGTCACTTCCATCATGCATTCTCGCTTGGTGCAGCTCCTAATTTTAATAAGCGTTGAAGGACGGATGCGTCCCAAGATCAGGATTATTCTAAGTGCTATTCCAAGTCTGGGAACCACTGGCCTAGAGGCAGTGCTACAGAGACATACAGACTAGAAGAGTCAATCCACACCAGACACTCCCGGGTGGGTGCAGCAAGCCCAGCCCCACCGAAGTTGCTATGCATAGATAACCTAAAGCCTGGAATTGCAATGCACAGATAACCTAAAACCTTCTCTGAGTCTTTGGTTTCAACCTCTGAGAGCAGCAAACTGGAGGGATTTAAATTTCATCTCCTTTTTTTAAGTTTCCCACCCACCCCCTGCCAGGAATGCCTACAGGCAGGGAACAGCCTACCCAGCACGATGGCCAGAAGGCAGGCAGCAGGAGAGAAACATCACAGATCCTCCTGCTGCGGGGTCTCAGGAAGAACCCCAGCCTCCGCAGAGGAGGAGCCTCCGCAGAGGAGGAGCCTCGGGGTCGGCGGGAGTGTGGGGAAACCTCCACGGGCTCTGCTCAGTCTGGGCCTTATTCTGGCTTCAGTCAGAGCAGCTTTGGTTCTGTATGTTGAGATGATGTGTTATGTTTTGAAAAGAGGGAATCAATCATTTCTAAAACAGTTTGATGGCCACTGATCTGATCTACCCACCCACCTTACAGATGAAGAATGGGGTGCAGGCAGGGGAAGTGACCTGTCCATAGTCATACTGACAATTTGTCTAGAATCAAAGTCTTCTGATTCCAACATTCTCATCTCATGCTGGTAACTAAACGAAACAACCACAAAACAAAAACAACCCAATATGTTGTGGCAAGCCAGGGACATCACTTGTCTGATCAAATATCCTGACGCTCAGTCTGGGAAATGGGGCTAGCTCTCCCAGGTGGCTTGTCTGAGCAGGGCCAACAAGCTTACCAGGAAAACAGCCAACCAGACATTTCCAGAAGGAATCTGTGCAGTCAAGAGTCAGCAGTGCATTGCATCCTCTAACTTGTGACTTCAGTCCCACATAGCCTGAGCTAATTCATGGTAGCCTAAAGGATGGGGGGAACTTCTTGGGAGTAAAAGCAGATCCAGAGTTTTGTTTTTTGGGTTTTTTTAAAAAGATTTTATTTTTCCTTTTCTCCCCAAAGCCCCTGGTACATAGTTGTGTATTTTTAGTTGTGGCATGTGGGACGCCACTTCAGCACGGCCCAACAAGTGGCACCATGTCCATGCCCAGGATCCGGACTGGTGAAACCCTGGGCCACCAAAGTGGAGCACATGAACTTAACCACTTGGCCATAGGGATGGCCCCTAGATCCAGAGTTTTAACAACAAAAAAACCAATATACCTAGACAACCCCAACTCTCTCCTTCTCAGTAAATAGACCTCTACTGTCATTCATTCACGGCCTGCAGGCCATGGCATGAGCGCTCTGCTCTGTGGAAGAGTAGGATGGCCAGCAGGTCTTGGTGCAGGCTTATGGGGACGGTTTTTGGGAAAGCTAGCTCTTTGAAGTCAAGCTGCATGGCCATTCACACCACAGGGAGTGGGAAAGCTATCCTGGCATTTGGAAAAACAGAACCAGGAGACGGATTTGATGGTTCTGCCATCAGGAGGAGCAGAAGCCAGCACTGAACGTGGCTGGAAGCCTGTGCATTGGCAGCAAAGTCACCAAGCCACAGAGCTCTCACTGTGAGCCCCACTGCACAACAATGTTTGGGACAAAAGGAGGTAGGTGCTTGGGGCATTTGTCGTCAACTTGGGGAGCTGAGACAAACATGCCCCAATCACAGAGCTCCCTGGAAATTGTGCAGACAACAGTGGAAAGGAGGTCTTGCCCAAGAGGCCCTGAACCTCACGGTGAAGATGTGCTGGAAGGAACATCTTTCCATTTGAGGGCTGTTTGCAATATACAAAATGTCATAGGTCCTTGTTTATTCCTCTTGTCCTAGGATAACAGCATCCCCTTTCACTCTCAAAAGTATCTTAAATTGATGAAAAATCATATGGTGACCCAAGTCACAGGGCCCTTTATAACATGTTTTCCCAAGGGCCATAATTTAAAATACCATCTTTGAGCACAATCTCTTGTCTCTGCCAAGGATGACAAATAGCTGGCACACCAGTCCCCTTTCCACTCCCATGCCCGTGACAGACATTGTTAATGGATCACAGCTCTCTTTCCCATCAATCCTAGCCAAAGCCATAGAATCTTCTCAAAACAATTCTCCAGACAGCCAAGAAAACGAGTTGACTCATGAGGTGATCCCGATTTACCCTCGCTAGTCCATATCTCATCTGTTCAGGAAGCCACTCAAGAGGGCTTCAACTTCCTGAGGCCATGAAGACAAAGCCATAAAAGCCTTGCCCTGGCTGCACCTAGGCATTTGTCTTGGCCAAAGCCAAGGCTATTCTCTTATTTCTTTGGGGATTGGCAGTGACTCCTGCCCAGGACGCCCAGAATCCAACCAACAGTCCCTAACTTCCAAGCAGACCAAACGAGCCAGAGCCCCACAGTTCTATTTAGAGCCCCATACTTGGTGGCTTATGCTGCTCTAAGACACAATCTATGCGGTGGCTTCCTATAATGCTAGGCCTTCCGCTTGGCTTTATGGATCAAGTTTCACTACTTTTTGTTTTTCTTCCCAGATTTTGGCTATCGTAGAAGGCATAACTCAGACAAATTCTGCTGAAATTGTACGTGCTGCTTCCTAGAACAGACCCTTTAGTTCTTGATAATAGAAAAAATTCATTTACATAGGTAAAGGAACAGCTTACTACAAAGTGTACGATGAACACTGAACATTTTCACTAAGACAGGACATGGAGACGTAAGGGTAACTTGAAACAGAAGAAACCCGACCTTACAAGAACTCCTCCCCTCCAAAGAGGGGAAGGCTCTAAAGCAGGAAGCCTAAAAGGCTATGGTGCACTTCTCCAGGAATGGACGAGACTCTAATGAGCGTGGTAGTGTGGCAAGGTGAGAGGTAGGTGTGCAGAGGGAAAGGGTGAGTGAAGGTGGCTCTGGCTGCATGTTTAGTGAGACCTGAAAAAGCCTCTCTCAGGTGGTGTGTGAGAGCTTCCTGGAGGAGGGAGACTTCTAAGATCCGCTAGAATCCATTTATTTTATTTTTCCCAGCAAATATTTATTGAGCACCTACTGTGTATCAGGCACTCTTCTAGATGGTGGGAGTAAAACAATGAACAAAACACACAGAGATAAAAGTTTCTCTCTCTCCATCTCCATCTCTCTCTTGCCACACACACACACACACACACACACGTATAGTGTTTTCTAGGTTTTTTTTAACTTTTAATTTTTTTTTTTAGGAAGATTAGCCCTGAGCTAGCATCTGTTGCCAATCCTCCTCTTTTTGCTGAAGAAGACTGGCCCGGAGCTAACATCCGTGCCCATCTTTCTCTACTTTTTTTAATTAAAAAAAGTGGGATGCCTGCCAGAGCATGGCTTGACAAGCAATGCGTAGGTCTGCACCCAGGATCCGAACAAGAGAACCCCAGACCGCTGAAGCGTAACACACAAACTTAACCACTGCACCACCACGCCAGCCCCCAGATATAGTGTTTTTATTTGAATGGTGGGATTATTGGTCTTTATTCCCCTTTTGGTCCATTCATTTTTCTGATTTTTTTTTGCAATAAACATGAACTTATTTATTAATATGAAAAGTATTGCTTAAAAATTAAATATCAAAAAGAAGGTACTAAGGGGCTGGTCCAGCAGCGTAGTGGTTAAGTTTGTGCACTCTGCTTCGGTGGCTTGGGCTTTGCAGGTTCGGATCCCAGGCACAGACCTAGCACCGCTCGTCAGGCCACGCTGTGGTGGCATCCTACGTAAAATAGAGGAAGATTGGCACAGATGTTAGCTCAGCAACAATCTTCCTCAAGCACAAAGAAGAAGACTAGCAACAGATGTTAGCTCAGGCCAATCTTCCTCACAAAAAAAAGAAGGTACTAAGCACAAGCAGCAGAGACACAAGGCAATGGGCATCCAAGGGGCACTCAGTATCTGTTCATTTGAATTATGAAGGTGAAGACAAGGGCAATCAAGTTACCTGGAGCGTCTCTACCCCCACCCTAGTCTCTCTCTTGACCTTGTGAGGCCTCAGCCATGCAGACTCATGGCAGGAGTACCCAAGGTAGGGAGGGAGCCAGGAGCAGAAATGACCTCCAATAACATGGAGCTTCTTACCCTGCTAGGAGGAGGATTTTTTAGCACTATTAAGCTTTTTTTGTAAGGTCTCTAAAATCCTCTAGAATAATTTGAATATATCCTTAGCCTCAATAATTATACATACAAAAAAAAAGAAGAAAGAGAATATAGTGTTTTTACAATAAGATTCTTTCCTATTCAAACTACAAAGGAGAAAAATCTTCTTCTGCTGCTTCTTCTTTTTAATTTTTTTTTAGAATTAGCATCATGATAATACTGGAGAAGAGAATAAATGTCAAAAGAAAAAAGATTATATGACTCATTCAAATGATATCAATATCAAAAGGCACTCTTTAAGCAAGTCATTTTCTCTCCTTTTTAATTTTAAAGTGAATTAAGACCCTCCCTTGGACACCAGCTGTGACAGAAAGGACTTTTTTTGCCTAATAAGGATGTGGCAGACCCATTCCTGATCCTCCTCTGTTAGTGGCTGGTAAACATGGGTGAGGCAAGTCCTGCTCTGGTTTTGAAAGAAACCAAACTAACAACTGCCCAAATCTCAAGGAACTGATATAATTTCAGTACATGAGTGTGATTTAGAAATGGAAACCACTGTAGAGCAGGGTTAAGCCAACAACCATCCATAGCCCTCAGAAGGACCATGCTTTATGGTTCAATTGTGGCAAGAAACAAAATTCCACCTATAAACTCTTTAGACAGTAACTACCTCAGAAAATTCCAGACAAACCCATTCCATGGACTTTGGAGGCCAGCCCTGTATAATGCTGTTACCATATGAGTAAGAGGTTGCTTGTGCTTTGGGGTTATAAAATAGTCACAATTAAAGGGAAAAAATTCAAAGACTAGGACAGGAAAACTGCACATTTGATGTCACCTCAGCCACCTACCTGAGCCTAGAAATATTGATTTCATTCTCTCACCCACCAACCTCTCCAAATGCAAAGTCACTGTCTGGGTTAGCAAACTATACCTCATGTACTTCCATTTTCTTCCATGGGGTTTGTTTCCTCCATTTCTTCAGTATCAGAGACACCAATTGATGAGGATCAAGGCTGCCCCCGGGAGAGGAGCCCAAGGCGTCCTGCCCTACATACCAATCTATATCATCCTCTTGGATGTCCTGACCTGATCCAATCTGATTCTTATCCAAAGTTATAGGACCACCCTAACCAGACCCCACCTACACTGATACCATTTTAATGACTTTTTTTAACATAATCTTTCCTTTGTCCTGTAAAGGGATAACTCACATATTTATGCCTTAAATTTAGCCCTACCCTCAACCCATGTTTGCAGCTCTTACTGCTCATGGGTCCTGTCATCATGCTACTCCATGCTATTCTCTGAATAAAGACATTACTACCAGACCTTGAGAGTCCAAGAAATCTTTCTTTCGACGACTCAGCTCACCGAGCCCGCATCACCAATCTCCTAGCTGAGAATCCAACAGAGAGTGGGCACTCTATGAGTGGTTGCTGGGGATGGATGGATAAGTGAATGGATGGACAGATAGATGAATCAAGAGACAGGTAATGTCACTACTATGAGAGATTTGTCCTATAAGAACCTGGATGCCGCTGGCATCAGCAATAACTTCAGCTATTCCTTCCATGAGCAATTTATTATCTGTAATATGCTAGGCATTGTGCAGGATACAGGAACAGAAAAATAAGGGAGTTCATACTCTCGGTGAAGAGAAAAGACAAGCAACAAGCAGGAGTAGAATATAATCAAGCATCAAACTATGTTATACAGACTCACAGGAAGTCAAGATCATGGACGACATGGCAAAACTCACCAATGGGAAGAGAGTACTAATGTTACTCACACAACATTCTTCCATCATTTCAAAGGGAAGGATGAACTGGCTAACCTAAAAGAATATTTGGAAGAGTTTCTAAATTTGTTTAGAAGTCCACTTTTTCATCCGGAACTACCAAATAACATACAGCAGAGAAGTTACTAGATAGAGATAGATAAGTAAAAGAAACACTAACCATCATTTGATTTGCATCTTCCAGCAGAAGTTGATAAGTCAAATGCTTTTAGAGACCAAGCAGGAAAATGCTCAAACATCTATGTGTGGCAGGCACTGTTCTCTGTGTTTCACATGCATTTTTCCACTTACTCCTAGCCACAGTCCTCCGAGAAGATACAAATATTATCCCACTTAGACGAAAAAACAGACCCCAGCAAGTTAAGGCTTTGCAAGTTTACCAGGTTGGCCAAACTCACACAAGCAGCAAAGGGTAGAGCAGAGACGTGGAGTAGGAAGCTCTGCCTTCGAAGGTACAGTGCTTCGGTATGACTCCTCTCCCCTGCCATGGAGGGATGGAAGTCAGTGTGGGGCATGGTGGGTGCCAAGGCCTGGGCTCCCATGACAGTGAACAGTCACTACTGAGCTCTAGCAGACTGATGCTAAGCCAGAATGCCAGAGCCCAGAGAAGTTAAAAAAAAAAAAATCCACACTTCGAAATGTGAAATCTCTTGATTTTTAAATATTGACAACAAACTCAATCTTTAAAAAATGAAAAATAACCACTCTGCAAACCCAACAAAACCATGTGTGACGAGCTTCAGCCCACGTTCCTCCAGTGGGCAACCTCTGCCTTACACATTGCCAAAGCTCATTTCACTTATGCAGTTTCACTTTTCACAATAACCCTGCGAAGGAAGTATTAGTTCTGATGCATGGATGACGAATCCAAGAAGGCTGAGAGAGGATGAAAGACTTTCCTGCAAATGTGCCTGTTCACAAGCAAGGGCCTAGACTCAACGTCTGAGCCCTCGATGAACAAAGCTGGGGTCCCTTGAGCTCTACCTCACTGATCAGAGCTCTCCAGTCTGCAGTTTGCTGGAAAGAAAGCTGTCTCTTGATTTACGGGTTGTTCTCTTTTCCTTATGAAAATGTAACCATCCTTAGGCAGAGTCATGGGTTAAGTATTTACTGGTCAATGCACCTTGCTTTTAATAAATATGTGTCTGAAGGAAAGAACCAGATCCTATCCAAAGGGCAGTTTTCCTTGTGGGAGAGTTGCAGTCAGCATGAGACCAGGCGTTGGGGTGGGTAGCACTATGAGAGAGAGCAAAGACCAGGGAAGCAGACGCACAAGCATCGGTCTGCTTCATAGCTTTGCCTAGAATGGCACTGGTGGATCCACTCCTCTCCTGAGACACTCGGCAATGAGAAGAACTTGGACTGCCTAATGGTTTCCCCAAGGCTCTCAGGTAGGAAGAGTGAGAAGTTTGGGTGGGAATTCCAGCATTCTGACTCCAAGTTCAGCTTTCTCTTTTATTTCACCTGCAGCCAGCCTCCTGTTTACCACAAGAGACTAAAACTCAGAGCTGCCCTGGCTTTGTAGGTCCCAGTTCAAATTCACTATGGAGCTATGGATGCCTATGTAACACGACCTCTAAGAGAATTCTCAGGAACAGCCTTTCGTAAAAAAATAAAATATGGGGGGGGGGGCTGGCCCCGTGGCCGAGTGGTTAAGTTCACGCACTCCGCTGCAGGCAGCCCAGTGTTTCGTTGGTTCGAATCCTGGGCGCGGACATGGCACTGCTCATCAGACCACACTGAGGCAGCGTCCCACATGCCACAACTGGAAGGACCCACAACGAAGAATATACAACTATGTACCAGGGGGCTTTGAGGAGAAAAAGGAAAAAAATAAAATCTTTAAAATAAATAAATAAATAAACAAAATAAAATAAAATATGGGGCTGGCCCAGTGGCCTAGTGGTTAAGTTCACACACTCTGCTTTAGCAGCCCAGGGTTTGCCAGTTCAGATCCAGGGCGCAGACCTACACACCACCCATCAAGCCACACTGTGGCGGCATCCCACATAGAAGAACCAGAAGGACTTACAACTGGAATATACAACTATGCACTGGGGCTTTGGGGAGGGGGGAAAAAAGAATTAAAAAATAAAATAAATCTTGACTCTTAACTGAGTCAATTTTCATTGCCAAAAAATGGAGAAAATAAAGAAGTGCATAAAGAGAGCAGTTACCCACAATCTCACCAATCAGAGACCACCACAATTTTGGATCCCTTCTTCAATCTTTTTCCAAAGCGTGTGTGTGCATGTGCATACCCATGTAGTATTTTGTACTTAATTGAGGTCATACTCTATATGCCATTTTTAAGCTTGTATTTTCACTTGTCATACCTTAAACATTTTGCCACATCATCATAATTCTTCAAAGACTGACTTTTCAATAACTGCATAATACTATGACAAACAGATCGCCATAATTTATTTTACTAATTCTATTGTTGGAAATGTAGGTTATGGCTCATTTTTTCGCTATCATAAATGATGCTCTGATGAATACAAAATTGTCTCTATTTCCAATTAGTTCATCAAAAGGTATTTATAAAAAGGCAATTATGGGGTGACGGGACACACATTTTGAGGCTCTTACAAAGATTGTCAACATGCTTTCCAAAAACATTGTGGCAATTTATGTTAAAACTGTATGACTTAAAAAAATCTTTGCCCCTGAGTCTTCCTTAACTTCAGAAAGGACTGCTTTTCTGGAAATATGAGGTTCCCTCCCCTGGTACGCCACCAAATAATACTGACGCCGTAACTACAGCTGCGTCCTTCCCAGCAAGGCTATTTCATTTCACTTCATTTCTGACCAGCAAATGAGCATCTAACACCTGCTCAAAGAGGCAAAAATGCACTTTATTGTTCATAAAAGGTGTTTGTAGTGAAGTCCCGTGAAAAGGCAGAACCTATCCCAATCTCAGAAATCAAGATGCAGAGGCCTGAAGGAGAAGCGTTCCCTCTGAAATGGCTGCGGCGGTTTAGAGCTGTGTGGCCAGAGTGCCCATTAGCTGTTTGTCAGGAATATTTTTAGAAAGTGCAGAACGAGACTGTGAGACCCAGTGCTACAGTGTCACCCTCTCGCCAGGAATCCGCCCGCAGCCTTCGGAAGCCTGCTGCCAGCCTGGAATCGGCCGTGCTCCCTGCCCTGACAGACTCAGCACACACGACACGCCCCCCACAGTGCGAAGGGCACAGCCAAGCAAGGACACACAGCTGCCCAAAGCTCTCTCCAAGGATCGTCAAGATTTTCATTTCCTGCAGGTACAGAATTTCTGTTATCAGACTATGCAGACGTGAGAAAGTTTGAGGTTAAAGCCGAAGACCCCATCTGTGGCGAGGTGGACTGTTATTTCTCAGATCTGTGAAACGAAATGATTCTGGGGAAAAATCCTGTGATCTAAATACACTGTAGATTTCATACCTTGCAGTCTCTCCAACATTCCCCAAATGTCATTGCCATTGCTGTTCTTCAGGTCTGCAGTCTTCCATAGTGAATGAAGCTTGTGCTTAGGACCAGGCAGAACTGAGTGACCCTAAGCAAGTTAATTAACCTCTCTGAGCCTCAGTTTCCTCATCAGAAAAGTGGGGCCAATAGTAAGGTCTGCCTCATAGGGGTCTTGCAGGAATTTAACAAAATAATCCATATAAAGCACTCAGCAGAACACCTGCCCTGTGAAACGCTCTCAGTAAGTGCTAATTTTAATACCAGTGGTCGTGGTATCATTCAAAAGCAGATTTACCCAGCTATAAATTATTGGCACATTTTACTTCTGGAAACCACTGTTCACCAGCCTCCCCACCAGAGGAAGGGAAAAAAAGAAACAAAACCTAAAGGGTCACATTTGCATTATTTTAGCCACTCCTGCAAGCCACATAATGGGAGGAGGAATTGGTAACAAGTGCTAAAAATGAAATGATTGAAATGAGCTGTGGCTATTCCTATCCCCATTTAGCATCTATCAGAGCCTGTAAAGACACAAAAAGGATGAACATCTGTGTGAACTCTGTACAGTGTCAGGACTTTCCCCTGAGTCTGTTTTCCCCACTTCCAACAATAAGTAGGCCGTTCTGAAGGTTCCTGAAATGGTTGAGTCTCACCCGGTCCCAGGGGGTAAGTGGGCATACCTGCGGGTCAGGCAGCACCAGAGACCTAACCTTCCTCTGCCACTGACCAAGCAAGTCACTTCCCCTCTCCCATAAATTAAGGCGATTGAACTAGCACTCATCTCCAAACTTCTTTTCAGCGACATGAGAGTATATGGTTCTATCCTCATAAGCAATTTTAAGATCTAAAATATTTTTTCCTGTGGATCCTGTAAAAGTCTCTTGTTTTATAATGTAGTTGCTCACATCAGGGTGAGCAAATGAGTCAAAGAGGGTTGAAGGTCAAGTTGAAACAAGGTTCTGTGGCTGCTGGTAGACCCGTGGGATTCAGTGCAAAAAACCTGGATCCAATTAGGTCAAGTTAACAGGTGTTTATTGAAAAGCTACACACAGCCACACTGTAACTGACTCCCACGCGACCCCAAGGTACCCACTTGCCCCGTATGGACTTCCAGGCAGAACATGAGCAGTGAGAGGAAGACACGCCCAAAGCAAGGAAATCTATTCATTATTTTAATGATATTCTTGTGTTTACTTACAAAGTTATCATAAATCATTAACTGTTTTATTCAAGAATATTTTCCATCCAGTGAATTGCTGAAAATCTATATAGCGAAACACAAGATACTGTTAGAATCATCTCCATTTTCGATGATTCTGATTTAGTGCATTCTTCTGCCCGCCCCAGGTAGAACCACCTTAACAATTTTATCCCTAAAACTGCCACCTTAGAATTCCTTTGTGTACTTGTAGTTGGGATATTAAAATACAGAGTTTACATAAAATGGGGAATGGAAGGTCATTATTGGGCCCTTCTTGGTTATCTCCAGCAGTCTGGTAAGCTCCCGTCAAGCTATGTGCTCTCATCTCTTCTATTTCTGTCTTATAGATAGAACAGGGCGTCATGAGCCAAGTACTGAGAGTGGGAGGAAGCAGTGACCCTGTGATAGCACTAAGCACCCCCCAGGCCATCCCACACAAACACACCAGGCAAACCAGTGCGTGAGCTATGCCAACACAACTTCAGAACAAGCGCCCTTTAGCTCATCCCTCCAACCCAACAGTCACTTCTAAAGTCCCCCAATTTCTCTACCCCCAACCCCCACAATTTGGAGTTGCCACTGCCCTCACGGGGGCTTGCAGAGAGACTCAGTGCTGCAGTGGACAAAGTCAGATTTGGACAAGTCTAGCTAATGGTTCTGATTGGTTGAGAAACAAATCTGTTGCAATCAGTAGAACCCTTGGAGGCACGGGATAGAAACTCAACCTGAAGAACAGAAGAAAAAAGGGAATTTATGGAGACATAAATGAACAGTCCATGGAGAATGAGGATAGTTCTCAACATGGCTGGATCCGTATATACTGTCACCAGGAATCTTGACTTTTCTGTCTTCTGTGCTGGCTTCATTTCCAGTTGATACTCCACACATGGTAGCAAAGACGGCCACCAGCAGCCAAAGCTTATGTCCTACCAGCTTAGAAACCCCAGCTGAGAAGCATGTGCCTCTTTCCCAGTGGTTCTAGCAAAAGTCCTGGGATGGATGCTCATTGTCTAACTTGGATCATGTGCTCATCACTTAACCAGCCTCTGAGTTATGTGCCAGCTCCTGGAGCCAGAGGGTGGGACAGACCACCCATGGCACATGGATTGAGAATGAGAAAGGGTGTGCTCCAAAGCAAGAGGGGAGAAAGGATGCTAGGAAGACAGAACCCAAGGATATCCCCAAACAGGAGGCTTAGCTGCCTGAACCATATTAAGCCCAGGATTTTTTATTTTCAGTTTGGTACATATGAAATACTATTTCATATTCTGTTAAATCACAGAGTTGTTCCCAGTCAAGAATAGGAACATAACCGGCACCTGAGAGCACCTCATGTCCTCCCTTCCAGGCACCACCCACGTAAAGGTAATTGATGACCTGACTTCTAACACCATAGATACGTTTTGCCTGTTATACTTCATAGAAATGGCATTGTCTGGAAAGTACTTTTTTATGATTGTGCACTTTTCTGTATGTACATTATACTTCAACAAAGGGTTTATTTTAAAAGAAGAGCTGACCATGATATTTTCCCCACTCCATCAACACCATAAATTGTGTGACTTTCAAGGACTTTCTCAGCTTTTTCAGAAATGGCCTTCTCTCTAAGCGAAACAATCTCTTAGATAGCAAATTCTTTCAGCATCTGCTGTAAACCACAGGTGGCCAAGGTCACAGGCAGTGGGGCCCATGTGAGGGACTTGCCATACTCTTCAGCCTCCTACCTCCTTCTACACAGTCTCCCAGCCTGGGCTCTCGCCTCTTACAGGTGGGTGTTTGGGAAAACATCACCTTCTGCTGGTCTTTGCATCTGGATGGCAGAGGTGAGCAGAGGACAGCTGTCAATCAAGCAACAGTCTGCTAGCAAACCTTTGAAGGCTTGTGGGTAGAAGAAAGAGATGACATCATTGGGTCTCTCCAGAACAGTGGTTCAGGAACCCCTTAAAAAGTAATGACAGTTACAGACTCTTCCCCAACCTCTCCACACGGAAGCTCATCTGTGGATAAACCCCAAGAGTCTGTGGATTCCAGCTGAAAAACCTCTTCATAGCTCAGACCTAGAGTAAGCCAACAGTTGGCACTGGCCAAAAATGGACCAGCTATCCTTGGGAGGGAGGGCACCTCTCTGCTCTAGAATGGCACATGCAAGGGATGGAGAGGCTTCGGGGGCTGGCCTGGTGGCACAGTGGTTAAGTTCCCACGTTCTGCTTCGGCAGCCCAGGGTTCACCGGTTCAGAACCCGGGTGCAGACATGGCACTGCTTGGCACGCTATGCTGTAGCAGGTGTCCCACATATAAAGTAGAGGAAGATGGGCATGGATGTTAGCTCAGGGCCAGTCTTCCTCAGCAAAAAGAGGAGGATTGGCGGTAGATGTTAGCTCAGGGCTAATCTTCCTCAAAAAAATTAAATAAATAAAAAAGGGATGGAGAGGCTTCCGTAAGATTCATTATAGACAGATTTCCTGGAATGGGTGAGATGATGGATTAAATGATCTTTAAGGTTCTTTCTGACACTCAGATTTCATGAGTCTAGCAAAGCACCTCTAATGGTCCTAAAAGCAGATGAAGAGCTAAACTATCAAAACCAATGCTGATTCCTCAAAAAGTTAAACACAGAATTACCATATGACCGAATAATTTCACTCCTAAGTATATACCCAAAAGAACTGAAAACAAGTATTCAAACAAATACTTGTAGATGAACGTTCATAGCAGCACTATTCACAACAGCCAAAAGGTGGAAACAATTCAATAGATGAATAGATAAACAAAATGTGGTATATCCATGTAACAGAGTATTATTCAGCCATAAAAAGGAATGAAGTTCTAATATATGCTACAACATGGATGAACCTCAAAAACATGGTAAGTGGAAGAAGCCAGATACAAAAGGCCACATATTGAATGATCCCATTATAGGAACTATCCAGAATAGGTGAATCCACAGACAGAGAGTAGATTAGTGGTTTCCAGGGGCTGGTGGGAGGGGTAAATGGGGAGTGACTGCTTAATGGGTACAGAATATCCTTCCGGGAGTGATGAAAATGTTTTGGAACTAGACAGAGTGATGGTTGCACAACATTATGAATGCACTAAATGCCAGTGAATTTTAATTTTATGTTCTGTGAATTTTATCTTAATAAAAAATAAATAAAACCAATGCTGAGTGAGCATGCTCTGTTTTGCTTTGGGCACCCAGGTTGTCCAGCAAATAGGGGGGCCCTATCATTGTGGGCCTCTTAACCAGACATGCCAAAGCCATAGTCAATTCCTGGATTTGTAAATTTTAAACTAAAGCAAAAAAAAAAAAAAAAACAATAACTACATCAACCAAAACACTAGCCACCCTGAAAAGGCTTTTTGGCTTCTAAGACCCAACCTCCAGGCTGGACACAGGAGAGGCAGATGGAAACCATCCACCTGCAAGTCAGAAGGCCAACCCTTAGAAGCTTGAAAACACCTTGGGAGCTCAAACAGAGGCTGGAGTAGTGTTTTCCCTTAAACTCAAAATAAAGCAAAGGAATTCCCTCTAGACCTAGGATGATACACACAACCTCAGGAAGACACAACAGCATTCAAAGGCCTCCACATCAACTATCTCATGGCAGATCCAGCAATTGGCCTGGTCATGAGAATCATCACCTAACTATCCATCTCATCGTCCCTTTAAATAAAGCTTCTTTCCCTTTGAGAGCAAGAACGCGTCAATGTAACCCAGATAACCAAGCCATCCTCAGATTTTAAAATGTTATACAACGTAAGTAATTTCATGCTCTATCCCATGACAAAGCTAGTGATTCCTCATTTGGGGGCTCATTCTGGGATACTCCCGAAAACACTGATTCTCAGGGGCTGTTGTATGGGAGGACCCTTTGGCTGTTTACCAGCTAGAGATTTCTCCCCCATCCTGACCCCAACTCCCCTTCACTCACTCACACACACACATACACACACATACACACCCCTACTGCTGACTTGATTTCCTGGAGTAGTTACTTCTTCCTTGGCTGAATTGTCCTCCTTATGACAGAGGGGAGGGCTGACCCTCTCGTGTGACCCAGCTGAACAGAGATGCACTTCGTGTCAGAATCATGTGCACCTGCCACTCACAGGTGACACAATTGAGCCCTGCAGAAAGAGGGAAAGACGTGCACATAGTGCCAATGCTACCAAGCACTCTTGTCAAAACAGCTGCTCCTCACGGTGTCTACAATTAGAGGGCAACGAGAAATAATTCATCCCCAGAGTTATCTCATAAGACAGAATTTTTATTCCTTAAGAGGCTTAAAGAGTTTTTACTCCTCCTCAACTAAATCTTGCTAAAAGTGTATAGGAGTGAGGAAAAAATCAAACAGCAAATATTTATTAAGTATCAACTCCTTGTATGACACTCGAGACAGGAAGAGGTACAAGATACACTCTTTGTCCTCTTAGACTGTATGATTGCTTTGGGTGGAGAAGCCTCGTGTATGAAAAACAGATATCCCTGCTCTGTAAAAAGAACTCTCGCGTGAAAAAAGATTGTTCTTAAGGTGGGGGATGGATGAAAACAGCTGAGGACAGACCTCAAAAGCCTAATCTCACATTCCTTCCAGTGTAGTAGAAAAAGCAGTCCTTGAAAGGAGAATAATCTGAGTTCAAATACTGTCCCCATCCTATACGGGCTGTGTAACCTTCACGAGATCCTAAACCTTTTCAAATCTCACTTTTCCCATCTGTAAAATGGGCCTCCTGCCGCCTATTTTGTAGGGTGGTTGTGAGCATCAAATGAGATATAAAGTTAATAGACCATAGAAGATGTGCATTATATAATAGCTATAATGTAAAAACCGTATGACAGAGAAATTAGTCAACAATAATTCATAAAAATAGCTATGAATTGGAAGCTGAGTGTGTATACTACATGCACCATCTCACTCAATCCTCCCAACAGCCCTGCTATTAGTCATTTTATAAATAAAGTTTAATTTCATGGGCATTGCATTTGTTAAGGCAAACTTATCTTTGCAACCAAGAAGCATGTAAATGTTGGCATTTTCCTAGGCTGGATAGAAGCTACTAAGAAGCATTGAATCAGGTGTGGACAACTATCGTCTTTGCCCAACCACCATGAGCACTTGCCAGGGCCGTCCAAATATAACTGCCAAGTCAAGTGACTTGCATAGCACGTGTGTGTTTTGTATTCAGCTTAAAGTACACTCCTCCTCAGAATCTTTTCTCCATCCCATTTATTGGACAATTACTTCCCTCAGAACAGTGGTTCTCAAAAAGGGGAAGAGATTTTGCCCCCAGGGGACATTTGGCAATGTCGGGAGACATACTTGGTTTTCACAAGTTGTGTGTGTGTGTGTGTGTGTGGTTGTGCTACTGGCATCTAGTGGATAGAGGCCAGAGGACGCTGCTAAGCCTCCTATAATGTCCAGGACAGTCCCCCTCCCCCAAAACAAAAAATTATCCCACCCAAGATGTCCAGTAGTGCTGCGGTTGAGAAACTCTGCCTGAGGGGCAGAGAGGGAATCTGAGATTCCTTGTAACTATAGCACATGCCCATAGGTGGTCAAAGACTGGTTCCTGGCTGACCTTATAGCAAGAGTCCAGCTTCATCGGGTGCAGGATTGCATATTTACCACAGGAGACAGCACTGGAGCCAAGAAGAATTTCAATCAACCTCACTCTCAGAGAAGCCTAAATGACATCTCACCAAAATGAAGAAACACAGCCCAAGTCAAGGCTATCGACTATCAAATCAACGCCAATTCTTTGCTAGGAAGTTCTCACTTGGCTCCTTACTATTGAACAGGGGACATTTTCGTCCAAACTTGTGCTCTGGACTGTAGCTGAGTGTGCAAGGCCAAGCCTTATATAGGATAGTCATCCTGAGGTCCAGGCCCTTACCTGCCCTGCACACCTGTGATTTAAAGGGGTCCTTCCTGATTCATTGGAGGGTACAGGAACTTTGTCTAGTCAACTGTTTTGATCTGGTTCTCTCTTCTTCAAATCTTCCCTCCTCATTCTTAATGATACCTACACATGCTGGGCAAAATCCTACTACTACACACTAACAGTTGGCAACAAGCATGCGCAGACAGCATCGCCAAGGCCCTGTAAGATAGCCTACAGCAGGGACCTCTGCTCACATTCTGTAGTTGAGGGAAGGGAAGCTCAGGAGAGAGTGAATTTCCCAAAGTCACACAGCGAGGAGCTCCAAAGCGGGTAGGTCTCCAAAGCCAAGCTGTCTCAGGTTCAGCACTCGTTCCACCCCATGACACATCTGCAAGGGAGGCCCGTGGGTGCCAATTTTATCGTCTAATACTCAGGCAGTAGGGAGCAGAGACCTGTGAGAGGGGCTGGTCTTACTAAGACGTGGGAGGGTGAAATGTAGGTCATCCATACTTGGCTGCCATGGCTGAGCATGAGGTAGGAGAAGCACGGAGTCTGGGAATCCCCCAGCGTCTGCTGCAGGCAGTGGGGACAAGTGTGCAAAGTGAGACTGATGGCAGCCTCCCAGGAGTGGAGAGAGCGCTCCTCCAGGGCGGAGCAGGAAGGGCTCTGGCAGGGGGCTGGAAGGTCCTAGATGGCTTCATTCCTTCCTAAAACATTTACTGAGCGCGCTGAGCCAGATGCTGTGGATACAGAGCGAACAGGCAGGTAAGACCACCACCTCCTCAGAACTTAGACTCTAGAAGGACAGCTAGATGATAAGCAAACCAAAAAAATATAGATTATTGAGTTAAGTGGTAGAAGAGAAATAAACAGGAAGCAGTAATAAGAAAATACTGGGTTAGGGAAACACTATTTAGATAAAAGATGAGGAAAATGCAAGTGGAGTGACAATTTAGGCCAATACTTAAAAGATAAGAAGACCCCAGCTCCCTAGAGGGGAGAGGGTGGGAGGGCATGGGGGTAGGGGCATGCTCTCTGTCCAGGCGGCGGGCAAGGGTCCCCAGTCAGGAACCTAAGGGCATGCATGAGGAATGACCACTGTGGCTGGCTGATGGCGGGAGGGAGGAGAATGCGTGCAGTGTGGCCTGGGGCTGCCTCATGCAAGGCCTTGGATTTTATCCAAGAGCAATGGGAAGTCATCAGTGGAAAGTTCTGTGCAACAGAGAGACATTTCTGTCTTGAAATACCATTTGGCTACAGTGGGAAGAATGGACCAAAGACCAATACTGGAGGCAGAGCACTGGTCAGGAAGCCTTTGTCCAGGCATGAGATGAATGTGTCTTGCTTGGGGATGGTGGCAGTGCCCCTGGGAAGAAGGAGACAAATTCGCGATGAATATGGGGGTAGAGCCAACGGGACTTGCCGATGGAAGGTCGTGGAGTGAGAGAGGGAGGAAGGCAGGCTGGCGGCTGTTACCGAGTGACACCACTCATCCAGACGGGAAAATGCAGGAGAGAAACAGATTTGGGGGCGAATAGCCCTGCATTCCAACTCTAAACCAACCTCAGCCTTAAAAATACACTCATTCTTAGCCTCCTCATTATTAATACATATTTACTGACCAAAAACAACATTAAGGCACTGCTAAGACTCACTTTTTAAAAATTTTTTATTTATTTATTTTTTTTATTTTTTCCTTTTTCTCCCCAAAGCCCCCCGGTACATAGTTGTATATTCTTAGTTGTGGGTCCTTCTAGTTGTGGCATGTGGGACGCTGCCTCAGTGTGGTCTGATGAGCAGTGCCATGTCCGCGCCCAGGATTCGAACTAACGAAACACTGGGCCGCCTGCAGCGGAGTGCGTGAACTTAACCACTCGGCCACGGGGCCAGCCCCAAGACTCACTTTTTAAGAAATCTAAGATATGCAAAGTGGAAAAAACCTGCAAAGCAGTAGGTGTAATTTGGTTGCATTTGAGATTTTTAAAAAGATAATATATAAATACATAAATGCTAATTATCAAGGGACTTGCACTTTCCACTTTATACTTTCCTAATAAGATTTGTTTTTAAAAGGAAAAAACAGTTACTCCTTAGGAGTCAGGACTTGTATTTTCAGAAGGCCCCTCTGAAAATGCCCCATATATTTCCTACTAGAAGCCATAACCTATAAGGACATTAGGGAGCAGAGTTGGGAGGGAAAAGGACACAAGCCAACTTGATTATGCAGACAGCCCCATGCAGGATGCCCTGAGCACTTTCCAGTCAGCTCTCACACGAGTCCACCACTAATGCATTCAGATTCCAATCTGCCTTTTCTTCTTGCTTCATCAGTTCCCATTTTTAAAATCTGGCACACTCACTGTGGTGGCATGTTTAAAGTCAGACAGTAAGGGTCCTTGTTCTTATTTCTCTCCAAGCTGCCCTCTTTTTGCTCCATCCATCAAGATGAGCTCAGTCATCAATCTCTTCCTCCAGGAAGCCTTCCTTGACCACCTCAGAGTGTTAACAATTCCTTTTCTGGTCTCCATCATGCCATAAGCATGTCTTACATATAGTGCTTGTCCTACTAATTATGAATATTCATCTATTTCCTCCATTAGACTGGGAGCTTAGAGAGGACACCCGCCATGCTTTTTGTCTACCCAATGCCTTTGGACACCTTTCCTGTGTTTGTAGAATTTTCTATCTCATGATTCCATACATCTTTAATGTAGAAGGCAGAAATTTGCTTTCCCAGCTTCCCTTGCCGGCTAGAGTACAGGATGTGACCTGGGCTCTGTCAATAAGATATCAGAGGCATCAATTGGTGGTTGCCTTGTGGAAGCCATTTTGGCAAAGGGAGCTGCAGACATCCAACTTTCAGAGACAGTAGCAGAAGAAAATGTTAAAGTAGTGTCTTATGCTCAATGTCAAGCATTGATGCCAATGCACCAATAGAGGCAGAAGGGTCTCCACTGGAGCAGTGCATTGCCCAGATCGGTTGCTTTGCTTCCAAGCCAGTTCTGCTGCTGCAGGAGCTTCTTTAATAAATTACTTCTCTGCTTAAACCAGCTTGAGTGGATTCTGTTGTTTGTGACCAAAATTCTTCGCTCATAACTGAGGTCCTCAAGGCAGGGATAGAATCTCATTCATTCCTCTAACACTAACAACTCTAACTCTATATCTAACAAAGTGCTATGCACATCCCCTATCTACCTACCATATTGAATTTAAACAAGAATATTGACTTAAGCATTACTGAAGGTGCTCAATCTATTATGTTGAATAAACAAAAAACGGATGGAGAAGCCAGAGCGCAAATGATTAGCTTCTCAAGTCCCCTTTCTTTCAGGGATCATTAAAAAGCTATTTGTTCTCTAAGACTTCTGACTAATTAGAGAAGACACACAGGAATGTTGCTTCCCATCATGATTCTCAAACTATGTTCCTCTGGAATATTGGTGACGTTTCCATGGTTAAAACTGAATAACGGAGTTTTTCCAAATACATACAGAATACGTATTTAGTACACGGGATTTTGTCAGTTTCAAGTTTTTACTCAGAAAGTTTTTAAAACTCTGGCACCTGCTACTGTTTTGTCAGCAAGTGCAGTGGATGAAAAAATAATTGAGCAAGTAAGCAAATATTATAGCAAAAAGTCAAAACCGCTAGTCAGCTCAAAAAGGTTAGTTCAGCAATTTTTCCTCTTTCCGTGCCTGTTTTGTTCACAGGGATTTTACATGGCATACCTCATGCAGATCCTCTTTTTTGCTAGTAAAGTTGTTCTTAGCTCATAATGGGATCCAATGATTCAACATTTTACTGAATGGACACCATTGACTTACAAATTTTTGGCCACCTGAACATTTTTGAGAACGGCAGTTCTGGGTTCTACCATCGAGCTATCCTTCTGTTAAGGGCTGAATTCTGTCCTTCTCAAATTCGTTTGTTGAAGCCCTACCTCCTAGTACCTCAGAATGTCACTGTATTTGGAGTAGGAGCTTTAAAGAGGCGATTTAGTTAAAATGAGGCCATTATGTTGAGCCCTAAGCCAGTATGTCTGGTGTCCTAATCAGAAGAGGAAATTTGGACACACAAAGAGATACCAGGGCCATGCATGCTGAGGGAGAAGACTGTGTGAGGACACAGAGAGAAAGCAGTCATCTGCAAGCCAAGGAGAAGCGGCTCAGGAGAAACCAAACCTGCTGCCATATTGATCTTGAACCACGAGAATCTAGAACTACGAGAAAACAAATTTCTGATGTTTAAGCTACCCAGTCTATTATCTTGTCATGGCAGCCCTAACAAACACACCTTCCTTTTAGCTTCCTAGCCTCAAATCAGAGCTTTCACACACAAACATGGAACCTGAAGTGGAGCTTCTGGCTGACAAATCTTCCTCTCCCAGGCCCTTTTCCTGCCTCAGTTTGTTCTCTGCACCCCGGGCTGGGAAGATGGGGCAACAAATTATGATTGTCCTCTGAGATACACACATGGATATCTTCTATGAACCAATAGATTCCTGACTCACCATCCCCATTAGAAAGTCATCCTTTTATCCTATGGATTTGCCCTCCTTCCCACGCTCTTTATGGCACAAATACCATCCAGAGGAGTGACCTTTAAATTCCACTAACGTGACTGAGTTATACAGAGGAGCTGACAGCACAGTCAGCCCACACCAGGCCCCACTGGAAGGCCCCGAGGGGAAGAGACACACACAGAGGAGGTGGGAGGGGCCTGGGACAAACTGTCTACCTCAAAATTGTCTCTGGCCTTGTGCTGGCTCCAGGCCCCTGCCAGAGACAGTGGTTTCTAGGCATAAGAAAGCATTTCAAAAGGGACTCTCTGGGTGGTTAAGCCCCTGGTGGGTGGAGGTCTCCTGCCTTATCCTGCCAGGCGCCCCTCCCTCACTGTTCCCCTCCCAGATGTCCACCAGTGGCTGGTGTGCAGCTGCTCTGAATTAGCGCTCAGGGCTCTGCTGTGTAACAGAGGACAAAGGGGAATGGGGGCGTCCACCCGTCTCTGACTCTAAGCGGGCCTTTAGGAGGGGCTGAGGGAAAGTTGGGAGGCAGTGGTTTCCTTCAGTGAAGCCACGTGGCATCTCTTTGCAATCAGTAGAGATGGAGAAGAAGGGACAAACGCAGTGATAGCTTTAGAAGATCAAACAAGCAGAAGAAGATGGCTGGGGGGTTAAGGAGTATGGAGGTGGGGACAGGGAGGAGCCAGGATCACTCAAGTCCTGGGTTAAACGGGGCCGGGGGCAGGGGGGTAGACCATGTTGTCATTGTCTGGCAGCAGGGACTCTAGGAGAAGTAGGTTTGGAGATGACTGTAGCTTTTACTATGGTAAGTATCATGTTACAATAAATATATTCATGTGTCTCTTTCTCCAACTAGACTGTATACTCTTGAGGGCAGAGACAGCATTTTAGGCACTTCTATATACTCCAGGCACGAGCGTGGAGCATTCATTCAGCACTTTCGTAACAAACATTAATTGAGGGCCCACCATGTGTCCAGGCAGGACTGGCTCAAGAACAGCACCAGGTCTACAATTGCAAAGCCCAGGCACACAGCTGGCCCTCAAAACAGATTTACTGTCTTTTGGGTAAATATTTTAAAGGATGGTGCATTAACTATATTTTCTTATTTTCTGTATTCTTGAAGCTTTGGCATCTGGGGCCTTGCTGACTTGAGAGGAACTGCCCCTCTCAGGGTAGCCAACTCTTAGAGAAAACCACTTGCCTTCAAGCACACCTTTCATATGCAAACCAATCAATGTGGAGGGGTCCTCACCCCTAACTACTTCCTTTATCAAGCTCCCCCCTCCGTGTGTGCAGCCCTCCCCCCCTCCCCCCACATCACCCCAGGCCTAAGCACTCCAGTTGTATCAGATGACCTGGGGCAGTCCCTACACCTTGGAGTCCACTGGAATTATTCAAACTAGCCAATCCTACGCCTGTTTACCCTGCCTGGCCCATTCCTTCCTGGTAAAACCACAATAAAGGCTTTTACTTCCACTTTCCCTCTGCTCTCCTGCTTCCTGACCAACCTGGTGCCTCCCCTGCGGCCCTCTGTGGTGTGGCACACCTCCTGTTTCCAGGGACCTGTGCATATAAACTTCCATCATGACAGTCATTGCTGCATCTGCTTGTCTTACCATACATGATTAAAACAATCCTGGGTACATTTAAAAACAGATGGTTGGGGCCGGCCCCGTGGCCGAGCAGTTAAGTTTGTGTACTCTGCTTCGGCAGCCCAGGGTTCGGATCCTGGGCACAGACATAGCACTGCTCATCAAGCCATGCTGAGGCAGCATCCCACAAGCCACAACTAGAAGGACCCATAACTATGACAAAAATATACACAACTATGTAGTGGGGGGGCTTTGGGGAGAAGAAGGAAAAATAAAATCTTAAAACAAAAAACAAAAAAACTTAAAAACAGATGGTTAAATGTGAATAAGCATTCAGTAACCGTAAATTAACAACTGACTCCTTCCAAGCAGTACACAGTACATCTTCTTCAAAAGAGAGAAAAGAGGTATTAAGTTCTATCTATCCTTATGTTAAAATTGAATGGAAGTAAAAGATGAAGCTAGTTGTGGGAAATGGGCCAAATCCACATACAGGCAGTCCTCAATCTGTGAGGTCATGGGTTTGAGGCAAGAATGAAGAGCAAAGAGCGGAAGAATGAGCTTCACCATATGCCCTACAGAGCCTTGCACAGGCTGGGAGAACACAGGATGATCCGGTTAACATCTTCAGAATCAAAGCCAAGAATCTTCTTTTTCAGGAATGACTTTAATAAAGTCATGCAAACCAACAAAACAAGAAGATGAAAGAAGCATTGCTTTTATGATGTTTTTTTCTTAATGGTGGCATCAGACGCTCCCATTAATCCAGAAAGATGAAATGAGATCTTGGGTACATAAAGCACGTGGCGCAACACTTGGTGTCAACTGAACACTCAACAAATTATAGTTGTTATTGCTGTTGTTCTTAGCGATTGGCAGAATGGATTCTCTAAGTGGCTTTTCTAGTAAACAATATTTAGATGACCAATTATCAAAAAGTCAATGAAATGAAATTCACTCAACATTATGGCTGAGCCACATATAGTTTCATCTTCCTTTGATGCCTTTGATGATTCTGAATACACTTTAAGATCTTACCCAGCTTTGGATATATTATGAATAACACCAATCGCCTCTGTATCTTATTGATCATGAAATATATCCTGATTATATTTGGATCATGGATGTGCAGAGAGTGATTCAGCGGGCATGTTGGGGGACAGAGAATCACCGGATCAGGCAGAAGCATGACTTACCCATGGGGTACCTACAGAGCTATGACCCTTCCCAGGTATGTCAGCTGTGTGTGTGTTTATCTCCAGGGAAGAACCAATCTAATCTTGAAGAAATGCTATGAAGTCCTCTCCTCTAGAGACTTGAGAGGGACAGACAGGAAATAGGTGCCAAAGAGCCCTGCCCAAAATTGGATTCTCACCCCTCCCATCCACAGATCAACTCAGATCTGCGTTCCACAGAATTAGATCTTTTATTTATTAGAGATAAAGTAGCATAAATTATGATGTCTGTTTCTTCACATTTGTCTTGAGGGATTTTATACGCCCAAACAGATGAACCCAGACACAGGAGTACATGACTCGAAGGAATTCTGCCAAATCCACTTTCTCAGTTTAAAGCTCCAGATATAGGAGCATAAGCACTCGAAAAACACTAACCTTTCAGAGGCAAGAAGGAACGAAGCCTTTCCTTGGGTGGCATGAGGTTTAATCACCTGCTCCCACTCCCACAAGACTTCCAAAAGCTTCTCTTGTCTCTTCCATCATACTATTTCCCTCTCTGGAGTCTTTCTACATCCCCCATCCAGCTACTAGAATATTGATTTAAGCATTTTCAGACTGATAATTCAAACAATAGGCAAAACACGGACCATGGGAGCCTGGACACACGTGGAACCCATGGACACATCATCAGGACTCACTTGTGCAGTGACACAGGCTGCCCAACAACCTCAGCCAGAACCAGCACCTCGGTCTACCTGATTGACGGCTCTGCTTTGGCCCTGGGCAGCCACCCTTGTTTCCAATCCAGGCAAACTCTCCTGGCAAAACCCACTGAGCCGAGACTGTGAGTATTAACTCATTTCCACCACTGATGCCTGTTCACAGGGAAAGACAGATTTAATAGACTCATATTGTCTTCTGATACTCATCTTATGTCACTACCATCAGGAGAAACAACAACTTACTTATTGGGAGCCAGAAGGAAGGATACCAAGACACATAAGAACCAGACCTTGACTTCAATAATCTAATAGTCTAATTAGGAATAATTAGTATGCAGATGCAAAAATAATTAACATTGCATGGCAATATCTAATGGTAGAAACGCACTCAGCCTAAGTGTATAGAAATCCAGAAACTAGGGCGGTCCAGCAATTCCTGGAGGAGGAGGCAGTCCTTGAAGGCCAGGCAAGTTGCAGGCAACCATTGAGCAGGAAATGAGCCCTGCAAATGGAGGCATGTGGGACAGCACATGGCAAGTTTAGAGACCAGTCAATCTACCTGTCTCCCTTCTGGTAAAAGCATGGCATGCTCAGACCCTGGTACAAAATAAATCTAAATGGCATAAGAGATGCCACCCCTCCATTCCATACCCAAGACAGACATGACCAATATGTTACAGGGCTGAGCCTTGATGTGGTCTCAGAATCCTTCTCCACACTGTGCTCCAGGAAGCCATTAATAGTCAATCGGAATTAGCACTTGTGATGAAAATCATTTTGCTTTCCCGGAGAGGGAATGGGGTAAGCCTAGACTGGACAAAGAATCTTGGCGCTGGACTCAGACCACTGAGTCAGGATGGTTTCCGGGATGTAAGGAGCAA
The DNA here is from genome assembly GCF_041296235.1 of Equus asinus. Taxonomy (NCBI): domain Eukaryota; kingdom Metazoa; phylum Chordata; class Mammalia; order Perissodactyla; family Equidae; genus Equus; species Equus asinus. The sequence continues at coordinate 83,546,132 of NC_091799.1, forward strand.
AGAAGCTTCATGTTGGTTACATCTTACTCCCAGAGACAGAGGGAAGTTTGATCCTGAGGGGCAGTTAGGCTGACACTCGCGTAACCACAAAGGCTCTCTGCGCATCATTACTCTTGATATGACCTCAAGCTCCAAATCCTTTCAAATTCTACCAGAGGGGCCTTGTAGTACCTTATCCCCAAAGACGGCCACTTTTAATTCCTTGTCTTCCAGTGCACACATGCCACTTTCCTATTGAGAAGTAAAGTCTATTCCTCCATCCCTGTGAATCTAAGCTGCTCCGTGACTGCTTAATCAACGAATATGGCAGAAGTGATGCTGTGCCAGTTCTGGTCCTAGCCTTTAAGAGGATTAGTAGTTTCTGCTTCCTCTCTCTTGGGAGCCTGGAGCCGTCATGTAAGAAATCTGGTGACCCCACTAAAGAGACTACATGGAGAGATAGATGGAGAAGCAGCAGTCCTGGAACCATAGTGGAGAAAGAGAGAGAGGCCCAGCTATCTCAGCGCCCTAGCTGAACCCAGCTTCCCAACTCTTCACTGCCAAGGTCTCTGACACGAGTGTGAAGCCTTCCTAGACCTTCTGGACCAGCCTAGCCATGAGCTGAATCCCACTGAGGGATTGGAGTCAATGCCACGTGGAGCAGAAAACTGCCCAGCCAAATTCTGCCCAAATTCCTGGCCCAAAGAATCATAAACAATAAAATGATTGTCCCCTTAAGCCACTAAATTTGGAGTGGACTGTACCACAACAGTAGATAACCAGGATGGTCTGTGTATGGGCCCCATTCTGCACGCAATGGTGAAATTTCTTGGGGTTCTGCGTTCTTATACTGGTGTAAGAATACTTATAAGTATACTTATACTTGTCCCTGTGTGTCCCCTGGGCCTTACTGTGTCCAAGACAAGTCAGGCACCTGCATTCTGGAGCAAGATGCCACACTTCTGATCACCCATAGCCTTCGTCTCAGCTCACTGCCCACTTTTGCCCTTTAAGTCAACATGCACAATTTCTGGAGAACTCAAGTTAATTACTGACTTCAAGACTCAAAGGTTCCCTGTGTTGTCTACTTGTTATTCTTTTTTTAAAGGATACAAAGGGCAAATCTCTCCTCCTTCCAAGGCTGGTGCCTTTGAGAGCCGCAGCCAGTGCCTGGGCTGTGGACCAGAGAGCGAGTTGGTTCAGATCTGCCAAGAAAAGCCCGTGAGTTGGCTGTAGATAACCCTCACCTGCTGCAGCCACGTGGGAATCGAGGATCAGGGATGCACCTGAACTACCAAAGCTCAACGTGGCCTGAAACTCACACGGTCCAACCAGCTCATTTGGCAGATGAGGGCACAGAGGCTTGTACATGAGATGTGGCTCATTCGGGGTCAAAGAGGAAGTCAGTGCAGACTGCAGCCAGACACAAGGCCCCTGAGTCACAGTCGAGAAGTGACTAACGACCTTCCTCCAACTCCCTGTACTGATGGCACCAGGGAAGAAGCCGATAGCCTCTGGGGAAATGTTTCCTTTACACACCTCTCTTTTGCGTGTGGCCTCTGCACCATCCTTTAAGCCACTCTCAGTTTAAGGCACCTGAACACAGTCAAGCGCAGGCTTCCGCTTTAAAGGTCTCTCTCCAAGAGCTCAAGGAAAACTGCACGAAGGGCAAGAGCAAAAAGACCCTTTCCTCTATTTTTAACTCTCCTTTCCATCGCCTCACACACACACACACACACACACACACACACACACAGACACACTCTCTACTGGAGAGTAGAGTACATTTTCTGGTTTAGTAGTGGGCATGTGTACCCTCTGCCCTTTAATTAGGCTGGATTGCACATTCTGGTGCAAAGCCACAAGGGTTGAGCCTTGCTGGTTTCTGTTTTAGTACAAAGGGCAAATGCAGATCCTTTACTGGTATCCCTCTGCCCATGTCCATCTTTTAATGAACATCCTGCATGGAGCCTGGTACCTACAAATGCCCTTTGCTGCTCTGACCCCAGCTTGAATACTAAAGCTTGGAGGCATCCCAGAAAGACTCAGCAGATCAGAAGAGCTCCTCAAACAATAGTTATTTTCACAAGGAATTGTTGCAACATGTACTTTTTATTACCAACGACAACATGCTATATGCCAGATGCTCTCCTAGGGGCTTTGCAAATGGGTTATCTCCTTAAATCCCATGATGATCTGATGAGGTAGTCTCTAATCTCTCTATTCCTTATAGATGAGGAAACTGGGGCTTAAAGAAGTTTAGAAACAAACTTGAGGTGACCAGCAAGTAAGCTGCAGGGCTGGAATTTGGACAGAAGTCCAGCCAACTCCAAAAATCCAAGTTCTGAACCACCATACTGCATTGATTTATATACACTTATCTCCATATGGTTCATTAGAGGAATTCATGTCAAACAGATAAAACTGTCACCCATGCGACAGTCTCAGAGTAGTATTAGGGTCATAGAAAAACAGTCTAGCATCCAAAAGGGAAGTTCAAATAGTTCACGTTCTTTACACGCATTTTTCCAACATCATGGAGGAATTTCAGAGATCATAGCTATGTTTCCTAAAATCTCCTTTTACCTCTAACCCATTTCCTTCTCATGCTGTTACTGCACTTCTCTCTTCAACACTGGCCCAAAATCTCCTCCCCCAGATGGGAACAAGGCTCAAGGAAACTAGCCATTTCCTAGTGCACACTCTCCCAAAGTGGCTCATTTTCAACCAGTTTTTAAGGAAATGTTTTGATGTGACTTTATGGCTTGGAAGAGATATTGGAGAAGGCTTGGTGGAGGGCAAGGCCACCAAGGCAGGGATGGGGGTGCTTTTCTAAATGTGTGTTTCCCTGGCATTCAGGGCGTGCTGCCCTGTCCCAGGCCGCATCCCATGAAGAGGAAACCTGTCCGCAACCAACCCTGGCCTTAACCCTCACGAAGACCTAAAAGAACCATTCAGGCAAGGCAGGACCCTCCTCAGGGTGGGGAAGGGAAGAAACAGCAGAAATCCTCCTAGATAGGGAAGGCAAGTGGGAGAAAGGCTGGGAACACATCCTATTAATAATTTCTGTTGTCATTTTTTACATTCTGGGGTTGTTTATCTTTATTTACCTATTGATTTATTTTCCAAACATGGAGCTGTAGTGAGAATCCTGTGAAAACCTCAGGAATATACAAACCCACAGTAGCTTGGCATAGGTTTTGTACACTGGTTTCCTTAAAAGTGTAGACAGAAACATCTAGAGAAAGAAGAACTCTCATCCATTTAACAGCAGTGCAGACTAAGAAATGGTCTTCCATTGAAAGACTTAGTTTTCCAATCACTAAATACTTCCTTAAAATGGCTAAATACTTTCTTTAAAAGCAAAAGAGTTAGTATATATGAAAGTTGTTGCCACAACTAGAAGGACCCACAACTAAAATACACAACTATGTATTGCGGGGATTTGGGGAGAAAAAGTCGAAAAAAAAAAAAGTTGTTAAGAGAGTAAATCCCGAGTTCTCATCACAAGGAAAATAAATATTTTTTCTTTTTCTTTTTTTATATCTATATGAGATGACAGATGTTAAGTAAATATTGTGGTAATCATTTCACAATACATGTAAGTCAAATCATTATGCTGTAATTATACTTAAACTTATACAGTGCTGTATGTCAATTATATCTCTATTTTTTTTTTTAGATTTTTCTTTTTCCTTTTTCGCCACAAAGCCCCCCGGGTACATAGTTGTATATTCTTCGTTGTGGGTCCTTCCAGTTGTGGCATGTGGGACGCTGCCTCAGCGTGGTTTGATGACCAGTGCCATGTCCGCGCCCAGGATTCGAACCAACGAAACACTGGGCCGCCTGCAGCGGAGTGCGCAAACAACCACTCGGCCATGGGGCCAGCCCCCTCGATTTTTTTAAAAAAGGGGAAAAAAGCAAAAGAGCTAAATTTTTGTAGGTCTTCTTACGGCCTAAAAGCTCAAGATTTTAGAAGATGGAATTGAATTAGTACAGTTATTTCTATGGCTTCTTGGAAAATATTATGGAATCCTTATCATCTTATTATCATCATCATTTAAAAATAATTGGTGAAAATTGCCTAGGCCCCACAGGACTCAAGTTTAGAAAATGAAGGCTGGAAGTAGATCCAAGCTGATGGCTTTCTTTGCCATCTTATCAGAGAAGCATGAGGTTAGGCCTGAGCGGTAGGTGACCCCAAAATGACCTTGACTTGTTGCCAGGGTGAAAGCCCAGACTCAGGCCCACCATGTTGCCCAATTTTCGGTGACTGACTCTTGCTCCCCTGAGTTGATCAGTGTGCATCCTGTACGTGACAGCCCCACTTTACAAATAAATAATGATTTTCAGAGACAGCATTTCCTCTTATGACAAACATAAGCATCAATTTTGCCTTAAAAATAGCTTTGGGGGCTACAGAAGTTAGTTGAGCAAGAATAAACATAACCCAAGCCCAGAACAGTGAAAGGAAAACACAGGCCCAGGCTCCCGCCACGTGGCCCCTCCCCTAGGACACTCGTTTCCCATGGGCCTTTTATGGATGGGACCAGATGCCGTAAGTGAGGGGTATGCAGTAACTACTGCTGTCCCCCTACCATCTACCCCATGCTGTGCAATTTTAATTTATAATTGTGGGTGAGTTATATCTGTGCTCAGAGTGGGGCAGGGAGGGGTCATGAGGGGCCAGGGACTTAGATAAATAGTTTTCAAAAGATAGAGTGAAAAATGCCAGACCAAAATTGAAGAGACTGAACTTGGTCAGTTCAAACTGCATGAGCATGCCCTTCCTCGCCACCCCCAGCCTGGTCCTGTTACATTCCTCTGACAATGAGGGCCACTGTTGCTACCATGGTAGGGGTGAGACAGCTCTCAGATATGCGGGGACAGACTGATGATGTTTCAATTCTCTTCTAACAACAAGCAACTCCAGGATGCTTCTGGGACTAAAGTTCACTTTTGCAGTGTTCACCTTTTCCAAGTTGGTGTGAGTTGACCTTTCTATAGAGGGTGTAGCAGTCTACTCGGGCTGCCAGAGCAAAAGACCAGACTAGGTGGCTTAAACAACAGAAATCTACTTTCTCACAGTTCTGGAGGCCAGAAGCCCAAGATCAAGGAAGATACTTAGCTTATAGACAGCAGCCTTCTCACTGTGTCTTCACACGGCCTTTTCTCTTTGCACTCTTGGAGAGAGAGAGATCTCTGGTGTCTCTTCCCGTTCTTATAAGGACACCAGCACCATAAGATTAGGGTCCCACTCTTATGACCTCGTTTAATCTTAATTAATTCCTTAAAGACCCTATCTCTAAATATAGTCACATGAGGGGTGATGGCTTCAACATGTGAATTTTAGGGGGAGATGATTCAGTCCATAACAGAGAGTTTAGGTCTTAGAAGGAAATGACGGGATTATTCTACTTTTAAATAAATCTGCCTTCTGCCCTCATTAATGGCTTCCTACCATGCCCTTTGTTCTAGTCAGGAGGCTGCTCTTCACTCACCCCAGGTCTCTCCACCAAATATGCTTTTGTGCTGCTTCCACTCACCGGCCACGCCTTCAACCCGCTGCCCAAGGCAGTCCTGCTCCTTGGAACAGATCCCCCACTTTTCCCAGACATAACCTGGTCAAATCCTGTCCTCATGGCCTGCTAAACCTGTTCTTTCTTTCTTTATAAACTGAGGTAATTTCTGAACATGTTATCCTTCCTTTGCCTACAAGGAAGCTCAGAGTCAAAACTGCATCTGACCGTTCGCAATGTACACAGGACCACACGGCAAACACCTTGGCTCTCTCTTTCATTCATTCACTAATTCAACAAATATTTATTGAACACCTACCATAAGCAGTCATTAATTCAGTTGTGTGGGAACCACTGGTGAACAAAACAGGCAGAGAATCCTCCTTCACAGAGCTTACATTCTTGCTGTCCAGATTTTCCCTTTGCCCTGATTTCACCTGTTTTTAAAATATTTATTGTCCTGTGTCTATTTCAATCATATTGTATTTGCAAATATTTCCAATCTTAATGTACTGTATAAATCTATAATCTTATTTTACCGTGTATTTTTTGCAGAGGTCCAACTGCTTTTAACAATAAATAGGTATGGCCATCATAAGGAATGAATTAGATGGTATGTATAAAGCCCCAAGCACATTGTAAGGGCTCAATACAAGGTAGCTTTCCATCCATTTATTTATTTATTTATTTGAGGAAGATTAGCCCTGAGCTAACTGCTGCCAGTCCTCCTCTTTTTGCTGAGGAAGACTGGCCCTGAGCTAACATCCATGCCCATCTTCCTCTACTTTATATGTGGGACGCCTACCACAGCATGGCTTGCCAAGCAGTGCCGTGTCCGCACCCGGGATTTGAACTGGCGAACCCTGTGCTGCTGAAGTGGAATGTGAGCACTTAACTGCTGCGCCACAGGGCCTGCCCCTCATATCTTTTAAAATCCTAGATATTCTTTAAGACCAATCTCAAATACCCTCCCTGTCCAGAAGTCTTTAATGGTGCCAAGAAAATGTAAAGATTTTCTCTTCTTTTGTTATCTTCCCTCTGTACTCATTCATCCACCGTATAGTCTGACACCTTCCTGTATTCTTTCATACATTATTCTCTAATTCTCACCTGTGTGTAAATCAGGCTTCTTTGTGAGTAGACTGTAAACTTGTTAATGTATATTCTTAACCTACACAATACGATCTAGGTTTGCATAAGAGATGAAGTAGTGTGCGAGCATTCTCTCTCCCATTTGACTCTTTTTTTAATTTTTTAAATCTGGCTCTCTTTACAAAACAATACATGGCTCTTAATTGGGGTGAGGGGAGTTCTTCTACATTTAAAAGGTAATTTGATTTACATTGCTAGAACATATCCATCATTTAACATGGGGGAAAAAAGCAATGATACTTCCAACAAAAGAAACATTTCATGTAGTTAAGAGTGAAGGACAAGAATATCACAGTGTTTTCTATAACAGGAAAAATCTGCAGTCAAAATATTTGAGAAAAAGAATACCGGTTAAATCAATAGTGGTGCATCCATTGGATGGAATATTACGCATTTGAAGGCTCTTTTTTTGTGAGGAAGATTGGCTCTGAGCTAACATCTGTTGCCAATCTTCCTCTGTTTGCTTGAGGAAAATTGTTGCTGAGCTAACATCTGTGCTACTCTTCCTCTATTTTATGTGGGATGTGGCCAAAGCATGGCTTGATGAGCAGTGCTAGGTCCATGCCTGGGATCTGAACCTGCGAACCCCAGGCTACCGAAGCAGAGCACACAAATTTAACCACGTCACCACCAGGCTGGCCCCTGAAGGCTCTTTAATGAAATGGGCGGAAGCACACGATATGCTATTAGGTGGGATGACAAGCAGTATTCCAAACTGTAGAGTATGTGTTTGATTTTGTAGATAGTCTTTTTAGATATCTACAAACATATAGGAAAAAAAGACTGGAAAGAAAAGTCTTAGAAGTGAACAGTATCTCTGGGTAGTGAAATTATTGATGAAAAGTTACTTCATTTTTACACAGATATTTCTTTTACAATAAAAAAACCCCACACACATTGTGTTGAAAAACTAAAGTAAAAGAAGGACTTCAAGGCCTCACCGGAGGGGTGGGTGCTGCACTGGGGAATGCGAAGGGTGCCAGTTATCCTGTGTGTGGGGTCAGGCCCTTGCCCCTGGTCCTAGCATTCAGAAAGCATTTCTTTAAGTAATAAGGGCTGCATTTCTTTTAAAACACCCTGTAATTTAGGCTTTCCACAAAATCCAATGGATGCTCTTCACAATTAAGGCAAAAGCTTTTCTGGAAATAAACACGTGTACTTTGTCCTTCCATTCAGAAAGGATGAAGCCCATTGCTAACCCAATGGGTGGAGCTGAGAAGACCGGCTAGTGGCCAGTGGTCATTCCCAAAACAGAACAGGGAGGGCAATCAGTCTGAAATAAAGCAAACGTGAGAGCACAGGTCATCCTTCCTCAGTTTCTCTCCCTTGCCCCAGCAGACTGAGAAGAGAATTCATAGCTGCTCTCTGACATCTCGCCGCATTCCTCCAGCCAGCATCCATGTCGTTATTTTTAACAAGGCATAAAACTTGCAATTCTATTAAAAACACATGTCTCTTGTTTCAAAGCATGGTTAGCAACAGCCACTGATATCCAGTAAACACACCATCAACCAGGCGAACATGCTCATTCAACTCCAAGTCTCAAATTCTGGGGATTATATTTTTCCAAAGAAACACAGGGTCTTCTGGCTGAAATAAATTTTGAGATAATCTCTTGGGCCTTCTCTCTGACTTCTTGAGAAGACTGTTCAATCTGCTCGAAAACAATAACCGCTTCCATTTTACAAATTTCTCAAAGAGAAGAGAGATCAGCAGGGCAGAACTTTGAAAAGTAGGAGAGGGGGCGAAGAGAAGGCTCATGAATTACAGAGTGGGCAAAGTGGGATCCGAGAGTTGCCAGCCTACCTCAGCCCCTAGAGCTACTGTCAGCCAACACATGTCAACGGGAAGTCCCTATTCAAGTCAGGGTTTTGCTTAGACACTGCATGGACTGAAGGTCTGTGTCCTTTCAAAATTCATATGCTGAAGCCCTAACCCCCATTCTGATAGTCTTTGGAGGTGGGGCCTTTGGGAGGTAATTAGGGTTAGACTAGTTCACAAGGGGTAGGCACTCGTGATGGAATTAATGTCCTTATGAAAAGAGGAAGAGCATGATGTCTCCCTGTTTTTCCTCTCATGCACCAAGGAGAGGCCACGTGAGGACATAAGAAGAAGACGGCCATCTGCAAACTAGGAAGAGAGCCCTCCCCAGGCACCAAATCTGCTGGCACCTTGATCTCAGACTTCCCAGCCTCCAGAACTGTGAGAAATAAATGCTGTTTAAGCCAGCTGGTCTACGGTATTTTGTAATGGCAGCCTGAGCTGACTAAGGCAAACACCTATAAAATAAGGGAAGATTTGAATTTGCAAAACTCTAAGGACCATTCACTGGTGAAGGACTTGGGCTCTGCCATTAGATAAACTCAGCTTTCAATCCATTTCCCCACTTAACAGCTATAGTAGCTTAACTCGTCTAAGACTTAGTTTTCCCATCTGTACAGTAGGGGTAACAAGGATGCCTCCTTCCTGGGATTGCTTGAAGATTAATCTGAGACAAAAAAAGGCCACGAAGAGAGGGTATGGCACATAGTACTCCATAATTCCTTTCCCCTCTCTACCCACTAATGCTGCGATAAATCTCATGAGAAATTCAGTATGAAGAACATAAAAGCCAAGGTTGGGGTGCGCAGACACAGATGATCAGCCAGCAAATAATTGATGATTGACTGTACGTCTATGAGCTGGAGTTTCTATAGGAACACACACCATATGGTTGCTTAGAAACCAGTTCCATACACATGAATTACGAGGCATTTAAATGCTTCCCCTCAAATCCTGATGCTTGGGGGAAGGAGAAAGAAGGGAGAGACCCTCCAGATCGGATATTTTAGACGCCAGGAAAGAAAACAGAAAGTTTTACTTATCTGGGCTCCCCAGCTTGCTAATTAATGTATGGACTAGAAACTATTCTCATGTGTCAGCGCCTTCACATCTTCTCATTATTAGAAAAATATCTGCTCATTATCCCCATGGTTTACAAAAGTGAGAGAGGGCAAGAGTTACATTCCCAGATGCAAATGTGTGATATCAAAGCTGTCTCAGGCACTGGTGGTCCAGGCAGAGTTAGAGCTCGGGGAGATTAGAACAGGTATTGGTTTTTCTAAATAAAACAGGAAGAAGGCTTTCATCTTTGAGACTTCAGAAAGGATTGTGAGCAGAAAAGCACCTGTGTGCATACTAGAGGTCTACCGTTTAACTCATCAAGAGAAAGCACTTATCCTCAACTCGGCCCCTTTTCCGTCCATAACCCAGTCTCAATCTCTGGACAAATATTTATAGAGGATTTACTGTGTGCCCAGTAGTGGGTCTGTATGACTCATCACTAGGGACCAGGGGCTCAGGGCTCAGACGGCGGGTGGCTCTGGCACAGGAAGCACACTTGTCTCAGAGGCAGCCTGTGTGTGATCTGGCTACTGTATCCCAGGTCCAGAGGGACTGGGAGCCTGGGAGCCTGTGGCCCTTTAGCCCCCACCCCCGCCCCGGGGAGATGGGAACCCAATCTGAGAGCATGCTTAGCTCCTAACACTGTGGGAAGAGTCTCTCCCTTTTCCCCATCCAGCCTAAGGTGACCAACCCTCGAGGATAACCTAGGTCTGAAGGGTTTCCCGGGATGTGGGACTTCCAATGCTGGGATGTGGGACAGTCCTGGCAAACTCGGGTGAGTGGGTCACGTTGCTCGTGCCCCTCCTCTTTCCCTTCTTCCCCTTGCTTGGACCCTGATTTTACCCTTCCCTTACTGGGAGACCAGTAAGGTAACACTTATTAAAAAAATTAACATAAATTTAAAAAGTTGGTGAGTGGGGCGGCTCAGTTTCCTTATCTGTAAAATGGGAAGAATATAAAACTCCCCTTCCCAGAGATGTGGGGATATTATCAGGGCTTTACAGGGAATGCAGTCACCTTGGCTTGAGTAAAGTGCACAGAGGGATGAGGCAGGGCTGATAGCTGGAGGCTATGGGACATAGGGGTAAAACACAGGAAGGGAGCAAGGGGAGAGGGATCAGAGCAAGGTTCTCAGAACCTATATTTCCAACCATTAGAAGCCATCTGTTTAACTCATGGGCATCTCAAGCTCCTCCTCCTCGAACTTTGTGGAAGGTCCACCAGCTTTTTCCTTTCCAAACTTGGCCTCCACCTCTTTCTCTGTTCCCTCTTATCTCCTGGAAGGCCCTACCATCCACCTGACTGAAGCTGAAATTCGGCATTATCTTTGCTTTTTCCCACTCCTTCTCGCCCTGGACCTCACTGTCAGCTGGGATGGAGTCTTCCCCCTAGTCTTTCTCACATCTTGTCCCCTCCAATCCAATCCACTACCTCTGCCCTGCTGTCATTTGGGCCAAATCACTTCCCTGCAGGAACAGACTCTTGTCTCCGGTCTGGCCCCCTCTGACCGGCCTCCACTCGGAAGCTAAAGCATGAAGCTGATCCTCAAAATCCTTCCGTGGATGCCCAAGTTTTGGGGATTACATTCAGATTTATTAGCATATCACCTGCTCTCCTTTCTAATGTGGCATTTCTGAGCCCTCCAGATTACGTCCTTCATCCCTCACTCTTCACCCTCAATTTTAGCCATAACGAACCACATGTGGTTTCCTGGACACTTCATGCTGTCTGACGCCTTGAGGCCTGCAAAATTCAGCTGAAAAATGGCTTCCTCTGGGACACCATCCCTGATCACCCCCTGCCCTCTCCAGACCACTCTGGATTTAGATACTTCTTTTTCCTGCCCCAGCCCTCTCCTCTATCACTCCAACCACAGGGAAACGTATTGACTTGTCTTTCTCCCCTGCTAGATTATAAACCCACCGAAGGTGGGGCCTTCCTATGACTTGACTTCCCATCCCCAATGGCAGCTCAGCGCTTGAAGCACGCCAAGCACTTAAAAATATCTGTTGAATGAATAAACGAAAACCAGCAGCCTCGTTCATACAACACAATAAATATCAAAGCTGAAAGTGAGTTGATGTTCAGGAGTCAGGTCTTCTCTACTGAGAGAACAGAAAATACTCCAGGCAAAGAAAAATCCTTCTACCAGCCCCACCCTGGGAAAAACTGCAGTGGGCTCGGAAGGACGGGAGAGCATGCAGCTTGGGCTCCGGAGGCAGTGACCAAAGGCTGCCACCTGTCTCTGTAGGTGGTTCTTGTGTGGCTCTGGGCCACCTGCTTAACCTCCTGAGCCTTGGGCTCCTCCTTTATCACATGGGGATAATAACAACCCACATCACATCACCGTGTTGTTGAGGAGTGAATGAAATCACGTATGTAAAGCTGTTAGCACTTGGCGACCACTTGGAGCTAGTCCCACTCGGCTTCCTTCCTTACAGTGTTACCAAAGCAGAGTCAGAGCCTAATAAAATTTGTGTCCCCAACACACACAGGCGGCTCCTGCTGCTGAGACTCAATCTAAAGAAACAGGGAAGACGCCAAAGACTTGCTTCCTGGACTGTAAACCCGAAAGCACTAGACACAGCCCAGAGCACCCCGACCAGGTTCAAAGGTCTTCAGGTTCCTTGACTTGGAACACAGGAATCTCAGAGGCCTCCCCTCACCCAAGAGGCAACTCGCAGTGGCTTCATGCCAACGTCCCCCAACCCCTGCCCCACGGGTTCAGTGCCAGAAGAAGAGATCAGCAAACAGAACAGGCAGGGGGTTCTTCTCCAGCTTCCCCACTTTGAAGATCACATTTTCTGCAAAAAGAAACAGAAGAAAGTCTGAAAGAGAACATGAGGAAATGTTAACAGTGGTTACCACTGAGGCCAAGATTCCAGGTGACTTTATTATCTCTTAATATTCTTTTCTATTTTGTAAACTTTCTATAGTGAACTGTTTCTATTGTCTGCAAACATTTCAATGTCCATGTTATGCTTAATAAAGGACAAGTTTCCCTGAGCCCCAGGGGAGTCATGGCCCTGTGAACACAATCAAGTTGTAAGTCCGGTCCTGTTCTGGAATCTCTGACAGAGGAGGTTCAGAAATCTGTGGCCTAAGGTTGAAGGATGCCACAGTGACCCTAGAACCTTTGGATCATCAAGCAGATCACTATAGCCTTTGAGAGGTGAGCAGAATAGAGACCTTCCCCAACACAGGATGCAGGCTCATTCAGGTCTCCATGATCAGTGCTCCTGGGCAAGAGGAGCCCAGAGACAGGGGCAGATAATGAGGAAGAGAGAGGATGAGGCTAAGACACTTCATAGGACAGGGTTCTAGGGAAATTTACCCCTCGTTGAGAGAAAGCAGTGGGAGAACCCCTGAAACTTGCCAAAGACCCTCAAGTTTCTTGTAAAGGATCTTTTTGGTGAATTAAGAAGAGACGTAATTTGGTCACTTAAGAAGAGATGTAGGGGCTGGCCCAGTGGAGCAGCAGTTAAGTGCGCATGTTCTGCTTTGGCAGCCCAGGGTTCACTGGTTCGGATCCCGGGTGCGGACATGGCACCTCTTGGCAAGCCATGCTCTGGTAGGTATCCCACATATAAAGAGGAGAAGATGGGCACGGATGTTAGCTCAGGGTCAGTCTTCCTCAGCAAAAAAGAGGAGGACTGGCAGCAGATGTTAGCTCTGGGATAATCTTGTCAAAAAAAGAAGAGATGTAATTGGGGGCCGGCCCCATGGTCGAGTGGTTAAGTTTGCATGCTCCGCTTCAGCGGCCCAGGGTTTCGCCGGTTCAGATCCTGGGAGTGGACATGGCACCACTCTTCAGGCCATGTGGGGAGGCGTCCCACATGCCACAACTAGAAGGACTCACAACTAAAAATAAAATATACAACTATGTATCAGGAGGCTTTGGGGAGAAAAAGGAAAAAATAAAATCTTTAAAAAAACAAAAAGAAGAGATGTAAAAGAACTCCCCTAGTAAAATTCCCTTTCCTGCCCCTGAGCTTGGTTAGTTGGTTGGTTGGTTGGATGGTTGTTTCATTCATTCATTCATTCATTTGTTCATTCACTCACTCATTCATTCATCAGTCACTCACTGAGCCCTTCTAGGTGCCAGCCATTGCATCTGTGGGGCAGGATGATTAACTAAGACCATCTTCCTGTTATCCCCATCACCACTACCACTCAAAATGAAATGTTAAGGAATAAGAGGGATTGGGCATTTGTTTTGCTCAGGAATGTGGAAATGAAGAGAAGGACAAAGATAAGACAGCTGGCAGGAAAGAAGAACTCTAGGGAAGAGAATCAAAAGATGTCTAAGGGAGGATTTTGAAGACATTATGCTCTTCTAGCTTCCCCATGAAATCTCTGGTAAGAGACACAGCCTTCACCAAATGCTTTTAAGTCCGACTGGGCAGGATCTCAAGGTGGGAGGCAGCTGAAAACACAGGCGGAGGAGGCCCAATCAGGGCTCTACAACACCCTCCAAGACCTCAGGGTCCAGTGGGAGACACTCTGCAGAGACACGAGCACCAAGGTGCTGTAGACGTAGAAGAGAATCACCAGGGCCTCGGGCACAAAATGTAAGGGGCTTTAAAAAACTCAGTAATCAAGACAAATATAACTGATGCAGCATTTTACAAAATTAAAATTGGTGGAAACATGCACAATGAGCAAAACATCAAAATTTTAAGTAAAGACAAGATCAGTGGACAGGGCTGGGATTAGGTTGAGGTGAGTAAGGCTGAGTCTTGCAAGGCAGGATCAGACTCTATCTATTTTCAAATGTTGATATTTAGTTCAAGGTCGATTTTTCTTGCATTAAATTTAATTTTTTAAAACATGGCACTAAAATATTATTTATCTTGATGGTGGCGTTTTCTGGTGGTCTTACATTTTGTGCCCGAGGTGAACACCTCATTCTCTTCATTCTAGCTGGGCTCCGTAAAAACTTCGCTGAGAAAGCAACTCCTGACTTCAAGCTGATCCCTGGCAGGCTTGAATGCACACAGCCCACTCTGGTTCACTCTGAGCTCCCTGCTGGGGGTGGTAAGAGAATGACCAGCCCCAAAGCTTCAACAGCGAAGGAGACAGAAAAGAAAACGCATTCCCCACCCCCACCTACAGATTCTATGCCCCATGGAGCAGCCAGAGGACCTGGAAATCTCACGCCCAACCATTAACTGCACGGCAGGCCCCTGTCACGCGCATCCTCTCAACCCTGGATTTCACTTTGCACACCAAGGTCAATACTGGATTTGAAAAGTTGCCTCTTCCCATCCTGAAATTAAAAAACAAACAGCCTGCCCAAATTAAGCCAAGCAGGGCCCTAGGAAAGCAGCATTCCCCACTGGAAGGAGTGCCATCCCCCGTGTCAGCCCGGGGGAGACCCTGACTCCTCCAGCTTGGACATAGGTAGGTGTCCTCCTGCAGCCCTGGGCAGCCGCCAGCAGCCCACTGGCTGCATTCACTGGCCCCTGCACAGCACCACCGTTCCTCTCAGCAGCAGGTCAGGCCTAGATGTATAAGACAGGTCTGCTGGAAATGTCATCATGCTGAGCCCTCACAGAAGGGCCACATCCCACACCAGGGAGGGAGGCAACTGGCCTGACGAACAACACAAGGCCTCAGCATCCCAGCCAACGTGAGCTGGCCCAGGAGCCTAACGAACCTGGGGCAGAAGGGCATGGGGGTGGCAGAGCTACAGACACAGAGGACTGTCCAGAATGCAGTGAAGGGTAGGAGACTGAGCCAGGCCAGTGCCCAGTCCCCTCCTTGGTGCCGCCCCCGACCCTTCCCCACAAACCCCTAGAGTTGCCTGCATTTCTTTACTGCTTTGTATTGTCATTGTCATTGCCATCGCCATCATCATCATCATCACCACCACCATAGGTAAGCATTTACTGAGTGTAGTGGGCTGGACGGGGGGCCCCCCAAAGTGTTAACCTCCTTGTCCCAGGAACCTGTGAATGTTACCTTATCAGGAAAAAAATTGAGTCTCTGCGGATGTGATTAAATTATGGATCTTGAGAGAAGGCCTTTAGCCTGGAGTATCCAGGGGGCCCTAAAATGCAATCCCACGGATTCTTACAGTTTCGAGGCAGAGGGAGATTACACTGAGACACACAGAGGAGAAGACCCCGAGGAGACAAGGAGGCACTGTGACCACGGAGGCAGAGACAGGAGTGATGTGGTCACAGCCACGGAGCGTTCCTTGCAGTCACCAGAGCTGCAAAAAGCAAAGGACGATTCTCCTCCAGGGCCTTCCCAGGCAGGGCGGCCCTGCCAACACTTTGATTTTGGACATCTGGCCTCCAGAACTGGGAGAAAATAAATCTCTTCTGTTTTAAGTCTCCCGGTTTACGGTAATGAGTGCACTGAACACCACCAGCACAGGTAGCATCTACTAGCACATTCCAGGCAGCGGGCAGTGTGTTAAATGCTTTGCGAGGCTGTCAACAACTCCATGAGTTACTTCCATTTGACAGGTGAGCAAACTGAGCATGATGATAGGAAGGACCCTGCCAGGGTCATTTGGGACCCAGCTGAAACACAACCCCGTCCGGATTGCTCTTGCCAGCAGAAGATTATAAACGCTTTGACAGCGTCTTTCTTCTTTGCAACCCCCTCAGGAATTTGCACATAGGAGTTGAACTCATTTTTGATCCCAAATGATATTTTTACCAGAGTTATCTCTGAGGCTTGGCTCTTTTCAAAAGTCAGGGGATGACTAACTGTGGGGCCGGGGGACAATGTTTCAAATGACCTGAGTGGCGTTCTGATGAGTTTGCCAGCACGTAAATAGCTCCGATGGGCCTGCGGGAATTTCCTGTTCTCCTTCCTAAGGAAGGGCTTTGAAGCCAAGACCCCACCGAGAGATGCCTCAGCATTGACTGTCGGAGCAGAAAAACAGCATGGTACTTTTGCCTTCTTGGGAACAGAGTTTAAATTGGACATACCAGGAGAACATCACGACCTTCTAAAAGTCTCCCTGGCCCAGACAGCAGTGCACCAGGAAGATTCCTGAACCTTCGCTAGGAACAGAGAAGAGAATCTTAGAGGTCAGGGTTAGCTCCACTCAGAAATCTAAGGATACAATCAACCATGACAGGGCCTGCCTGGCAGAATCCAGCCCAAAGGGGCTGGGGCCGTAGGACAAAACTTCACACCAATATCTTTAACTTGTCTTAGGAGACACGACACATATATGGGAAGGGCTGGCTGGCTTGACCTACAGTTTTGCTTGTACAGCAATTTACCTTATGGCTGGATGTGGTTCCATCTGGAAATGGGTCTGGGCAAGTCTACTTGAATCCCACAGATGCTAGGTCATTCAGTGCCCAGGCCTTGGCGGGTCCCTGTATACAGAGCCATGGCACTGAGGCTTTCACAGCTGCTGCCTGGGTACCCGGAAATGTTAATTACCCCAGAGAGTCCCGTAAACGCAACAGAAACTGCTGAAAGAGTAGCTTTGCCTTGCTGTGACCTGCCTAAGTACTCCCTGCTCTGTTTGCAAGAAACCTCATTACCTCACATAGGGCAAACATTATGTCAACTTTGCAGTATATTCATTCAATTTTCATTGAGGAGAAAGGGAGGGAATCCTGGGAGGTAATCATCACCTCGGAGTGGTTCTCAGCTTCCGGGAGTGAGAAGACAGCCTGCTGGTCAGTCCCTCGGCATCCCAGTGCTCAGTGTGTGCGGTCTGCTCAGTATATCCAACGCGCACCGGGTCACATGGTAAGGAAAAGTGGGCCAGAGGCTCAGCACCTAACCCCTTGGGTTTTGCCACAAGGTGGGAGGGTAAGGGGCAGTAAGAAGCATGAATTGTTAGCAAACCTAAGATTCTGGCATGTTCTATGTGTAAGTGGAGACTCTCAGAGCATGGGACCTTGGAGGTCAACTAATTCAATGGCAGCTAATCCAATGAGAAGGTGGCCAGCCCTGCTCATCTCTTTACTTCCCCCTCAGGGACTTGCTTAGTCTCATCAGGGCCTTTGCTTACATGGTTCCACAGTTCCTATTTACAACTCCCAAAGCCAAAGAGCTTTGACAACTGAGTTTGTTTTGTAAGGCATCTGGCAGTAAAACTTTGCCTAATCTGAACTGTCTTGAGGCCATTTAGAGTCTTTCTGCATCCTACTCTTCTAATATTCCTATATTTTGCTGCCAAAATATCAATTCATTTGATTACAAGGTGCTACTCTGGATTGCTCTGGAAGTAATATATAACCCAATATCTGCATTGCATGACCTTTCTAAAGATCTTAAGAAAGCCGAGTTATAAAATACATCTGGTCCTGAAGATTGCAACAGGAATTGTGGACATGCATTCCAAGAAGGTTTCTCTGCCAGCCTCGGTCCATTGTCTACTGGAAGGCCTTATGGATGAGCTGATCTTGCTGGGAGCTCTCCTGTGCTCAGAAGCCTTTCTTGAAACTTAGTTTAGGCTTGCTGATGAACTTGTGCATTTGTGAGTGAGTGTATGATTTTGTCTATTTTTAGGGCCCAAATGAATTAATTCCCTCTGGGATCTAAGAGACCACTGGGCCCCCTTTAGCCTCACTAGACCAACTCTACAACCCCGAGCATGGCAGGTGTGCAAAGATTCTGAGTTTTTAGGCCCTCACCTAACTGATTTCAGCATCCTTCCAGGCATGAGAAGTCTAGAAACAAGAAGAAAATTCAATAATGTGGCAGATTACAAAATTACTATATGAAAATTGTTAGCATAATACATACAAAAATAAGTCTGAAAAATACAATGGAAACCAATTCTCCATTTTCAATAGAAACTAAAAATATTTTCAAAACCTTGTTATACTGATATTCAATAAGAAATACATATAAATATATATTGATATTCAGTAGGAAACATGCCTGATCTATTAGCAGATACCTTTAAAACTATTGATAAAGAAATATTGTTAGGTTTTTGGGTATAATAATGGTATTATGCCTATATAGTTTTTAAAAGTCTTCATATTTTAGAAATATATTTAAGGATGGAATAATGATGTCAGGGATTTCTTTGAAAATAACATGGCGGGAAGAGTGGGAGTGGATAGGCAGGCGTGGCATGAGTGGAGAGTGGTAGAGGCTGTTTGATGGGTACAGAAAGGCTCATTGTACTGTCCTCACTACTTTTGCATGTTCTAAATTCTACATATTAAAAAAATCTGTTGAGGGACTGGAAGAAAATGTCAAGACAAGAGAAAGGCCTCATTTCAGATAAAAAGTTTCGATGATTGTTTTCCTCCAAATTAACCTATAAATTCAACGTGAACCCAATTAAAATGCTGAAAAGGAGTACTTTTAGAAAGTTACTCTGGGGTCAGCCTTGTGGCCTAGTGGTTAAGTTTGGCACACTCTGCTTTGGTGGCCCAGGGTTGGTTCCTGGGTGCAGACCTACACTACTCATTGGCGGCCATGCTGTGGCGGCAACCCAAATACAAAATAGAGGAAGATTGGTACAGATAGCGGCTCAGGGCAAATCTTCCTCAGCCAAAAAAAAAAAAAGAAAAAAGAAAGTTCCTCTGGAAAAATACATATGAAATGCCTAGGAAAATTATGAATGAGAAGGTGATGGAGAGAACCAAGCAGAGAAAACCTGGTCTTACAAGCACTAAAACTTATTAGGAAGCTATAGTAATTAAAGCAGTTTAGCAATGGAGAACCGATAGGACAATGGTGCAAAATAAAATTCCAGAAACAGGCTCAGGTGCCTACTATCAGCCAGGCAGTATTCAGGATGTTGAATAATCAGGACAAAACAAAACAGACAAAAATTCTAGCCTTTCAATAAGTAAACAAGTAAGAAAATTTATATAGTGATAAGCATTACAGAGAAAATAAAGCAAGACAATGAGATAAAGAGTGATGAGGGGAACATTTGAGTTGAGGTCTCAGGAACTGGCCGTGACAAAGATGATCTCGGAGAAGCCCATTCCAGGCAAAGAGAAAAGGAAAAGCAAAAACCCTGGGGTTGAAATGAGCTTTGCCTGTTCAGGAGACAGAAAGAAGATCATGGATGACAGGAAAAGAGGCCGGGAAGATAAGCAGGGGCTGGATTACATAAGCCTTGCAGTGGCTGTTGGGAAATCTGGATTTTAGTCTAATTGAGATGGAAAGCCATTCGAGGATTTCAGTCTGCAGATATGATCTGATTGACATTTTTAAAAAATTACTCTGGCTACTAGGTAGAGAGAGGACTCTATAAAGACAAGATTGGAAATGCAATTCCAGTTTTCCCCAGCAAGAGCCAAGAGGTGACGTTGGCATAAACTAGGTGGAAGTGGTGGAAATGTTAACAAGCGGTCTGATTTGTGATACAGCTTTAACATGGTGCCAGTTTGATGATGGATTAGAAGTGAAGGAGGAGAAAAAGAAAGGAATCAAGGATTACACCTAGTGTTTTGGTCCGAGTCACTGAGTAGATGACGGTGCCATTAGCCGAGAAAGAGAAGATGGGCAGGAGCAGGTTTGGCAGTGATGGTAGTAAATCAAGGACTCCATTATCACAACTGTCTATCACTTGAGATACAGATCAGACATCCCAGAAGAGTTGGCAGTAGGCAGGCGGCTGCTGCATGAGGATGGAGCTCAACCGTGGAGATGTGTATTTGAGCATCAGCAGCATAAAGACACAATGAGGGTAGCATTTCAGATCTATAGGGAAAATAGAGAGTATTTGATAACCAGAGTTGGGGCAACTGACTTTGCATTTGGGGGAAAAACACCAACTGAATTCCAAATTCAAGATATAGCAAAATGATTTCCAGATGGGTCAAAAATTAAAAAAAAATTGGTGAGCACATGGGGAAGGAAAATGGCCTTTCTGTACTCTTGTTAGGAGTGTAAATTTGTGCAACCTTTCTTAGGAACAATATGGCATTGTTTATCAAAGTTCAAATGCATGTTTACTTTGTTCCAGTAATTCTACTATCTGTATTAATTTATGCAACAGACATACATGGAAGAAACTCCCAGGACATATATACAAGGATGCCCACTGCAGACGCACTGCAGTAAACAATTAGAAACAAGCAAAGTTTGTCAGCAGGGGACTGGTTAAATAAATGCTCAGATGTCTATACAACGGACCATGCTGCAGATGATACAAAAGGTGAAAGAAACCTTTACGTGCTCATGTCAAACTATCTCTGAGACACATTAAGTGAAAAACAGCAAAGTACAGAACCTCTTGTGTTTTATTATCCTTCTGTGTAAATATGTGTATGTCTATGCATAAAGATTGTTTCATTTTTTTAAAATCATTTTGCACCCTTTGAATTTTGTAACCAAGTACATATTTTCCATTCAAAAAATAACACCAAAAGGAATTCTCTGAACAGTGACATTATCAGTCACCTTTTGGTTTCTTTATACTTGTCTGCACAGTTTTTAAAAAGCACTCTAACAAGTTTATTAGGAAAAAAAATCCTTCAAAGGATATGGTCCCATATCCTACCCACTAACACTCTACACAACTCACTTTAAATCTGCACGAAAATCTTATGACCTTCTTTTCCAGTTCTTTTTGTTTTTGTGATGTTCTAATCTAACTGAGATTTTGTACCTTCAGGCTCTGCTGGAAGCAGCCTGTACCCAAAGCCACGCTGTAAAAGTTGCAGGGGAGCGACAGAGCTGCCAAACAGGGTGTTTAATGAGCAAAACTTAAGGGTCGAATGCAAATTGCTCACAAACACCAGATGGCAGGGGTCAGATGGGCGATCACCGCAAAGAGACAAAGTCAGAGCACTGGTCAGGTCCAGAGGAAGAGAAACGACTCCCTTCTGGTTTGGAGGGCAGGAGGATAGCACCCGATTCCTGCAGCTGGGGCGCAAAACACTCACCAAGATCAGAAGGGGTTTTTCTCCTTCAGCTGCCGGATGGGAAGCTGGGCAAAAGGGAGGAATGGAGGATGCAAAGGAATAAGGCAGTTTGTGCTGAAGATGGAGTGTCTCGGCCTAAGAGAAATTCACCTTCGCGGCTTTTGAGGCTTAGCTGCCCTGAAATCCCAAAATGTCTGAACCACGTACACGTTGTGTGTACACACACACACACGGCCTAAAGATTGAGAATGCCCTAGTTCTATTTAACAGTGGACTGGACAGGCCCGGCCAGGTGGCGCAGCGGTTAAGTGCGCATGTTCTACTCTGGCGGCCCCAGGGTTCGCCAGTTCGGATCCCGGGTGCAGACATGGCGCTGCTTGGCACGCCATGCTGTGGTAGGCGTCCCACATGCAAAGTAGAGGAAGATGGGCATGGATGTTAGCTCAGGGCCAGTCTTCCTCAGCAAAAAGAGGAGGATTGGGAGCAGATGTTAGCTCAGGGCTAATCTTCCTCAAAAAAAGAAAAAAAAGGAACAGTGGATAAGAAAAAAACAAACAGAATTCATTTGAACAATTACTGAGAATTTTAAATGAGGAAGGAAGGTATACAATTAGTCCTTTTATTTAAGGAAACCCCAACCTATCACTAAGGCATGAGACCCTCCCAGGGGGCAGTCTGCCCTGACAGTGGACATAGTACCGTGGAAGAAATAAACGTACTAGCATTGGCCTTGCAGACTCAAACTTAAAAGTGACCACAGATCAGAGTACGCCGTTCAAATGTTGACCCCTCGTACTGCCAAGTCTAACCTCATCCCTCTGGCTAAGCTTGGGTAGCTCTTCCACTCTCCTTGGGTCCTACAGGAAATGCAGAACAGCTGCTTCAGCTCATCATTTCTCCCCCTGACTCTCACCTCCTCTGGGTTAACCAGTCCCATTTCCTTTAAACTTTCCTCTTGGGTCTAATTTTCCAATCGTATAATTATCTCTGTGGGTTGTAGGGAGAAGAAAGAATGTGATGTTCCAAAAAAGATTATACCCTTCCTTTGGTCCTATACTCTGCATTTTCTGCCCCTGGTACAGGAATCGAAACTATGCCACTACAATGTATTTAGCTGGAGTAAGCACCTCTCCAGCATTCTTTCTTTTAAATTCACTGTTGCCTTCCTGTGAGAAACTATAGCTCAGGGGAGCTGGCTCAGGGGAAACCAGCTTAGGGCAGCTGTGTTTTTTAAATGAAGTTTCTATATTCACCAAAAGCATCACATGCCCTGAGAGCAACAGAGAAGAGCGACAAGAAGGGCACCGGGCTGTGATGTGACTAGTTACCAAACGGACGTGAGATAAGGGCCCCTAGGCTGAGGTTACAGGAAGACAGGGATGTCCAAATGCCAAATAACTCAAGCTTATCCACACTGTCCCATGGCCACAAAACAGGGATTCAAGGTTTAACAAAGTTAAAATGATCAGGAAAGAAGAACTGAAGAAAATATATACCCCTTGATTCAAACAGTTGCTAAAATCAGCTTGTAAGTACCTTAAAACAATGTCTAAGCAAACATTTTAGGTAAATTTTTTATTGAAGGACTAACTTTTGAAAAGCGTTTCATAGTTTTGAAAACTTTTCATATAGCATTTTGCGATGCAATATGGCAGGAAAGGCAAGTGTTGGTAGGTAGATAGATACACATCTATATTATATATACATTATATATTATATAACAGATATATGTATCACATTATATATTAATAATATATATTATATGTATAGATA
Organism: Equus asinus; assembly: GCF_041296235.1. Lineage (NCBI taxonomy): Eukaryota > Metazoa > Chordata > Mammalia > Perissodactyla > Equidae > Equus > Equus asinus. The sequence continues at coordinate 83,569,260 of NC_091799.1, forward strand.
TGCATACTATATGAGAGATGCGAAGCTCAGAGAGTTTTAGCTTTCTTGAGACCATAAAACTAATAAATAGAAGTCCCTGGATTCAAACCCAAGCTGGACAATAAGTCCTGTGGAAAATCTATGATATTAATAATGAGTCGATACCATCTGCTGTTTACAACCCAAGATGACGGATGACAGTCAAGTTTTAGTTGTTATTAGAGAGGAAAAATGTATTCCCTGTAAGAGAACCCCACAATCAATGTGATTCATTTTGCCTTGCTTTTTAATGCCCCAAGCTAAGATACTCTGATATTAAAAAGAGACATTACTAAATGCAGTGTGGTATCCTGGATCAGATCCTGGAACAGATAAAGACAGTGAAATCTGAATAAAGGATGGAGGTTAGTTAACAGAAATGGGCCATGTTGGTTTCTCAGTTCTGACAAAGGTATCATGGTTCTGTAAGACGTTAACAATAGGCGAAACAGGGTGAAGGGTATATGGGAATTCTTACTATCTTGGCCTTTTTTCCATTCATCTAAAATTATTCCAGAATAAAGAGTTCATTAAAAATAAACAGATAAGTATCAATAAACCAACAGTCTTAAACCTTTAATGTTTATCTCGTGTTAAAGGAAGGAAACAGAACTAATTTTCCACCCAAGTGGTGGCTCCATATTCAGAAGCGTTTAGTGATAACCTGGCAATGGTCTCCATTCATGGAAAAAACAAAGCTATTTAAATATATGGTGGTAGTTATTTTGCAGGTGTTAACCTTGAGGGCAAGAAGGCTGAGGAAATCCTGGGAAGGAGTTCAGAGTTGGCCAATCCCCTAAATGGACATCATCTGAGAAGCCAAGACTGGCTGAGAAACACAAGCTTGACCAGGAGCAATAGTGCATCTCTCCGAACTGGAGGAGACAAGCTGCTAGACTGGGCACAGGCTCCCTGCACCCACAACGGGAGGGATTTACAAACCCAGCAGGGCCTGGCGCCTGGTCAGGGATTTCAAGGACAAGCCAGCAGAGAGTGACGTTTCCAGAGAGCAGTGGAGTAATTAAGCTCGCATGTCCAGATGAGAAGCCAGCAGACCCAGGCTGCAGGGTCATAGGCTTGCTCCTGGCCGCCTGCGTGCATTGACCACCAGGGTCTGGCCACAGAAGCGGGACAAAACGCAGGTCAATTCCAGGCAGCACAGGAAGACTTACCTTCCTGAGGCCGACACGAATGAGGAATATTTTCTAAAATAAGTTTTCGAAGTGCAAAGTTCCTCTCAATCTTCGGGAAGCTGAAACCACAGCCAGCCCACTCTACGTCCCAGTGGCAGTTGGCCTGGGAGATTTTATTTGGACCCAGCACTCTTCTGATTTCCTCCCTGATTACGCGGATGGGTGGAAGCCTTTCTGCTGCATTGTCTGGAAAGCAAAGCTTTGTGCCAATTCCCAGTATCTGCTCGACTCCTTCCACCTGACAAGAGTCTTTGCTATAAAGGGAAGCTGGAGTCACCAGACTTGTGCCCTAGGATCCAGGCAAATTCTGATGCCAGGCAGTCAGCTGAGTGTCTTTCCCTCTCCAGGCCCACCCTCCATTCAGCTTTTCTGTGACACCTACTCCAACCACGAATGAGTGAAAGAATGAATGAATGAATGAACGAACAAACGGGGGCTTGACAAGTCTTCTCAGTCATTTCATGAAGGCAAAGCACATCATAAACATAAAATAATTCCCTGCCTGTTACCTAAGCAAGATGCTGGGGAAGATGTATTTAGAGCTGAGCATTTGGGGAATGATGATATTTGAGGTTCTGATAAAATTCTACAGACCACGTGCTTTTATATAAAGTCAGGCATTCCACAGAGCACTTGAAGGCGAGTTTAATAATCTTTGGTTGATACAGTCTCAGTATTACTAGAGCTAAGAGACTTAACAACAAGGAGGAACACTGGAAAATCTGACACTCATTCCCAAGAGGAAGTAGATTAAAAATGGATAAGTAGACATAAGTACACGACTCTCCAAATTTACAGCCCATCAGCTAGAGGTCAACAATACCTTTGTTTCCTCATCTGTAAAAAGGTACTATTTCATAGGCATGCTACAGAGAATACATTAAATGAGCTAATATTTATAAAGCATGGGGACAATGCCTGGCTCATAGTAAGCACTGCACAAGTGCTTGCTACAAAAAACACAATTCAGTACAACTCAAGACCCTACCACACAATTCAGTGACAAGTTTCTTATCAGGTCACAACACCCCGCAAGATACCTGTGGCGAATCTTGGTGTCCTCAGAGACGACAGCTGTCAAGATGATAGAGCTGCTCTTTCAACCCACTTTTTAAAATCCTGTTCTCAAGAGAGAAACTTTTGAAAGCGTAAGCTACTGGAAATGTCTTTAAGCATAAGCTGCTTTTGCAAAAGTGAAAAAATATTTTGCTTTCCACAAGAAAACTTGGAATCTGTGCCAATTTAGCCTGAATCTTTCAATCAAATGCAAAGAAAAGAAGCAGCACCTGGAAAGTCATTTTAATAGGAAGATAGCGCTCTGATAAGTATGTCTCCCACCCAAGACAAAAGAGCCCTTCTTGGTTAGTTCAATGGCTTTGTCAACAGAGACCACAGTCTTGCCCCCACTCTTCCCCTCAAACAGTCTGGCAGGGAAAAATTTTTTTGACATCATCAAATTTCTAAAAAAAAAAGAGTTACCTAATGAGGCTGGACCCTAGCTAATTCTCCCTTTTGACATAATTTAAAAGCAAAAATAAGAAACACAATATAAAATACCCAGACTATAACTATAGGGGGTGCTGTGACACAGGACTAAATCTCCAGCTGCAGGCGTGCCACCGACACACAGCCCTCAACGGCCCACTCTCTCGGGGAATCACCCTCAGCAGCTGCTTCGAACGTGGGGCTTAAGGGCCCAGCTCCCTGATCACTCATTTTTTTTTTTTTTTGAGGAAGATTAGCCCTGAGCTAACGTCTGCTGCCAATCCTCCTCCTTTTGCTGAGGCAGATTGGCCCTGAGCTAACATCTGTGGCCATCTTCCTCTACTTTACACGTGGGGCACCTGCCACAGCATGGCTTGATGAGCGGTGCCTAGGTCTGCATCCAGGATCCAAACCAGAGAACTCCGGGCCTCTGAAGTGGAGCTCGTGAACTTAACCGCTATGCCACCAGGCCGGCCCCTCCTTGATCACTCTTAAGGGCCGTCCTAGTCCAGATATTCCAGGGATTGCCTGAGTCCTTGGCTGAGACCACACTGCAGCCCGGCTTCTCCCTCAGCCCAGTCCCACTTCCCACCTTTCCCCCATGGAGTCTATCGTGAGCTACGCATCCTCTGTGGTTTTCCACTCAGAGTCAGCTTCCCAGAGAATTCAACCTGCGACACACACAGCCTCTGGGAGAATGCCTGTTGACCATATTTCCCACATGTCTGGGTGTTTATAAAGGTATAACTGACATATAATAAACTGCACATATTTAAAGCATACAATTTGATAATTTTTAACATACGTATATATCCATGAAACTGTCATCACAATTAGGATGATTCTCACTTGAATGGTGGGTTCTCACATGGATGGTGGGTCTCAGATGGAGGGTCTCAACTAGACATCCCGTCTCACACAGATGGTGGGTCTCACATAGATGGAGGGTATCACATAGATGGGGGTCTCACAGAGATTGGGGGGTCTCGCATAGATGGAGAGTCTCAGCTAGATGGTGGGTCTCACATACATAGCAGTTCTTACATAGATTGGGGGGTCTTGCATAGACGGAGGGTCTCAACTAGATGGTAGGTCTCGCATAGATGTGGGGGTCTCACATAGATGGGAGTCTCACACAGATGGGGGTTCTCACATAGATGGCAGGTCTCACATAGATTGGGGGGGTCTCGCATAGATGGAGGGTCTCAACTAGATGGCAGGTCTCATATAGATGTGGGAGTCTCACATAGATTGGGGGGTCTCACATAGATGGAGAGTCTTGCATAGACGGAGGGTCTCACATAGATGGGGAGTCTCACCTAGATGGCAGGTCTCATATAGATAGGGGGGTCTCACATAGATATGGGGTCTCACATAGATGGCAGGTCTCACACAGATGATAGTCCCTTCTTGGGCTGTAGGCTCCCAGAGTCCCAAGTTCTGAAGCCTCCACGTCTCTCAGCTCTGACCGAAGACAGTGTTACTTGACCTCTCTCTGCCCTCATTTGTCATATTGAGGCAACAATAGCAACAACCTCAAAGGGCTGTTGCATTGATTAAATGAAATAATGGAAATGAAACTCACAGTACAGCCATTAATATTTTATGATGATCACTCCCAAATGTTTCATCTGTCCCCAGACTCCTTTCCTCTCCAACTCCAGCATTTCTCTACAAGGTTCCAACAGCACTCTCTAAGTTGCCCCAATTCAGAGGCATCCAGTCAGCCACAAAGTTCTGACTCATCTTTCTTCCATTCCCCCTCCCTCCTATGGCCACCACCCTAGTCCAGACTGCTATCATCTCTCGCCTTCACTTTTATAATTGCCCAACCCAGTGGTTTCTAGACATCTGGATTTCACAGACCATAAAAACTTTACAAATTATTTTTGGAACTAAACTGCTTTTTTGCCAGTACGGATACTAAATCAAAAAATATCATTGAGAAATACCATAAATTAATTAAGGACAAGACAGTTTAACCTCTTCCAAAGTAGGAAGGCCGTATGTGCAGCATAAAGCTCTGTTTTTTGTTTTTTGTGAGGAAGATTGGCCCTGAACTAACATCTGTTGCCAATCTTCCTCTTTTTGCTTGAGGAAGATTGTTGCTGAGCTAACATCTGTGCCCATCTTCCTCTACTTTATGTGGGATGCCGCCACAGCATGGCTTGACGAGTGGTGCTAGGTCTGAGCCGCCCAGGATCCGAACCTGCAAACCCCGGGCTGCCAAAGTGGAGCACGTGAACTTAACCACTGTGCTGCCGGACTGGCCCTATAAAGCTCTGTTTTTTAAATGAAGAAATTTAGCTTTAAGAAAAACTCACCGTATCGATCTTATCTTCCTCATCTCTTACAAGACTGATAGAAACTCTAGCACTGAGCAGCACCTGTCATTCCACAGACGGCATTTGGAAGCCTGTTGGTCTAAGTCAGCTTGGGCTGCTAGAATGGAATACCAGAGTCTGGGCGTTTAAACCACAGAAATTTATTTCTCACAGTTCTGGAGGCTGAGAAGTACAAGGTTAAGGTTTGGGCCCATTCAGTTCCTGGGGAGGATTCTCTTCCTCTCCCATAACAGAGAGGGGGAAAGGGAGAGAGTAAGCTCTCTCATGTCTCTGAAGGGCACTCATCTCTGAGGGCTCCATTCTCGTGACCTAATTGCCTCCCAAAGGCCTCATCTCAAATAGCATCACAATAGGGGTTGGGTGGACACACACACACACACACACACACACACACAACACAAACATTCAGTCCATAGCACTGACTAATCTCCCTCCTCTCTATCCCACAACACACCTTATGCACACAACCTTCCTGCTGGAACTCCAGGGGTCACATCCTGTTGTTCTGGGGAGGGCTCATGTGACATAACATCCTAAGCCCAGCCAGAGGGAGTCCCCAGCGTAGCTGTCTGCATTTTAGAGCTCGGAATGCATTCTCCCACAGAAACTCGGATACATGCAGCGGGGAGAAATGGTCTCCTAAGAATTTTTACTGTTGGTACCACAGGAAACAGACAATGGCTAAAAATAACAATGGGCAAGGCGACAGCATTTCTAAAAGTCTACAAGGAGTTCATTACCAGAATATTTCCTGGGTTCAGTGGTACGTCAAGGGGGCGGCTACCCCCCACCCTCCCAGCCACATCTGCCTTAGGCCTTCCCTGCTCTAGGATTGCAGCTGCTTCTTTGGCTCTGAGAACCATCTCCTAAACCCCAGCCCCAAGAGACTACCTCCTCTGAACCTTCTAGAATGTCAGGTTGGCACACCTTAGCCTCTTAGCTTCCATGAGGCAGGCTCTCTCCTCCTATTTACCCCTTTTAAAACAAATTAAAAAAATAAAAGACTCCAAAGTGCCAAGTGGGCTCCTTGGGTACTGAGAGGGCATTAATGAGATCCTTGTAGACAGCAAAAGCAAACTTAGATCTGCTGTCACTCACGAGGAGGCTAACGGCTCCCTGGACAAACAGCAGGGGAGGCAAGGGCTGGGGGAGGGCTTGGTGGGAGCGGGGAAGGGAGCAACCACAGCTTTAATCAACTTGGGCGAATAAGAGGGAACTGGGGGGACCCGACCAGCTCAAGTTACCAGCCTTTGCACCGGCTGCTTCGAGCCTCTGGGTCCAGCCAAAGCTCTCCCACTCACTGAGTGTGGATGACTGCTACTCAAAGCGTGGTCCCCCAACCAGCAGCATCAATGTCACCCAGGAGCTCAACCAATAAAGACTCTCAGGCTCCTCCCCAGACCGACTAAACTAGAATCTGCATTTTAACAAGATCCCCAGGTGATGGTATGCCCATTAAATCTGAGAAGCAGTGTCCTAGAACGTCTAGCTCAGTGGTTCTCAAGCTTGGGTGATTTTGCCTCCCTGACGTCACTTGGCCACGTTTGAACACATTTTTGGTTGTCACGACAGGGAGGTGCTACTGGCATCTCGTGGGTGGAGACCAGGGATGCTGCCACACATCCTATAATGCACAGGACAGCCCCCTAAAACAAAGGATTACGCAGTCCCTAATATCAATAGTGCTAACACTGAGAAATGCTAATCTAGGTGAAAACGTCCAGGAGAGAGTTTCAGGAGAGGTTCTAGAACCTCGATACTCCAAGTGTGGACCGCAGACCAGCAGCACCAGCCAAGGAGTAGGCTGTTAAATGCAAATCTCTGACCTGACTCCACAACTACAGAATCAGAACCTCCGGGTGTGGGGCCCCCGAATCTGCGTATTAACAAGCTCTCCACATGAACTGCATGCATGCTTCTTGCTTCTCGAATTTTGCATTGAGAAGCATTATTGTAGGCCATGGGTCCCTGCCCTCATGATGGCTGTCAGGAAACATAAACTCAGCCAGGTTGGCCACTTGTCCAAGATTTCACACCAGCAACAGCTGCGATCTGGATTTGAAGAAGGGCCGGCTCTCGTGGATGTGGCGGGCAGTGGGGCTGGCACCAGCCTCTTTGCTACACAACTTCAAGGACAATGACTTCAAAGTTCTGGCTGCTGTTGTGAGCACAGCATGCCAGGTACAGTCCTGATGCTGACCACAAGAGTATTCTGGCATGAGAGCATGCAGGAAAAGGAGAATTCAAAGCTCTCAGAAAACACTCAACACAGCGTTACAGTATTATGTCCTTGTGATGAGAATAAGGAAGATGTTGGTGATAGAGAACTATATTTAATATGTTCTCAGCCCTTCAAAGTCACCTCCTCTGGAAAGCCTTCCTTGATCTCCCCTGATAGAGTCAGTATCTCTTTTTTGCTGTTCTCATCGTTGTGCTCATCTTCCCAGTGTCCTACTGTACAGTGAATTCTGCTAATTCCCCTGCCCGTAGCAGGGTGAGTTTCTTGAGGACAAGAATCATACTGTAGCAGATGTTGTGGTCACAGCCCCTGGCCCATGCTCCCTGGAGATCACCTACACAGTTCCCAAACTGGCTCTAGGGTTCTTCTGTCTCTCTGCCTGAGGGAAGTGCCAGGGAGTTCAGGCCCCCAGAAGCAACCTACACCCAATGAAGGAATAAGAGGGAGAGTTGATGGATAAATGACCCAGCGTCCACTCTTCTTGGTGGGGCAATTCTGAGACGTGTTCTGCACAGTCTCTTAGAGACTCACAGAGGGCCTGAGCCCCTGGTGTCACGGCAATACCCTCATTAACACACACTTTACCGGCCTTTCTCCCTTCCTCTCTGGCCTCCCCATTCCTGACCGTAATTTCTGCATCCAAATGAACTTCCTGTCCCCAAATCCTGTCTCAGGGTCTGCTCTGGGGGGACCCCAAAGGAAAACAAGCATTTTGCTCACTGCCCAATCCCTGGTAGTTAGCTACCTCCCTAACACGGTAAATGCTCTCAAAAATAAGTATTTATGGAAGACAAACAAAAGTCCTGGTATGCCTGGAAAACCCAAAAACAACAGCAACCAAAAAATTAGCAAAAGCTCCATGGATGGCCTGGGTAATATAATCCAGAAGAATGCATCTACATTTCTTCTCCTTGAGTTCTGGTCAAAACTCTAAAAACAACAGTCTCATAACTATAGTAACAATTTAACTTCTCATCGTTACATAGGAAAAGAGGAGACCTCAGTGGTTAGGAGTTGTAGCTCTGGAATCTGGCAGAACTAGCCTCAATTCCCTAGCCCCCATACTTGCTAAGCCCCCTAGCCTCAGTTTTGTCACCTGTGAAAGGGGAATAATAATCGTAGCGGCTTGTAGGGAAAATTTAATGAGATAAAGGGTTTATGAAAGGATTTAGTCCTGGCCCAGTGTAAACCCTCAATAAATGTTTTTAAAATTATTATTATAAGCATTGTTATCATATTGACCATTTCAGGCCATCTTCATGCTTCTTCAGGTGACCGATGGTAGCAAAGTTCCAGAAATAAGACAGACACTCAGCAAATACTTACCGTATGAATGAATGAAGTGATAATCCCAGAGTAGAATGTAGAAAGCCTGCAAACACGCCTTTTGGCAAAAGCTCCTAAAAATTTTTCCTGTTCATGAATCCTACCTTTGTTACTAAAAAGCGGTGTGAACTTGGGAAAGTCACTCCATCTGTCTGATGTCCTACAGGCCCTACCTGTAAAACCTAGAGTAGGATGAATCATTTCTAAGGCTCCTTCCAGGCCTCCACTTGGAGATGAAACAACTCCCAGGAGAGGGTGGCAGGGGCCACTCTGCCACTGGAGGTTAGATGGAACAGGACAGCAGCTGTGGGGGGCAGGAGAACTCAGCGTCAGCTCTCCTGACATGTGTAACGGGACAATCCTCTGTCATGGGGGCTGTCCTGTGCGGTGTCAGATGTTTAGAAGCATCCCTGGCCCCTATCCACTAGATGCCTCCAGCACCCCCAGTGACAACCCAAAATATCTCCAGACATTGCCAAAGGTCCACTCGGGCAAAATCGGCCCTGGGGGAGAACCCTCATGGTAGAGGTTTGCTTCCCTCAGTGACCACAGACCTGCACAGGCCCTGCGGTCCAGCCCCAGCTCTACAAGGTGGGCGGGGAGCCAACACTGCTCCCTAGCCTTGGTTCCCTTGCTTTAATTTGTATTAAAAAAAGAACGCAACAGCAAGACACTCCTGGGATGCTATTTCTACTTTTCCTCTTATCCTTCATTTTCTCCTGCTCTTCATTAAAAAGCAGGCCCTTTGCAAATAACCAAGTACACTTTGCAGATTTCAAATTATTTTGTTTTCCTTAGTCTATCATTAGCCATATTTGCCTGCAAATAAGATTGATGTTTTTAAACCTCAGCTGTTTGCAACCCCAGAACATAATCCCGTCCCGGGTTATTACTATCTGTTTATGACATTAGAAACAGCACGAGACCTAAACTCCAAAGGCCAAATGATGTTGACATGCAAATGTGTCACAGAAACCCTACGGCAGCAGCAGATTTCAAAGGATTTATTAGCAACAGAGCTGCTGTTAACTAGACAGAGCTGAGGCGTTTTCCAGGCAACGGTCAAAATTGCTCTAAAATGGGCCAATTTCACCCAAAGTCCTCTGCTCAAAGGCAGCACTCTCCCACATGACAGAGCACCTCCCCGGCAGCCAGGGTTCCAGGGAACAGAAAGGAGCTGTTTTATATTCCAGCAAATGACCTTCTCCAAACAACTAGGTTGTCTGCACTCATCAGTTCCTTCCTTTTCGCCAAAAGGCAAATTCCTATAAAGACTGGAAACCAGACCTACATATCTGCATATATTAGAGTGTACGAAAAATGAAAAAAAGTCAATTCATTAGAGAATTCTGCTCTCTCTGTAGACTTCCCTTCCTTTCCTGAGCAGGGGTCAAACTTTTCCACAGTAGCATCACTGCCACAGCCTCCTGGTGACCCATTATGGCCCTTCCCTGTTGCACTCCCACTACATACACGCTCCACCCCATTGCCACTGGCCCTGCCGGTTTTCCTCCCTCAGCATCCCTGCCCTTGTTGTTCCTTCTCCACGGATCCCCCTTCCCTCAGACCAGTGCCTGGGTGATTCCCCATTTCTCAGGTCTCAGCTCAAATGTCAATTTGTCAGGCAGCCTTCCCTGCCCACATGATCTAACCAAGCCCCTCCATCACTATGTGGCCCCTTAAGTGGCTTTATTTTTCTCCAAGAAGCATTTGGTTCGTAAAGTTATGTTACATATTCATTAGTTTACTTGTTTCCTATTTGTCCCTACTCCCCCTTCTAGAAGGTGAGTGTTACGTGGGGCTGGAGTGTTGAATGCCTTGCTCACCCCTGCATCCCCAGTGCCCAGAAGAGTGAATACTAGGTGTTCTATAAGTGAATGAATGAATGAACGAATAAAATGAATGAATGTCTGCACTTGGGCTGAGAAATCTTAAGAAACAGGAGGATCCCTTGGGAGGTTGAGCGTCTGAAGGTTCATGAATGGCTGGTCAAGTACTGCTCAGTCTGATCTCAAAGATTCACCCCCTACCTTGGATTCTTCGCCTTCAGCATCTCTATCTACGATTATTCTCCCATAATACACTGGTCCAGCCCTGGGCTTCCGCCCCCGGGAAATCAAGCCTTCAGACTAGAGTGGGGAGGAACAGAGAAACGGACGGCATTCTGTGGACAGCCAGTGGGCTTAGCATGGTCCCCTTCCTCAATCATCCTGCCCAGTTTTTTTTCTGAGCACCCAGCTCACCGGTCTATTTTTAGGTCACGCTAATGGTAACCTAAACAGTAAAAGCAGCCGTCGCCTCATAAATGCAGGATCAGCAGGCCCCTTGCGTGTATGAACTTGTCAAGATAATCACGAAAGGCACTTTTCCTTGAGATCATTAAAAATAATTAGTAAGAAAATATTTTCTGAACAAGGAGATAAGTTCGGCTGCAGGAGAAACATGCTCATTTCTTATATCCCCAAATTAAAACCCCATGTTCCTTAACAAGCTCCTGGGCCTGCTGGAACAGGAAGATGCATTCCATCATTGCTTCGACCCTGGAAGTTCCACACGCCCTCCGGCCTCCACTTGGAGACTGAGGCTGGCTAGATAACCATCTCCTTCTCCTCTTGGTCAAAGAAGATGCTTCCCCAAAGAGAGTCTCTGCCTTGATTTGGGTGCCCCACTCGTTAACCAGCAGTTGGAAATTTTTCTCATTTATTCTCTAGAAACGAACTCTGAGAAACAAGTCCTGAGACCCACTGTTAGAAGTGCCGCTTCCTGAACTGAAGTGGCCTGGAAGCCCCATGCTGCCTCTCCACCTCCAAAGGGCTGGAGCTCTTACCTCCCAGCTCTTGGAAGGCTGCAGGGGTCCGTGCCTCACTCCCTCATCATCTTAGGCCTCCCGACCTCCCTCTTCTCCCTAAATGCTCCTTGACCCCTGAAGTGTCCGCCATGTAAAACTCCCATTGGATTAGCAGGAGTGCCTTCCTGTGGGCAATCGAATGCCAATCAATAAAAATCTCCTTGCTCTGCCTTCATACAAGGCCAGAGTGCATGCATACAAACTTGATTTATAGGTCCAAGAAAGGCTTCTTGGGGGAAATGCCTTGCAAATTTGTCCCCTATGGAATATTGAGTTAGCCAGGGGAAGTGCAAGGTGAGGTGGGAGGAAAGTTCTAGAGAGAGGAAAGAGTATGCGCAGTGGTGAGAGAAAGAGAGCGGCATGCTGGAAAACTGAAACCATGCTCAGGAGGAAGAAAGAGGAAGGAATGAATAACAAGTGATGAACCCCCACCCAATTCCAGGGTAGGTCCTTCTATTCCATGCCTGTGTGGTGTCCTGGAGCTCCCTATCCTGCATAAAGTACTTGTCAAACAACAGCCAGGACCGCCAGCCAAACACTGAAATTCCATATAGTCCCCTCACACAGTGTAGACTCATCGTGGGCTACGGTTCCCATCCCCTCTGCATCCAAGTGGGGCTATGTAGCTAGTTCTTACCAATGAAATGTGCCACTTTCAAACCGAGGCATTTCAGAAGTAAAGGTACCTTCTCCTTTCTGCTTCCACCAGTTGGAGGCAGAGTACACTGCAGCCCTAGGAAACTGGGGACACAAGATGGAAAGAGCCTGGAGGCCTGAATCACCACGTGGAAGAGAGCTACCTGCTGACCAGCAACTCTTGCACTAGGCTACTATACGACAGAGAAATAATTGGTGTTATGTTAAGCCACTAAAACTTGGGGGTTTAACTGTCACAGCAGCTAACATTATCCCAGTCCAGAGACTAGGTAATATTTACTTATTTAATTACAGGTAACCTCCTTTGGATGGTAGGAGTCCCCATTATATCACCAGCATCTATTGAAAGGTGGATATTAAATAAACATTTGTTGAATGAAAATAGTCAATCTGATCAGAAGGAGGGCTTTCCCAAAATACCTGAAACCTCAGTAAACAGAAATCTTCTTATTCTGCCCTAAGGCCAGCACACACTCACACACACACACACACACACACACACACACAAATACCTGCACACAGACCCCTAAGTTTCCACACCAAAGCCACATAGAGTTGATGACCAGATCTGTCCTGGCTGGCTTGTGATTCACATGACAGCAGAGACCATCCTAGGAACAACCCTTTCAAGATTCCGTTCCCCAGCATGGGCATCAGACAGAGCCAAATACCGCAGAAGAAAATGGGAACAGGAAAGAAAAAGTCATCAAGAAAAATAGTCCAGATTTCTCATGATCTCACCCATGAGTCAGATTTGCGTTTGGGATAACAACTAACCGAGTCGACCAGAACAGTCTGTCCGCAAGATGTCGGCCTGCCAATTTCAACAGCACGGAGAAGGCACACTTTTTAATTTGGCTTAAAAGGACAAATCTAGTGCCCTTGTTTATTAGTTTTTTTCCTTAAGAAAAAAGTTCCAAGGTGAAACAACCTCCTGTTTAAAAATAACTCTCTTGTAAGTTAAACCATAATTTTCTTTTAAGCACTGATTGCCCAGTACCTGCCTCTTGTCATTTTGGGCAGTGGGAAAAAGTCCTACAAAAGAGTCTGCTCTGTGACACTTAGAAAGTTGCCTCACCTCTCTGGGCCTAGATTTGTTCATTTATAAAATACGAGATTAAAATAGATAATCTCTAACAATCCACGAAAGAAATAACTGTCAGGGGAAGGGAAACTGAATTTTTCATGCCTTGCAAGTCTTTTCATATTCATGAAACTTATTCCTTAGAGAAACAGGGTATTCCTAAGAGAAACAGCTTAATTTAGAGGAGTTGATTCATTTAGGACAGAACGTGAGGTCCAAGGCACTGCAGACGTGAGTGGGTCTGTGGTAGTGAGAGGCAGAAATGGGATGATGCGTTCTCAAGTAACAGGCAATGTGTGGATTATGACTGTGTTCAGGACATTTTGTTCGTCTAGAGGTAAAAGAGACTTGAAGAATTATTAAACGCAACTGTTTCGTTCTAAGTGTGAAGAAACTGGGACCTGAAGACACTAGCTCCTAAAGCTAGACAGTGGCAGTACCGGGACCAGAACCAAGGGCTACCTGCTGCTCTGTTCCTCTTTTACCCCCATCACCATTATCTGTCCCATTTCTGCGCGGCAGCTTTTGCAATGACGACCTTTACATTTTTGCCACTCTGGGAAAAGGACTGTAGAGGGGCTGGTTATTCCATCCATCTTTAGGCTCAGCAATAATTGCCAGATTCTAATTCCTCAAGTCTTGCCTAACCCTCAAGCCCAGGGACTGAGAACACTCTCGGAGGAGTCAAACAATAAAGCTAAGATCAGGTGAAAGATGGGGAAGTAACCATATACCTTTGAGTGGGTAAGAGGATAAACGCTCCTTGGAGTTCTGGGAACGGCAGCTAACGAGGGCTAGAAAAATAGCCCCTCACAGCTTATCTGCATGTCCAGTCTCGACAGCTTGGATTTCAGATCCTGGACTCAACCGTCCGCTCCGACCCCTTTCTCCCGCCCAGGTGCTGTCCTAGTCTGGCTGCCTCCATTTTGATGCTTATCTGCTATTTTAATCACGCCTCTGGTTCCTTCCAGGACAATGTCTTGGAGGCAAAAATGAAAATGAGGTAAACATCTACTTACATATTCTTTCTACATCTCAAGCCAATCCCCCCCTTCCCCCAATATGTGGCATGTCCCTTTCTTTCCAGTTTGTAAAAGAAAACCCAGGATTCCCCGCTTCAGCATCCATCACACAGCAGGCCGCTATTTAGCAGCAACTCGGAACCTCTGACGCTGGGACCTGCATTTAATTAAAAGCAAATGGAAGACTTGACTCTTTGTCTTTAGTTCCCTTCTAAGCCTCTGGGACACGGAAGTGGTGGCCTACGGAGAAAATTGCATTTGGTTATTAGGATTGCTTGTTATAATAATAAAGTATCTGGAGAAACGGAGGGGAAGATAATACGCCAATAAATATGGGGGCATACTTAAGAAGAACTTAGGCGTTGAATTTATTTATTTAAGCTCCGAATCAAAGAAGTGCTCATTTCTATCATCCTCAAAGGTCTGCCTGTGCCAGTGTGGGTAGACAGCTGACCACACTCTATTAAACTGAAGTCTGTTTCCAGTGGTTTCACAGAAACAGTGGGTTTGGGGACACCAGGTCTGCTTTGGAGGCCTGGCCCTAACACCGACTACGCAGCTGAATAATTACTTAGGAAAATTACTTGACCCTCTGAGTTTCTAGCTCCTGATCCATAAAACGGAGCTAATAATCTATTAGGAAGTATAAATGAGGTGACAAGGTATACAGGAGGGACTGATTAGCTGCTGAATTAAGTCTCAGAATTCGTAGAGGCATTAGGAGTCACCCAGCCCAATCTCGTAACACCAGTCCTGCAGGCTCCGCTTGACGCCTCCAGTGAAGCGACACTGACTACCTCCCGAGGCGGTCCACGCCACTCTGAGGCTATAATGTTTAGAAAAATTTCCCCAGCATGGAGCTATATCTCTTTCCCTTAATTTCAAAGCTTTGGCTTTTATTCTGACTTCTGAACCAGAAATGAGCATAAGTTTTAGCAGGCCTGCACAAGAAAGCCATTGAAATACTTTATCAATTTGGCCATCCAATGGACTGTAGTTGCAAACCTCCCATGTGCAAGCACACAGAACCACGGAGAAGTGAGGGACGAGGCCTGATCTCTTGTCTGAGGGGCAGGTTGAGAGGGGGTGCCACTGACCAACACAGGGAACAGAGGAGAAGGAGCAGGCTCACACGGGCAAGGCGATGAGCTCAGTTTGGGATGTGTTGCTCTGGAGCAGCTGAGGGTCACCCAGATGGGGATGGTAGGGTAGACACTGGACACGTGATTCTGGAGTTCAGGAGGTGGGTTGGGGCTAAAAGTACAGATTTTGGAGTGATCAGTATATAGGTGGTGGCTGAGGTTGAAAATACGGCTGAAATTCCCAGGGGGGAAATGAGAACATCAATGTTTAAGAGGCAAAGTATAAAACCCAATCAAAAAAGGTAAAATGGGATGAAAGTTGTTGCAAAAATCATTAAAGCGCTCCATGGAGGGATGCTCAGAGAGAAGAATTAAGACAACGTATTAGTTAAAGGGATAAAAAGAAAAACCAGGAGAGACGTGGCATCAGAGAAGCCAGAGAACAGTATTTTGTAAAGGAGGAACCGGTCAGCAGTGCCAACTGAATTAAGTATTGAAAAGTTCCCACTGGCTTTAGATGTAGAGGCCCATTGGTGATTATGGCAAGGAAATTTCAATGGAGGGCTGAAAATGGAAATCAGATCGCACAGCCCATTGAGGAATTAATGAGAGATTAAAGAAGTGAAAACAGCCAATAAGATGAAGTTTTCAGGTAATTTGGTTGTTAAGGACATAAAGGCAAAGGAATTTTAATTAAACAGGATGACTTTCACAAGATGGAGACACAAGGCGAGGTTAAAGATAGAAAGACTATACCGATCAAGTATGACCGTGAAAGAAGCAAGAAGAGACAGTCTCCAGAGCCAGGGGGAAATGGCTGACAAAAGGAGGGAAATTTTCTCAGAGGCAGGAAGGAGACAGTGCAGGCTGGATGTGGAACTAGGTAGTTTGGAAGTGAGGGAGCAAGACTGAGGGAGCTTCTGCTGGTTCCCTCTGTGAAGAAAACAGGAAGGTCCCTAGCCTGGAGGGAGGGAGAAGCGGTGAGGGAGGAGTGGGAGGGGGAGAGTTAGAACAGACATGGTGGTGGCAATGGCAGAGGAAGGTGACTGGGATCCTGTAAAGAGACAGTCCACCTGTCTGCCAGCCTAGAGGGCTGATGAGTTTAGAGGCCATTACTCCATGAGAGCACCAATCCAAATAGCTGGGCGGGTTTTTCTTCCATGGAAATGCTTAGCAGCCACAACATAGGGGCAGAAAATGCAGGTGGTTGAACTTACTTGGTGTAGGGATTTTGGAGGCTGGGGACAGCAAAAGGAAAAGAGATAAGGGAGTCTAGAGTAACGGCAAAGGAGCGGATAAAATGATGGTCCACAGGGATGCAGGCTGGAAGGGGAAGGACTTGGAAGGCGAATCTCTCCCAGGATCTCCCCCATCTTGGACCCTTGCCTCTGCATATGTTACTTCACACCACGTGTTGCCTGGAGCAGCACACAACAGTTTAGATGTGTGGGACTAGTGCAGAGGGTCAACACTCTTTCTGGGCCCCTCACATCTGGGATTTAGCTTTATTCAATAGTCACATGACAGTGTTGATGCACACTGGCCGTAGAGTCAAATGAACTGCCTAGATCCTCTACGCAAAGACCGCTGCTACAGCAGGTCCCTGACCACCCTGTAACAAATGCCGTTGGTTTTTTCAGACGTTAAGTGGAGGACTTTCACTTGAGCCCCTTGGCTGACTCTTGCTAGACTTGGCCTGTCCTGTAAGTCTATTTCGATTCTGATTCTGGTGTGAAACGAGGTCACTGTGCTTCGCAGATCTGGGTCATGAACAAATGGGATAAATATGTCATCCACATCTTATTTTTTTTTTTTTTTGAGGAAGATTAGCCCCGAGCTAACATCTGCCGCCAATTTTCTTCCTTTTGCTGAGGGAGATTAGCCCTGAGCTAACATCCGCTGCCAATCCTCCTCTTTTTGCTGAGGAAGATTGGCCCTGAGCTAACATCTGTGCCCATCTTCCTCTACTTTATTTGTGGGACGCCTGCCACAGCATGGCTTGATAAGTGGTGCACATGTCCTCGCCTGGGATCTGAGCCGGCGGACCCCCAGCCGCCAAAGCGGAACGTGTGAACTTAAACACTACGCCATTGGGCCAGCCCCTTATCCACATATTTATTCCAGTTGTGGATGAAAACGTTGAAGAGGAGCAGGATAAATCCAATGGTGGAACTGTGTCTGACTTTTACTCATAGAACCCTCTCTCTAGGTGGACAACAATCCACCAACTCCTTTGTTCCGGTACTTAGCCAGTCAGCTACAAATCACCATGTTCTGCTTCTGTCCAGTCCACATTTCTCCATCTTGCCCACAAAGAAATCATAAAGGACCATCCAAATATCTTGCTGAAAAGTCCAGCTATGCCATGTCAACAGCTTTCCCATGATGTACTGGTCTAGTCACCGTACACCATTGGATAAAAACACAATGCACTTTTCTTTGCTGCGCCTCACACACCTATGACCAGATGGAAATTGGTTTATGACATTTTACAGCTTTATAACATTTCCTGTCTCACCATGACATCACTTTTCCCCAAGCCGAGGGATTCAAAAGGCCACAAAGGTGTTAAGAACTCAGTTTCTAAACCTTCCTTCTGCTGCAGTGTATCACGTTACCTGATCTCCCAGGCTGTTGAAATGAAGAACGTTAGCTTGATAACGAGACTATAAGGGAAAAGCCACCACTTCAAATAGAGAGAGGGGGCCCTATAAGGTCCCCTTTTGCCCTGTCTCGGAGCTTCCTCTCAGCAGCCCTCAAAGGCAGTTTAAATTTTATCTCTCGGAACCTGATTTTGAAAATAAAGCCAAACGTGATTGTACCTGCAGTTTCCTGAGTAAATAATTTTCAAACAAGGTACTGAAATCTTGGGATTTTAAATCTTACAAGCTATGTATCCAGTTGCTTAAAAAAAAATTATAAAATTAGAAAGATACAGATCAACTATGGACCAGAAGGAAAACATGCCAGGGTGCTGATGAAGGGCATAATCCCTAATTACCCTGAGAGTGATGCTCCTGCCCCCAGGCAAGGCTCCTTAGAAGCTGCCAATACATTAATCAAGAATACTTTAACCATTCCATCAACATCTGTTTACTGCCTGCTGCTGGGGACACCACGAGGTGAATGGTATAGCCAAGTGCCTTCAGAGAGTTTACAGTCTAGTCTGGGAGGAGAATAAATCAAAGAAGACACATTCACCAAAACGCTCACCAACCAGAGCAGCATGTTCTGGCTGCCAAGAGAAGTGCCAGGCAGTGTGTACACCAGATGTTCTGGGAGAGGCTGCCAGCTAGACGGTGGGGAAACACTTTTTAAAGGGAAGGAGACTTTGCCTGGGCCCTAAGGGAAGGACAGAATTTAGGCAATGGGTAGGTGGACATTCTGGGTGGGGGTGTGGCATCAATGTGTCTAGCCCATGAAGACAAAAGAAATGAAGCTGGATCCAAATCCCCTGTCACTTTTCAAATAGAAAGAGAAGCGCCTGATGCTCAACTAGGAAATTAACAAAGAAGACACTTGACTCTGCAATATGGGGTCCGTGCCTTCTGTCAAAGTTCAGCCAAGGTCACGCAGGGATGAATGTCCACTACATTCCCTCAGATGAGATGCTCCGATGAAAATCCTAATATGCTATTGTACACAGCACAAATTTCATTAAGATCATCCACTGCAATTTAAATTTTGAGACTAACGAATTTTCTAAAAACAACATTGCCACAGAGGTAAAATACCAAGAAGAAGAAAAATAAGTAGTGGTTTGCAACCTGGCTCCACATTAGAACCACCGGGGGCGCGTTCAGAAAATACCAATGCTTGTGCCGTACCTCCTACCAATTACATCACAATCCCTGGGGCATCCTCATTGAAATTAAAAATACCAGTGAGTCTAATTCATTTTCTCAACAAATATTTTCTGAGTGCCTACTGTATGCCAAGCATTGTTCTAAGTGTTGAAGATACAAGAATGAACCAAACGGAGCCCCTCCTCCAAAAAGAATGCCCTCACAGGTTGTACATTATAGTGGGGAAGAAGAGGCAGAAAAGCAAATTAAGTCAGTAAAATATATGATATGTTAAAAAACTGACAATGTGCTAAGGAGAAAACAAAGCTGAGAAGGGGGATATGAAGTCTCAGGCTGGACTAGGGTGGCACGGAAGACTTCACCAAAGGTGACATTTGAATCAAGACCTGAAGGAAGTGAGGGAATAACTTAGTTACATGAAAGAACACTCCAGGCAGAGGGAACAGCAGGTACAATGGTCCTGAGGCAGAAGCATAGCAGTGTGGCTTGAGCTGAGAGAGAGAGTAATAGAAATAAAGTCTGGGAGGGAAGGGCAAGGGGAGGGGGGAGACTGCAAGGGCCTGGTAGGCTATATAATGAGTTTGGCTTTTACTCGGAGTGAGATAGGAAGCCACTGGGAAGGTTTGACCAGAGCAGTGACATGATCTGGTCTACATTTTACTAGAGTCATTCTGGCTGCTCTGTTGAGAATAGACTATGGGGGGAAAGGGGAGCAACTGAGTGATTCCTAAAGTAGTCCAATTGAGAGATGAGGACAGCTTGACTGAGGAGAGAGGGGATGAGCAATGGTCAGCATCTTTTGAAGAACTAACCAGAGATAAAGCATGTGGAGAGGCCAGGGGCGGGAATCAGGAACTTGGTTTTAGATGTTAAAATCTGAGATGACCATTGGGCATTCAGTGGAGATGTCAAGTAGGTAACTATAAATGCAAGTGGTACAAGATGGAGATATATTGGTGCAAATTCTTGACTTACGGATCCCATTTAAAGCCATGAGAATGACTGACATCACAGATAGTAATCACAGAAAGAAAAAACAGGAAGTGCAAGTAATGAATCCTGGGCCCTCCAGCATTAAGAGTTCAGGGAGAAGAGAAAGCAGCCAAGAAAACTGGGGAGGAATGCTGGCTGGTAAGTGAGGAGGACCACCTGGAGCGTGTGGTGTCCAGAGAGCCAAGGGAAGGAAGCATTTCAAGGATAAAGGAGGGATGAACTGTGTGCGTCAGATGCTTTGAAGGGGCAAGGAAAAGGCTCAGAACTGGTCCTTGGATTTACCAATGTGGACGTCACTAGTGCCCCTGATAAGAGCAGTTTGTAATGCAGAGCAGGGTGGAGAACTACCTCTCTAGGGAGTCATACTCTTCTGGACACAGCTTAAAACATATATTGAATGTCTGTCTTCCCTACTAGAGTCTAAGGGTGTAGCACATAGCAGTTCTCAAATAAATATTTGGTTTACTAAAGAAATGACTGTGGCTGCACAAGTGCAGTATTCTTTAGGGAGTTCATGAAATTAATTAGATGTAAAATGATTAGTGTACAAAGTGGAAATCTTTCCACTTGGAAAAAATTGTTAATGGAAAGCTAACTCTTAAGACACTGGTATCAGCAGCTTCGTCTTCCCATACATCCTAAATCATAACTAGCACTGCCCCAGATTTCCTATTTCCCTATTAGATTATGTTTCTGAAGGGCAGGACCATTTCAGACTTTGGGGACCTTCATGGATTAAGCTGTAGGTATGACTGAAGTATAGTTCAGTTTCTTCTCTCCCACCCAGACGTGGCAGTCTGACAGTAGTTTCATTCATTTAAAAAAACCTCCGTGAAGGATCTTCTGTGGTCCAGACACTGCACTAGGGGCTTGAGTCACAGCATCAAACAGGACATGGTTTCTGACTGAAAGAACTTCCAGTCTACTGTTTCTGACCCACAGCTGATATCAACTCAGGGAGTGGCTCTGGCTTCACCCTGGACTGCAGTATACATACTCAACCAAACCCGCAGCTGATGGAGCGCAATGTTATATGGCCCAGATTCACTCAGGCCTAGATATATACCTAGCAGCAAATATGCCAAGGGGGCTTTTAACCAGTTCCAAGTCTTCAATAAAAGTAGAGCTCAGCAGATGCACAGAAAGCATTCAACAAAATCCAACAGCCATTTATGATAAAGACTCTCAATAAAATGAGTATAGGCGGAAAGCACCTCAACATAATAAAGGCCATATATGACAAACCCACAGCGAACATCATACTCAATGGGGACAAACTGAAAGCCATCCCTCTGAGAACAGGAACACGACAAGGGTGCCCACTATCACCACTCTTATTCAACATAGTGCTGGAGGTTTTGGCCAGAGCAATTAGGCAAGAAAAAGGAATCCAAATAGGCAATGAAGAAGCGAAACTCTCACTGTTTGCAGACAACATGATTTTATATATAGAAACCTTAAAAAATCCATTGGAAAGCTACTAGAAGTAATCAACAATTACGGCAAAGTTGCAGGGTACAAAATCAACTTTGATAAATCGGTTGCATTTCTATACTCTAATAACAAACTAATAGAAAGAGAACTAAAGAAGACAATCCCACTCACAATCACAACAAAAAGAATAAAATATTTTGGAATAAATTTAACCAAGGAAGTGAAACCCTATACAATGAAAACTACAACTTTCCTGAAAGAAATTGATGATGACTAAAGAGATGGAAAGACATTCAAGGCACATAGATTGGAAGAATAAACATAGTTAACATGTCCATACTACCTAATGTGATCTACAGATTCAATGCAATCTCTATCAGAATCCCAAGGACATTCTTCAAAGAGATAGAACAAAGAATCCTAAAATTTGTATGTGGCAACAAAAACCCCCAAATTGCTAAAGTAATCCTGAGAAAAAAGAACAAAGCTGGAGGCATCACAATCCCTAACTTCAAAATATACTACAAGCTACAGTAATCTAAACAGCATGGTACTGGTACAAAAACAGGCACTCAGATCGATGGAACAGAATTGAAAGCCAAGAAATAAAACCACACATCTATGGACAGCTAATCTTTGACAAAGGAGCTGAGAACATACAATGGAGAAAGGAAAGTCTCTTCAACAAATGGTGTTGGGCAAACTGGACAGCCACAGGTAAAAGAATGAAAATAAACTATTCTCTTACTCCATTCACAAAAATAAACTCAAAATGGATCAAAGACTTAAAGGAAAGACCTGAAACCATAAGACTTCTAGAAGAAAACATAGCCAGTACATTCTTTGACATCAGTCTTAAAAGGATCTTTTTGGACACCATGTCTCCTCAGACAAGGGAAACAATAGAAAGAATAAACAAGTGGGACTTCATCAGACTAAAGAGCTTCTACAAGGCAAGGGAAAATATGATTGAAACGAAAAGACAACCCACTAATTGGGAAAAAAATATTTGCAAATCATATATCTGACAAAGGGTTAATCTCCATAATATATAAAGAACTCACACAGCTGAACTACAAAAAAACAAACAACCTGATCAAAAACTGGGCAGGGGACGTGAACAGACATTTCTCCAAAGAAGATATATGGATTGCCAATAGGCACATGAAAAGATGCTCATCGTCACTGATCATCAGGGAAATGCAAATCAAAACTAGACTAAGACATCACCTTACACCCGTTAGAATGGCTATAATATTGAAGACAAAAAATAATAAATGTTGGAGAGATTGTGGAGAAAGAGGAACCCTCATACACTGCTGGTGGGAATGCAAACTGGTGTAGCCACTATGGAAAACAGTAGAGACTTCTCCAAAAATTAAAAAATAGAAATACCATACAACCCAGCCATCCCACTACTAGGCATCTATCCAAAGAACTTGAAATCAGCAATTCAAAGAGACTCACGTACCCCTATGTTCACTGCAGCATTATTTACAATAGCCAAGACATGGAAGCAACCTAAGTGTCCACTGACTGAGGACTGGATAAAGAAGATATGGTGCATATATATATAATGGAATACTACTCAGCCATAAAAAATGATAAAATTGTCCCATTCACAACAACATGGATGGACCTTGAGGGTATGATGTTAAGCAAAATACGCCAGATAGGGAAAGACAAACTCTGTATGATTCCACTCACATGCGGAAGATTAGAAAAGACATAGACAAAGAGAACAGACTAGTGGTTACCAGGGGAAGGGGGTGGGGAGTGGTCACAAAGGGTGAAGGGGCTCACCTATAAGACAACTGACAAATAATAATATACAAGTGAAATTTCACAATGTTGTAAACTATCATAACCTCATTAAAAAAAAAAAGTAGAGTTCAGGAAACTCACCATGTTCTTGAAGCAATGCTTTCTCCAGTGCTTATTTCTGCCCAAAAGACAGTCAATTTGATACGATTGACAATCCAAGGCAATCTGAATTTTATTTTTATTCCCCCATGCATAGAATATGAAGTGTATATATCTTTTCTCTATGTGACATGTGCTAAACAAATACTAGTTGAATGAAAAGAAAAAAAACGTTGGTTTGCAGGCAGTGAGGACAAAGTGTAACCTGTAGGAAAGAACTGAGCATAACTCTTAAAACTACCTCCTTCACATAAATGTTTTCTGAGCTCCAGAGCTTTCAATGGTTTTATGGGAAGCTACTTACCTCCTATCTGCAGGACCATCATTGTTAGCATAGCTTATGTGCTATGGCAAGACCAAGATAGAGAATAGTGGTTGAAAAAGAGTTATAAAAAATAATAAGCCCAACTATCCTGGTGCATAGGTTCCAGTATGGATTTTAACCAATGGAAATCTAGAAGTGCTTCCTGATGCAACAAATGAAAACCGGAGTGGGTAGCGATATTCCACACCAGAACGGCACATATACAATGCATCCCAGGCTCCATTGTGACCACCCACCTGTGTGTGAGGAGGAACAATGAGCAGCTCCTCTTTGGTTTATGCTAAAAATAAAGGAGCCTGCCAATGAGTGACACTTTACATGCACAACCCTCTGGGCAAAGTTCTGGTTACCATAGCAAACCCCACTCATGACAGCAGAGGCAAAACGCATGATGTATCAAATGGCCAGACTTCTGCCATTCTGCAGGAAAGCAGCTATATTTGCCAGATACACTAATCAGCCACTATAACCCTTTCTACGAATAAAAGCCCAACCTATATTTGCGGGTCTTGGCCATTCTCACAACTACTATTTGCCTGAAACAGTAGCTTTTTGTCTGATGTTTCCTTATCGGGAATGCTGATGTAATTCTCAAGATGGAGCTTATTTTAAAAAGGAGGTCCAACAAGAGGGAAGGAAACCAATAGCTGCTTTCTCATTCTCCCCAGTCTGCAACCTTGGCAGAAGTTCTTTCTAGTCCCACATCTGGCAAGAACCTGTCCTTTGGCCTCTTCCATGACTGGCTCAAAGCTGGTGACAGAGAAATGGACCAGTCTTTTAGCAAGACCCAATGGAGACGGTCTTGCTCCCAACCAATCTAAAAATAGGGTCCTTGTTCTCACCCTAGGGTTCTATTAACTGGGAGGACATGTGGAGGCAGAAAAGACCAAACGATAGAAAAGTGTTGGTGTGTAAGGAAGGCCAGGAGGAGGAAGACTTCCAGGCTTCTTATGAATGCAAATAAATTCCACCTTTGCATATAAAGATGCAACTGGTCATCTCTGCCTTTCCTTTAAGAGTTCAAGGACGATGGTTTAAACCATTAGGTCTCCAGATGGATCAGAAAAAGTCTTGAGCCTAAACGACCAAGTGGAATAAAAAAGAAATGAACTTCTTAGCTTCTCAAGCTTAAGCCCTAGGGCCACCTTTTCAGAGAAACAGTACATTTAGAATCTAAGTCAGTCTATTTCTTTCCTCTGTTTTTAATAGTCTGTGTCCTGGGTTTATGAGCAGGAAAATGAATTAGGAAACTCAGAGCTCTGTAGGGACTTTAGAAATCCTGGTCAGTTCCTGCTTCTTAGAGATTCTGTACGGGAGAATGTTTAAGAAGACAGGCTTAGGGGTCAGAGAGATCTGGGTTCAAATTCTTTTTTTTTTTTTTTTAGGAAGATTAGCTTTGAGCTCACTGCTGCCAATCCTTCTCTTTTTGCTGAGGAAGACTGGCCCTGAGCTAACATCAGTGCCCATCTTCCTCTACTTTATATGTGGGACACCTGCCACAGCATGGCTTGCCAAGTGGTGCCATGTCCGCACCTGGGGTACGAATCGGCGAACCCCAGGCCCCTGAAGCAGAATGTGCGTACTTAACCGCTGCACCACTGAGTTGGCCCCATGGGTTCAAATTCTTGCTCCAACTCTTAAGAGATGAGCAACGTCAGGCACACAATTTAAAGTTTTTGAGCCTAGTTTTCCTCATCTGAAAAATAAGGATATGTGTGGTTAGTGCCTGGAATGTAGTAAGCGCTCAACTTGTTCAACAGCTTTTTATTAAGTGCCTACTGTATACCAGGCACTGTTGTTGGCACTAGAGATATGGTTCACAAGACAATGACCTTGCTTTGATGGAGTTCACATTCCAATAGGTGAGACAAACAATAAACAAATAAAAGTTTATTTCAGGGGCTGGCCCGGTGGCGCAGCAGTTAAGTTCACATGTTCCGCTTCTCGGTGGCCCAGGGTTCGCCGGTTTGGATCCCGGGTACGGACATGGCAGCGCTTGGCAAAAGCCATGCAGTGGTAGACATCCCACATATAAAGTAGAGGAAGATGGGCATGGATGTTAGCTCAGGGCCAGTCTTCCTCAGCAAAAAAGAGGAGGATTGGCAGTAGTTAGCTCAAGGCTAATCTTCCTCAAAAAAAAAAAAAGTTTATTTCAAACAGAATAGGAGTAATGTGATAGAGTGCCTGGGGGTAGCCATTTTAGATTACATGGTTGTGAAGAAAAAGGCCTATGAAGGTCTGAGGGAAGAAGCTTCCAGACAGAGGTAAAGCCCTACTGTGGGATACAGGTTGGTACGTTCCAGAGCAGAAAGAAGGACGGTGTGTCTGGACACAGAGAGTGAGGGCAATGAGCAGTGGCAGAGAAAGTCATTGGAGAGGTGGGTTGGGGTAAGGGGCCTGGATTGTATTCAAGTGGCAACAAGAAATTCCCAGTTTCAAGCTGCAGATTGACATGACTTGATAACGTGTTTTCGAACTTTTTTTTTATTTTATTTTTTTCCTTTTTATCCCCAAAGCCCCCGGTACATAGTTGTATATTCTTCGTTGTGGGTCCTTCTAGTTGTGGCATGTGGGACGCTGCCTCCGTGTGGTTTGGTGAGCAGTGCCATGTCTGCGCCCAGGATTC
This sequence comes from Equus asinus, assembly GCF_041296235.1. Taxonomy (NCBI): domain Eukaryota; kingdom Metazoa; phylum Chordata; class Mammalia; order Perissodactyla; family Equidae; genus Equus; species Equus asinus. The sequence continues at coordinate 83,595,666 of NC_091799.1, forward strand.
GAACCAACGAAACACTGGGCCGCCTGCAGCGGAGCGCGCGAACTTCACCACTCGGCCACGGGGCCAGCCCTGATAGTGTGTTTTCAAAAGACCCCTCTGGCTGCTCTGAGGAGAGAGGACTAGGGGTCAAGAGTGCTCTCTGGAGGCCCAGTTAGAAGACTACTACAGCAGGGGTCCAGGGACAAGATGGTGGCGACATCAACTAGGGTGGCTGCCATGGAAGTGGAGAGAAGAGATGGATACTGGAGGAAAGGCCAACAGGGCTTCTGGATTTAGTTGCTGAGTGTGGGGAAAAAAGAATGAAACACGGTTTCCAGGTTTTTGGAATGAGGCTTTTGGTGGATGGTGGTGCCATTTACTGAATGAGAGGAGGAGAAGGAAGAACTAGCCTGAGGGAGAAATATCAAGGATTCCATTTTGATCATGCTAGATGTGAGATGCCTGTGACACACCCATGTGGAGACGTCAAGTTGGCAGCGGGGCATGAGTCTGGAACTCAATGGAGAGGTCAAAGCTAAAGACATAAATTTGAGAGGCAATAGCGCATAGATGGTAGGTAAAGACTTGAGGCAGAAGAGACCTCCCTAGGAGGGAGACTAGCTAAAGAAGACCCAAGGTCAAGTCCTGGGGCTACATCATAAAACAATGAATATTAGTTGTTATTATTTTCAGTGCACCGGGTGGAGAATGTTGGCCAATTATTGTTATCAGCATCTTTTTATCCATCTTTCTACCCACCCATCCCGCCAACCATTCATACTATAAACAGTCACTGAGCACATTTACTGAGAGGCAGTAGAGAGCAGTTCAAGAATGCAAGCCCTGGAGCCAGACGGCTCTGTTTAAATCCGAGCTCCAGCTGTAACCTTGGAGAATCTGCTTAACCATGCTATACCACCATTTCTCCATCTGCAAAAGAGGAGGTAGTGGGTTGAATGGTGGCCACCAAAAAGATATGCTCATGTCCTGGTACCTGTGAACATGACCTTATTTGGCAAAGGGGTCTTTGCAATTGTAATTAAATTAAAGGAGAGGCAAGGAAGCTTCTCTCCAAGAGCCTCCAGCGGGAACATGGCCCTGCCAACACCTTGATTTGAGAATTCCGACCACCAGAACTATGAGAGAATAAATTTCTATTGTTTTAAGCCACCAAGTTTGTGGTAACTTGTTATAGAAGCCCAGGCAACCAAATACAGGGTAATAACAGTATGCACCTCATCAGATGGTTACGAGAATTAAATGACCTAATGTGCGTAAAGTGTCTAGAACATTGCCTGCCCAACGGGGAACATCCAAACAATTTTAATTTTTACCCTGGAAAAATGGGTACCGGACATTGCGCTTGATTCTGAAAAGTATGAGGGAAAAGGCAGATCATCTTCAGAGACCGTCAAGATAAAGATGGTGCCCAGGAAACCACCCAGGTGAGGGACCAGAAGGTAGGAAGCCTGCTCAGGTGCCATGTGGGTTTCCCAGGTACCAGAAATTGCTGAGCGCTGCTTCCCAGCATTCCCCAACAGAAAATCAATAAACCCTACATCTGCTCAGGTTTTCCAAGATGAGTAGTGGGTCCAGAGAGGGGTTAATGAGACCCTTTATGGTACCTGCCTCTCCGTGCGCCATCTCACTGTCTGCCCTCTCATGAGAATCCGTTCTGATGAGGACACTCAGAGCACATTTTCTGGGGACAGCTGTCTCCTCTTTTAGTCTAATGATACTGGGAATAACAGTGACCAGGGCAGCGTAGGGCTGGAGAGTGGGCATGGAAGACTGTGGAGGGAAGCGATGCCAATTTTGTATGCTGAGCAATTTTGTAATAGTATTTGCATGGCTGCTTCAGCCTTGGAAGTGAATATTCTTCACCAAGAGACCCATATAGCACAATCTAGTTTTACCCATATCTCTATAAAATACACTGTGCCAAAAAGGGGAGACGGGTAATCACAGCTGCAATCAGACATTTTATGAGTGTCCATTGGCCAACACACAAAAATGTTGAGTTTATTGACATCTTGCTTATTAAACTTGGCTCCATTCTCATCTTCTTAGGAATAGAGAAAGAAACACTCAAACACTTGCATAGAGTTTGTGATTATATTTGATCACCTCCATGCAAATATATAGTGTCAGGAACCACATAATATTCTTTGGGGGGTGGGGCGTCATTGGGAGTTCAAACTTGTATACGCCAACCTAAGACATAACGGCTAACCTGACACACAGCTGCCTCTCTACTTTCCAGAAACAGAGTCTTGTGGGCTATCGGAATTACAGTACAGTACCATGTAAGCAGGACAAGAGTTTACATCAGACAGACATCTGCAAAGTGCTGGCCTTTGGTGAAAGAGACAAAAGAGCTGGTGTTTATTCTGTCTTCCACCTCAGTATCCTAGGATCTTGTTAGGAGCGACTGGAGCCAGACAGGGCCCCAGCAGGGCAATGCTCGAAGGCACCCTCTCTCCTCTCGACGCCCAGAGACCTCCCCTGGGAGGCAGCCCACTCCCCCCACCCTCTACTGCACCCACTACGATCCAAAATGACCCTCTCTCCCACCCTCCCCCCAGCACCACTTCTCTTCCCTCGGTGGGCAGGTCTCAGCTAGGGAGCTGACTTTGGATTTCCAGCATTGGTATGGCCCCTGCTCATGGAAGGAATCCTATTCTGCATTGTATCAGTGCGTCTTTATTTTTAGCAAAGCAGGATGATCATTCTTCGGAGGCCAGGATCAACAGAGTGCGTGTTTTAACTCAGACGATTTGGTTGAGGGAGCAGAGTTAGCTGAAGTCTAGTGCATGCAAAACCTGGTCCAAGAGGGGTCCACATGTTGACAAAAAGGTAACCGGGAGTGGCTCAGCTCAAATCCATTTCCACTCTTGCTAAAAAAATGTCAAAGGCTCCAATTTGAAGCATCATTCTGTTAAGGGCCACACGTACCATGGAAGCCCCTCAGCAGGCTGTTAAAATACCCTGGATCCTGTTGGAACGACCTAAATTTACTTCAACCTTCAGGCGAGGGATTGGATCATGCTCTTTCAAGGACTTGCAAATCCTTAAGAGTTTGTGATTTTTTAATCCTCATGTGGATAGCTAGGCATTTCAGGCTGCTTCAGATAGCAAAACTTCCCCTCTCTCCTTGCTATTATTTCACCCAAAGCTTGAGACAATAGTGTATGCACAATCAGTCCTCTTTGCTGTGAAATCAATCCCCCCACCCTTGCTTCTCCGAAACCTCTTCATGTGTCCTAGAGTGCTTTATGAGCCACAGAAGTACTTTAAAGCCTAAAAACAAATAATCCAAGGATAACTTAATCGGCCAGATGTTCAACGCTATCTGATTTCATTAGATTGCTTCATAAAGAGAGTTAATTCTTAAGTTTCTGCTTCTCCCCAAGTTAACAGCCCAGTCACTGTTAACTCAATGTATTCATGTAGGTAATGCCTGCATCAAGAGGGCAGGAGCTCTCAGAATGGGGATTGTTTCCTGGCCCACTGAGAATGCGCGGTGGAGAAGATGCTATTGGCATCGGAGGGAGGCCACAGCCAGGGGCAGGCCTCTTCCCGGAGCTGGAGAGACTTAAAAGACGAATGTGTCTTCTCCACACATTTAGTGCCTCAACAGACCATCTCTTGGTTCAGCCGCCTTATCAGATCACAAAGGGCCTCTTCAGCTATTGAGTTTTCAAACCATAAATGCTCCCAGTGTTTTCTTGAACACATTTGTAAACAGAATGCTGAGCTCTTTAGATCACAGGCAATTCGAATCTGAATCAGATGACCTACCTGGCTTCAGATCCTGCCTCTGCCCAGAACTGCAGAACCCATGGAAATGAATTCTTTCCAAATTCCATCTTTTTTTCCATTTCTAGAATATGGATATTATAAGATCAAGAATTTCAAATTTTTAAATCTTGTAAAAGGATGTATCATTTCATAGGCAATATCTGCCTAAGGCCAAAGGACAACATAATCTAGATACAGACCATCCAGGTGGAAAATAAATAAAGAATAATTTGAGAAAATATTTATACTTCTATTTCCTTAAAAAAACATTCTGCACATTTCCCCCAAATATCATTTAATTTGGCACACGTCTATTGAGTGTTTAGTAAATCAAATTAAGTGCTCCTTTTCCTTCCCTCTTCACTGATAAGGGAAAATATTTATTCAATATTTCTAAGTATAATCATAGATCCATTAATAAAACCAAGGGGGCACACAGACTTTTAATTCTTCCTCACCCACGTGCATCTTGCACAATTGCCATTGAAAACAACAGTTCCCCAGATGAAGCAACTGGAGATCGTGTTTTGAATTCCAGTTATATGGGAATCAGGCAAGTTCTCCGCTTTTCTGGGCCTCAAATGCAGAAATTAGCAAATCTGAATGCATCGTCCCCTTCCAAACCACTGAGGAGAGGGGAGACGGCAGGTTCTCCTGGCTTTGGGCCCTGGCAGCTTGACCTTTGCATAAGAGAGGGACGTGAAGTACAGATGTATTCACTGACCAGAGTCAACAGATAAAAAGGCAGACATCCTGAAAAATTCCTTAAAGGAGGAACAGGGAGGCAGGGCTGCTCCGAGAAGGTCAAAGCTTTTCATCCCAAGCTGCAAGCCAGCTTCCGTCAGGTCTACTAAAAATCCCTGCCTTCTACATTCAACTGGGCTCTCAGTGACCTTGGCGAGAGGCTTACTCATTTCTCAACACACTATCAGAAGGACCGCTATGGACCAGAAACTGTCACTGAGGGGTTTACATACATACCTCAGGACCTCTTTTTTATTCCTCCTAAGAACAACCCTGTGAAGTAGCTATTGTACCAATTTTGCTCATGAGGATACTGAGGCTCCAACATTTCTAATGATCTGGCCAGCAAGCAGTTCTCTGCACTGCTAGGATTCCAGCCAGTCTCTGACCCCAATTCTGAAATCCTTCCTTGGTTGCCTCAGTTGGTGCTAGGCACCAGATCCACCCCTCCTGCCATGAGCAGCACTTCTGCCTGTCCCTCCACGCCCCAAGCCCCCAGCCTGGTGCAGTGCCCTCCCAGCTGTCAGTAGGAGCCCCTCCTGTTTGACCAAGCCCAGTATATCCCTCTGGCTATATCGCAGGCTCCCTCTCCAGCACCTCGCCCAACCTCTGCTTCCCTGCTACCTTCCAGGGAAGGCAGATGCCAGCTTTTTTCTTTCACTGCACCTGCTCCTGATTGGCCTCTTCCCTCCCAAACATCCCTTATATTGTCTCTATCCTCTCCCACAGCTCTTTTGTTTACCAAGCATGCCTGGAAGGGGGAATTTAGGGACTCTCCTGAATAAACCTTTCCACAACGCTACCACCTCCTCAAAATACTCTCTGGATTATTTTGAACCGCATGCTTCTGGATCCAGTATCTTACCCCCGACCGTCTTGGCAATCACTCTCTTTCGTCCCTTGGCTTCCAGGACCATCCTTTACAGACACTGTTCTCAGTCTTTGTCAATGGCTTTCCTATCCTCTTCCTGGGATGCTTGACCTTCTCAGACATTCCTGCCTCTCTGTGTCCACCTGCATCCCTCAGGGGCTTGCCTGCCTAGTATCCCACTTTGTCCTATGGAGACACTTCTGAGGGCTAAAGAAGGAGGTTAAAAAATGTCAAGTCTCCAAGTCTGTCTTATTAAAGAGATGAGGCCTCTCTTTGAGTTTGGTCTTGACCTTTTGTGGGTTCGTCTTCTTTGGGATGTATCCCCTTGTGGTTGATGCAGTAAGAGGGACCTGGGGCCACCTTCCAACTGGACATCCCCCTCCCTTTGTGGTCTAAGTTACTTAGGCCACATGATCTAGGCCAGGGGAGTATCCCAGCTCTGTGTTATCTTGTCCGGCCCACCAGGCCTGGAATGTCCTAGTCAGGATTGCGACAACACCCTAGAGTCCAATCAGCTTGTGGGGAGGGGAGGTGGCCTGGAGTGTTGCTTCTGCCTCTCTCCCTGAGGAAGTTGATGGGCAACTACCTGGAGGAGGCCTTATCTGGGCATGAATAAGATAAGGTCCCAAAGAGGCAGGCCCAGGGCAGCACATGAGTGTGCAAACAGGCTCTGCAGCGTGAGGTCCAAATGTAAGACTGCTCCACATCCCCTGAGAGAGAGAGGCAGAGGATTCACAGAGGAGGAGGAGGCCACTGACCTGGAGCTTAAAGAATCAGAAGTGGTTTATCAAGAGGACCAGGGGAGAAAGATTATTCCAGGACCTCACCCCTCCCACTACCACCCAAGAGAAACAGCACTGTAGAGGCAGAGAGTAAGACAGGTCAGAGGTCGACAGCTCGTGTGTATATGTGCGTGTGTGTGTGTGCCCGTGTGCATTTGTGAGCGAGCGCACGCGTGTGGGGGACATGGCAGGAGAGCAGTTTGAAGAGGGACATTGGATTTGGAATTTATCCCACAGGTACATGGAGCCATCGATAGGTTTTACAGGGAGAGGTAATCAACAGACCTTGACGACTGATTAGATATGGGAGGAGCCAGAAGGAGAAGTCTGGAAGGATTTCTGCAGGCTTCTGGTTTGTTGACTATCAAAACTCCAAACCCCTTATTTCCATCAACTGTGTATTCCCTCTCCTAACCTGCAGGGGATTTTTGTGTCTTCTTTACTCCAAACCCACGCAGTGCCCCCACTTCAAGTCCATGTCTCATGAGCCTTTCCCTTCTTCCTAGCCTGCCCCTACCCACCAGCTCAGGCCCCCATCACCTCCTGCCGCCCATCTTATTACAATAACCTCACTAGGCTCCTCCTCACCTCTCATCTCTCCCTAGTCCCAACTCCTTCTGCAAGAGATCAGATTAATCACCTTAAAGCACACAGCTGATTATGACAATCCCTTGCTCAGAAATCCCCAATATTTCCCTGCCAGCTGCAGAGCTAAGTTCCTCCAAGTCCTTAGCTCAGTCTCTTTTTCCATCAGCCCCCTAGGACTGCCTCCTAACTCAGGATCTCCCTGGACTGTCCTCCACAAAGCCTTTCAGATCTCCTCAGTCAAGAGCGATTTCTGGCTCCTCCATACACCTAAAGTGTTTTATCTGGACCACTCCTCAGGTACTTGATTCGTTAGATCATCTCTCCAATCCTTCATCCGACAAATACAGGGCGCCTCTTCCAGGCCACATGTGCACTGGTTTGTATCAGAGCTCTCAGGATACTTATCTCACCTCTCCTGACAGACTGAAACTCTGACAGCAAGGAGGAAGCCTCTTTCATCTACACGCATCCCCGGAAAGCGCTAAGCCCCTGTGCACAGCAAACCGCAGGTACTCCAAAAATAAAATGATTGAAATGAATAGAGAAATTATCATAAGTTTCCTGAAATAGTAAACTGCCTTAAGTGCATGCAAAATCAATTTCAATGATAGCGATTTAAAGTACAATTCAATATTTTTCCAGGAGCATATTAACTACATCAAGGGAGGTACATTTATATAGTTTACATGGTTCTGATTCTTTATCTCTCAGCACCTGCCATCCCCCTACTCCTACATTCTCACTCACCACCCCCCCTCCCCGCCCGCACACACACACTCCTCACACCACTATGCGGTTATTAGCAGAGGAGCGGTTCTTGGCCCATTCTAATGGAAGAAGGAACTGCTGAAGCTAGAATAACCACCTACAGTCAGGATTGTGTTCTGAGACATTCTATCCTGCCCCACATACCGCACCTGCCAACCTGTACCTACTTGATCCCCATCCAAAAGTCACAGACCAGAAGAGCTGGCCCTGTAGAAATACTGGGCCCCTAGAGCCCAAGTCCAGAGCAGGCTGAGTGTGGCAGACCTCACTGGGGAAGGACCAGCAGCACGGAAGGTCCAGGGGAGCTCTCTGTAAAAGCAGATCCAGAGTATCACTTTCTGCAGTCACTCAGCAACCACCTCCAGCAGCTTCCCCATGATTTGTCAAGGAAAACACATCCACCCAAGGCGCCCTACCTCTGTGGGAGGCGAAGCCCTGCCAGCTGCAAGAGACAGATGCAGCTTCCTCCCCCAACACCCGCCTCCAGTCCCAGCCAGGTCTGCAGCGCTGGAATGCCCTCATGCCTGCCATTCCAGTCTGAGAGCAGCCCATGCCAGACCCTGTCCTCTTCACACTCCCTTATCAAAGTCCCCACACGGATCAGGGCTGCTGAGGACAGGCTGCTGGCAAACTCCAGCCAGGGACCCTGGACCCTCCCCCTGCTCAGTTCAGCACTGCAGAAAGACAGGGAGCCCAAAGACCTAAAACGTCAACGCAAACCCAACGCAGACCTGAGAGAGAGAGAGACGGACAGAAGAGAAGGAGGCCAGTTTTTAGGAGGAACTCGACTTCAAAGGGAGAGCAGGATTTCCCCATCGGCACGTTCTCCAGCTCCCTGGCAGATGCCAATATCCCCCCAAAGATGCCCTTGCTCTTTGCGCGCGCCCCTCGGCTCGCTCGCTGCGCTCGTCTCTTCCCCTGGCAGAGAGCCGGCGAGAGAAGAGGAAGCGCGGGAGATGGACCCCAAAGCAGCACCTGAGGCCCCAGCACTTGAGTACCTCCGCCTGGAGGGGGTTACCTGGCGACGGCCCAGGGATGGGCACCTGGGCGCGCACCCGGGCAGGGGTTCCTGGCCCTTCCGAGCGTGCTCAGCAGTGCGTCTCGGGTTGTCCCGATGTCCCCGACCCGCTCTGTCCAGCCCTCTTCCCGCGGCTGCGTCCTCCCCGCCCCCGTCCGGATGCAAGGGGAGTTTGCGCCGCCTAATGTGGGACCTGGCTTGGGAGCCCCCACTCACCGCCTTGCCGGGGCAGGATTCCAGCACCTGGATTTGTCACTAAACTTTCCCAGGCGCACACGGTCTCGGGGGATGCCACCTCCCACCCCCACCCCCACCCCCATCAGAAGCCCCAGGTCCCGGCCGCAGCGGGGCTGTCGCTTCACCTGCTCGCGGCTCTTCCGAGGCTCCTGCTGCTCCTCGCGCGTCCGGACTCAGGCCGCCCGGTGGGACCCTGCGCCGCTGCCGCCGCTGCTGCCACCGCCAGCGCCACCGCCGGTGCCGCCGCCGCGCCTACCCGGAGCTGCAGCGTCGCCGTTCGCCCGCAGCCGCGGGAGGCGCAATCCTGGGCGCCTGCGGCACGGCCCGCGGCTCGGCGGGTCCCCGCAGCCGCCACCCCACTGCGTCCCCCTGCCCGGGACCCGCACGCACCGGCGCTAGGATTGTGCTGCTCGCCCGACTCTCCCAGCTGCGACGCGCTGGGGATCCACCGAGCCTCCAGGATGGGCGGGGATTCCCTCCCTCTGGTAGATTCGAGGGGCGGGAACTCCCTTCCTGGAGTGACAGAGACGGGGGGCGGGGATCCCCCTGGAGGAATGACAAGGTGGGCGGGGATTCCCCCCGAAAGAGGTATACCGCAGGCAGGGCGTCCCTCTGGGTGAACCAGGAGTCCTAGTGCGCTGGCTTCAGAAACCTGGGAATCCTGGGAGGAAAGGATCCAGGGAGTGGGCAGCTCGGAATTTCCAGATGGAGGGGCTTGGGGCGCCACCTAGGTGGAGGAGAGAGAGCTGGGGGACTTGAAGTCGCCTTTGCATAGCACTTTACGTAGCGTGGAGAAAATGTCAACTGCCTTATAAAAGAATGGGGCGGGGCGGCGGGGCCAACGGTGACGAGAGAAGGACTAACGACCCACCCTAAGCCCCGTGGCCTCTGGTCCTTGGGATACCAAAGTTAATTTAACACTGGCATGAGAATTCCGAGAATTTGGGGGAACCTCTTGGCACCTCAGAGCTGTTTAATCCCTCAGTGAAGCCCCTGAGAGAAATCCTCAGGTGCGGAGTCCCGTGGCCGTGGGGCGGTGGTTTGGGTCCTTGTGAGAACTGCTAGCCAAGAACCCCTGCTGAGTGAACGGGGAGAGCTACAGCCAATCGCCCTCGGCCTTGTTCCACGTCACTCGAGGAACAGAAGCCTCTGGGTTTTCGGATCCTTCCTTCCCGTGGATTTTGAGGAAGACCTTCAAATATTTTTGGTTCTTTTTTTGTCATCCTTGTCATTCTGCCTACCACAGGGAGAGGACGATAAGAACATAATAGGGAGACTGCACAGCTCTGCAAATTAAGCTCTCTTAAGAGGAAAAAGCTGGTCTTTTTCAAGTGCTAGCAGATAAGAGTAAAAACATATGAAAAATTACAAAACCTGGGATAATGAATAGTTGAATAATGCTTTTGACATTTTCTGCAGAGCAGTAATTGGAAATCTTTGCTTTGGGGGGATGGGGATGGGGTGGGGCACGGATGTGCTGCAGCTTTGCCCAGCAAGGCAGTAAGCTCTGGTCTCCTGGAAGAGCAGACAGACGTAAATCACCTGCACAGGCTCAGAGCCGTCCCCCAGCATCAGAGGCCAGGGTGGTCCCCAGGCATTTTGAGATGGCATTTTCTGCAGGGCTTGGGGTGGGGAAGTACTTGAATTCAGCTGTTCTGCAGCTTTTATAATTACCAGGCCACTGAGATCAGTGTCTGCACAAATCCAAGCTCCATGCGTTTACACGCTATGCAATCTCAGGCACCCAGAGCTGCTTCTCTTTCTATCTGTAATACCTAGCATGCAGGATTGTTGTAAGGACCGGCAGTAACCATAGCTACACAGCACAGCACTTAGGAGCTACTCAGTGGAGTGGCAGCTATTACCTAGAAGGGTATCATTGGGACACCACAAAAAAATCCTTCTAGAATCGACCGGATTGGCGGTTTCCATTTGTTTTACAGTCCCAGTCCCATCTTCCACCACTCTCTCCCATCTTCTGAGCTGTGAAGAAGCAATGCGTGTCTCCTCAGCCTCTGCAGCCAGCATCTAGCATAGACCTACCTCCTTCAGCAGCAGTTGAAAGTTTGCTGAATAAATGACTATGTAAATGAATTTATCACTCAAACCATAAGCACTGCTGTTTCTTCCCCAACTCTTTCCCATCTCCTTCATTCCAGCCATGCACCCCTAATCTGTAAATTTTGTTCTTTGCCAGAATGACATTCTCACCCTCCTGTGTCTGCTGAAATCCCAAAGAATTAAAAGTCAGCTCTTCTGGGAAGGCTTCTCCGATCACTGGCACCAACATCGGTTTCTTCTTTCCCATTACTCATTGCAATGGTAGCACTTTCTTCAAGTTGCTAATATAACCCTTGTCAGGTTGTATTAAGTTGTTGGAATCATAGTACTTGTAAGTTCCTGGAGGTAACAGAATCTTGTTATTTGTGTTCCCAAACCTAGTGTGGCATGGGGTCCAACCGCATAGCCACTCCATAAATATTTGCTGAATTAAAATGAATTGTTAAATATATAGATGTATATGATATATGTTGTATATGTATGTATAAATATTATATACATATATGTAATATTTTATTTTCTGTCTCCTTTGGACATGGCTTGCTCACCAGCTTAAAATACTTCTAGTTTCAATCACTTTTCTTCTGATATTTTCCAGATAGTTTTTGGCAAGTTCTTGCTTTCTAATAATAGCTCACCTCTCAAGGGGTCAATCAAATGCATGGAAATTTTGTTTTGCCGGGCAGTCTTGCCAATTTGGAAAGCTCACAACTCAGGGCATTTATTTTCCAGCTTTTGAAAATCAAAACGTAAATTCTTTCTGCCCCCTTGTTAAATATTTAGTCACAGATTAGTATTTCTATCCAACTTGCCATTTTAATTTGTTGCTCATAAATATATGCTGTGGAGGAGGAGTTTGGATATAGAAAATCTAAGGCTTAGTTAGGGACAAGGGAAGATTAAACTAATGAGCCAAGAAAAAAATGTACTATCCTGGGCTACAAGGTAGCAGAGATATAGGCAAAAGAATACAGCGCACTTCACGTGAGTCCAAGCAGATTCTCATGGACTGCAGGGGCATTTGGTTAGCCGTGAGCTTACATCTATGAAGAAGCGTCTACCCACCCGGCATCTGGAACTAAACAGATCACCAACTCAAATGAAATCTCGAAGCCTGCTTTCCATCTTTTCTCCTGAGCTGCCCTTCCAAGTACATTTCCAGGGAGGAGGAGAAGGAGCTTTAGTCAACAACTGGCTCAATTCCCTTTCTCCTCCCAGCCTCTGTGGGTTCATTTTATCTCCAAAACAGATTATAGCTTCCTGTTTACCCAGCTAATTACCCTCCTTTCTTTCTTCTGCAAATTCCTGGCCACTAAATCTTCCATTCATGAACTTGGAGTGAGCCATCCCCTGGCCAAGGAAGGGCTTAAAAACAAACAAACAAATAAGGAACTATGACAGTAAACATTAATTCAGTGGATGCTAATCTGGAATGTGTTTAAGGGTCCCCAGGAGATTCGAAAATGCAGATACTCTGGTCTCCCCCACTGAGAGCATGCACTCTGAGTCTGTAAGCAGGCTCTGGATAATGCATCTTTAACCAGCACCCCAGTGACTGTGACTTGGGTGGCTCACAGAGCATACTTGTAGAAACACCGAAGTAGAGTGACTTTAAAATGGGAGGGAGCCCGGTTAGATCACATTCTAGTATTTAGTCATAGTACTGATAGATTTTATTTTAAACCGTGATAAAAAATTTGTAATGTTAGTTCTGTCTCTGACCAAATCTTTTATTGGCCAATATGCAAAACAGACCTATATTTGATGTATCCTGTTTTAAAATACTTGTTCAGTGGAAAGGTTTAAGTACTTTTCATCCAATGTATATTGAAAATGATGCGTTTCACTGTGTCCATGAGCATGACATTGGAACTTATGCACATGTGTTTTGTTGTTTTTGGTGTTGTATAATATTACCACACATGCAGAATTTATGATTTTCTCCTGGGCTCCCCCATACAAAGTACACTGTCTCTCTTATTTATTTAGGCATCCACACCATCCGTTATTTTATATCTTTGACTCAGTCTTCCATTTATACCATGTAAGCATTGGTTGCCAGGGTAATTATTTTTATACAGTTTTTGGCAGGAAAAAATGAATTATACATTACCAAGTACAGACTAGGTATATGTATTACTTTCACAAGTTGTACAGATGATTCAATAATTCTGTCCAATGCTGAATTACCCTACATGCTTAGAGCAGCAGCAAAACAAAGCTACCAAAAGAAAGAGAGAAAGAGAGAGCTTCAGCTTTGATTAATATAACCAGTACTTTACAATCAGCATATCTAAAGAGAAGCTATTTTAGTTCCATGTACACATAGGTTTTGTTTTGTAGTTGGCCAGTGTCTTTATTTTGAATTTACACAAGATAGGACATGGAGGTCTTCTTGGGGCTTAGGGATGCTATCGCATTTTCACAGTTGTAAAAGATGCTTCCTCACCAGAAATTAGAAAGCTTATGTCCCTCATGCTCTCCTCCCACCATGTTGCAATTCAGTCAAATCACTATGTATCTATATTTGTAGACTGTTTAGGAAAGGTATTTCCTAACTCCTCATTTTGTGCATAACACGTCTCATTGCTAACTCGTCTCTCCCCTGCTGATGAGTCTCCTTGTTCTGTTCTGCTCTACTCACTTATGAAAAGGCATCATTCTAAGTCAATCATATGCTATTTTTACTCCTTCATCAGATACTTGTACTTTCAGATATCATCATTCAATAACCTCCAAAAAAGCAATTATAAAAATAAACATAGTGCTAGTCTATCTCTTTCTTTGTTTTCTGTTTCTAATTTTATGTCTTCACTCCTCATTGTCTCTTTCTTAGCACCTGTCTTTACTGGTACGGCTAAAATGGACACGGAAATAAAAGTCAGATAATGATACCCAGCCTAAAAAAGCAACAGAGAGCTAGTGCTGTGTTCTGTGGCCAATCACAGTAACACAGTAAAGTGTGGGTTAAACTCAGACAAGCTTCTCTAAAATGGAGATAAAAAACATCTGCTTCTAAAGGGCTCATTAGGATCTTGAGTCCCCAGTAAGATCATACATGCGAAAGTACTCTGAAAAAAATGTAAAGGTCTCTTTAAATGAAAGGAGAGAGTAATAGCTCTTTGAATGGCCATTTTGGTCTGTCATAGAATGTACATGAATAAGATGATTTACATTTCATCTCAATGTACAGCAAGAATCACCAAAGGTGGTTGATAAGGCAGTTGATAAATCATCATTAATGACTTATTTGCATAATATATGAATTAGTGGACCAAACCTAAGAAATGCATTTTGCATCTCTGCTGTGTTCAAGAGCGATGAACCTCTCAATGAAGTCCACAGAAAGTAGAAGCTTTGAAGAAATGATACAGTGGACTTGAAAAAGCCAGATTTGGTGAAAATAGCCATTGTTTATTGTAAAATAGGTAAGAACATCTTATTTTTGTTTGGTTTTAGCAAATACTAATAGTGACCTCCTTCTCTCTAACTGACCATCTGAGTGGGCTCCTCGTAGGGCTACTTCTTGAAAAGAGCCTCGGATATCATGCTCTTGTTTGGTTTTTATTTAACTCATGGGGTCCTTCTCATTTCTGGTTAATGGAACACCATTAAAAAATATTTAAATGCCCATTTTCTCTATCTGTTAAATTTTTTTGTGAATTCAGGGAGAAGTGAATCATCTTTTCTGCTCACTCTGTACTTATCAACAAAGCAAATAACCTAAATTGCCTTTAAATAATTTGTTTAGACAATCAGGCCACCTGGACATAAAGAGGGAAGAAACAAAAGAATGAAAGCCAATACGAGATGACAAGATCTCGGAATTGTAGAGCCCAAAGGAGACGCCTTAGGAATCAACTTGTCCCATTTGGTTCTGTGACTTGCCCAGAAGTATTCCTGGTGGGGAGGCTGAGTATACTTTGGAAAGGCTGTGGAGAATGATGCTGTAGGAGGGATGGCCTCTCTTTCTGCCCATCATCTTGGAAATGCTACTTCTATCTATTGCATAGAATATAATGCCTGGCTTTCACAATCAAGACAGTGTGTCTCAGGACTATGGCTCTGAGGATAGAAAGATTGACTTCAAGGACTGAGAGCATCCGTGTTCCTTTGTCATCAAGAGTGCACACACGGGGCCGGCCCCATGGCCGAGTGGTTAGGTTTGCGCGCCCTGTTGCGGCAGCCCAGGGTTTCACTGGTTCGGATCCTGGGCGTGGACATGGCACCACTCGTCAGGCCACATTGAGGCAGCATCCCACATGCCACAACTAGAAGGACCTGCAACTAAGATATACAACTATGTACCAGGGAGACAGGGAGGATTTGGGGGAGAGAAAGCAGAAAAAAAAAAAAAAAAAAGATTGGCAACAGTTGTTAGCTCAGGTGCCAAAAAAAAAAAAAAAGAGTGCACACATATCTCTGTCTCATGCCAGAGTAGAGGAAATAGTCTCCAATGAAGGTAGCAGACTTATAAATTAATTCCTTATGATAAATCCCAAATGCTCCCTAAAGAATGATGTTTTTCTTATTAAAGTCTTTTGAAACATGTACCATCAGTCAGAATGTCATGGGGCTTATCAATATTGTATCTCCAGCATGAATCTGCAAGAAAGTGCTTTTAGAGATCAAAAAAGTTCACAGAAAATGCAGTAATGCAGAGTGGCATATAGCAGAGTTTCCCAAAGCTGCTTCTTTGTGCTCGCAGGTTTTTTTCTAACAGGGACTCACAGTCTACTCCAAACCTGAATCTTTTTCTTTTCTGGAATTGCTAACTGCAAACCTTTCTCTGAAATCACAGTGAATGGTTCCATAGACACCATTTCACGTCCGAGTTTTCTGCTGGGCCGGAACCAGAGTGAGGTAAGAGAGGTGCCAGGGGTACAAAGTTCAAGGAAGCGCTCCTTCTCAGGGTTGTGCGCTCACTCTCAGGGTTGTGCGCTCATTCTCAGGGTGGTGCCCGACCCTGAGAGTGAGGACTTTAATTTTGTGCCCTCGGCCACTCTTTTTCTTCACTCCCGTCCTGGCCCTGGTTCTTTGACAGAACTCATAGCGTGAGAAAGATACCTGAAAGGTCTGGACGCTGAATCAGCAGGGGGAAGTGGAGCAATAGACCTGTCTAGGCTTTGCCAATGGCCACAGGGGTGACCTGGAGGAAGCTGGGCCCAGACACCATGCCCCTCTGCCTTGTGGATGACCACACACACGCTGCAAAGCACAAATTTCAGTACTTCACAGATGATTAGCAGAGGCAGGCCTGGCACAACCATGTCCACGTTCTATTTTCTACACCTCAAGTGAATTCTGGTAGGCTTGAGGGCTCAGCAGCCTCCAAGACATATTGGAGACGTAAATGATAGTGCCTTCTTACTTTTTCATTAGTCCATCCCCACGATAAGCCTTCTTTGGTTGTCTGCCACTTGCAAGGTTTTCAGGCCCATAATATTCTGCCTCCGTTCCAATGCAGTTTCCTCTTCCACACGCCTCCCACACCGCCAACTAGCAGTCCCGCTCACTCATCACTCCCATTTCTTCAACCCCTTCTCTAAACATCTCTCCCTCCAGGTCGTCACCCTCCATGAAGATACAGCTTCCCCTGCAGCTGTCTCTAGTGGAGTCTGTTTATCTGGTCACAACAAACATTACCTTATAACCCAAGGTCAGGAGAGGTGTGAGGGACCCCCATGCTTTCTATGGCCTATGGCCATACCATTCTACGGCCTACCATTTCTGTCACTTTCTTCATTATCATATGGCTTGGTTGCACCTACCTGGAAAACTCCAATCCAGGATGAAACAGGCCCTTCCCTGAGCCAATACCTGTCAGCTGAAGCACTGATGGAAAGAAAACATACCTGGGTACACGGTAAATTCCTGGTTGCCCATCTCAATTGGCTCTAAACGATGTCCAGTTACCATTTCTCTAGTCACCCCACTCTCCTGTTTACACAATAAGTACAGATCTTCCTTGAGTTATGGTCGGGTTGCATCCCAATAAACCCATTGTTAAGTTGAAAATGCATTATAGCTTAGCCTAGCCTAACTTAAATGTGCTCAGAACACTTATGTTAGCCTACAGTTGGGCAAAATTATCTAACACAAAGCCTATTTAATAATGAAGTGTTGAATGTCTCATGTAATTTATTGGATGCTGTACTGAAAGGGAGAAACAGGATGGTTGGATGGGGACAGGACAGTTGTAAGTGTATCGGTTGTTCACCCTCGTGATCGCGGGGCTGATGGGGAGCTGTGGCTCGATGCCCCTGCCCAGTATCACAAGAGAGATCATACTGCACATCACTAGCCCAGGAAAAGATCAAAATTCAAAATTCAAAGTATGGTTTCTGCTGAACACATATTGCTTTTGCACCATTGTGAAGTGAAAAAATTGTAAGTCTGGGACCGTCTGTATTTCAAAACTTCTCCGTTATGTTCAAATTTCTGACTCCTCTTATCTTATCTTTGTCTTACCCTCCCTTTATTGGGAGATGGCCTTGCTCTCTAATTCTCCAATAGAATAAAAGTTATGAGATAGGAGCTCCTTTAATGACCTCCAGATGGACAGATCCTTTCCTAAATCAGCACCCACCTTTCTCTTCCTTCTTAGAAGTGGTGTCTCTCCACTTGGATGTCCCACAGGTGCCTCAAACCACATAAGTACACACTGCATTTATGCTTTTTTCCCCAAAACTTCTCCTCTATTGTTTACCATCCCAGTAAAGAGAGCTCTAATATGCCCACTTGTCCAAACCAAAAGCCTCAGTGTCACTCATTCCTCATCTCCAAAAAGTACATCCTATCAATTCTTTCTCAAGTACCTGTTGGCTCTACAGCTCTGGTCCAAGCTACCTTCGTCTTTTGTCTCCACCAGGGTTTGGCAAGCAAGTTTTATTGGAACAGCTATGCTCATTCATTTATGGGTTGTCTATGGCTGATTGCACTGCACAGTTGAATCAAGTAATTGCCACAGAAACCATATGGCTCACAGAGCAGAAAATATTTACTTTCTGTTCTTTACGGAGAAAGTTTGCCGATCAACCCTTGATCTACACTTTTGCAGGAATCTCCTAAATCTACTCTGCACCGAACCTGGTATTCAGGCTCATGCCCCATCGTACAGCCAGTCATCTTTTAAAAATCTCATCTCACCGTGCTTAGAATCCTTCAAAGCACGAACATCACACTTGGGATAAAACGCAGTGTCCCTGGGCTGACCTGCTGGGCCCCGCATGATCGGTCCCTGTCTACCTCTTACCGTCATCCTGCACACTCTATGCCTGGCTTGCCAAACTCAGCGGTACTATCTGCCTTTCAGCTCTGCCAAGGCACCATGCTCTTTTATTCCAAAGAATTTGGAAAATTTTGTTTCCTCTGCCCTGGAGGCCCATTTTTCTCCATCAATTTGCCCCTCTTCCAATTCCTACTTATTCCTCAGGGCTCTGCTTAGACCTCGCTTCCTCCAGGAAGCCTTCTCTTCCTCCCAGGTTAGGTTAGGTGCCCTGTTTCATGGTCCTATGTACTTTTCTTTTAAAGCATTTATCTCAACCACTCTTAGTTCTTTGTGAAATTATTGTTTAATGTTTGCTTTTTTAGATAGACTGCAAATGTTATGATAGAAAATCTTTAGCCAGTTCAGAAATGTAATCTTCAGTTCCTGACACAGTGCCTGGCACAAGATAGGTGCTCAGAAAATATTTGTTGAATAAATTGATGAATAGCAAAGGCATAATAAAGTTGTGCTGATGATACTGGGAGGTGATATACACAGGCCATTTAGTTAATTGCCTGGTACTGGCAGAAGTTAGATATTTATATTTTAGTATTATTACTCTCTTACTTTGAATTGCTTCAGGACTTCTTGATTTGGCAAAAAAAGAAGGTAGCTAAAAAGCATTTTATTCTTGTAACATGTAGCATGAATCATTCTTCAATGGATTTCTTCTGTTTCTTCAAGTGTATCTGACTTTTCATAGGGTGAGACCTCCAAAAAACCAATGTATCCAATCCTGGAAGCTAAAAACCATACTAATGCGTGTTTCCTAGGCTGGATAATCCCTGCTTGGCCTCCAGATCGACTTCCCACCATTCTGCAGGCTTCGTCATGCCTCAGGACGCAGACCTCCTGTTGTTCTCCTTGCTGTCTGCCTTCTGGTTGGGTTCAACAAATGGGTACCACCAACCGGAGACTAGAAGCAGAATACCAAGAAGAAGGCATTAATCCTTCTGGCTCCTCCTTTGGGCTGTGGGTTGACAGTGACTTTGCTCCTCTACCTAGGGTCGTAGCTCCTATCAGGGGACTTCTCTAATCTGTCACTCTCACTGGGCCCTCTCTCTGTCGGTACGCCTTCTCTTGTTTATCCTGGCCCAGCGTAGTTACAGCTCCCTGCTGTTGCTAGCCTTGGCATGCTTCATTACCTTTTTGGTTTCCCTTAACTTAGCCACACCTTTGTCAATTAAAATCTCCTCAATTATTCCTGTTTGAGGGTGCTGTCTGCTTTCTGATAGGACCCTGACTCATATGATTCCATTGCCTAAATAAATATAATGAAAACACGTCAAGAGGTTCTTATGTGCTTCTCTAGATCTCTCAGCTACCTCTGAGTAAGTCTGCAAACTTGGTTGATATGAGCTTAAGGGCCATTATCCCCATTTCTCAGGTAAACAACAGGAGTCCAGAAATAATCAAAGTAAGGGTGAGTCTTCACTTCCAGAGCTTGGTGGTGGCAGAGTCAAAGCTGCGCCTCAGTCCTAAACCTTACACACTGAACTCAGAGGCCACTGCCCTCCCAGAGGACCACTTGCCAGAATCTGGACAGCCAGGGTCCCGGATAAATCATTCTTGGTGACAAACCTCGCTGCAGTGCGTCTAACCCAGGTGAACTCTGAAGCTGGTGGGTGTGCAGCTGGCTCTGTGCCCCAGTTTGGAGCAGGTCTGGGAAGCATTCCCAGATGGCTCCTGGATACTATGCCTTTTTCTGGCTGCATTCCTGGGGGAGGTGGGAAAAAACACAGAGGTCTCCTAGCTGCAAACCCAAGCAAAGAGCACACTGTCATATCTTTAGCAAATGACGGCACACAGACACAGAAAGCCAAAGGATCAGAGGGAGACATAGCTACCCAGCTGAACGAATTCACTCTGTAGAGCCAAAGGCCAGCCAGTGTAGAAGGCTCTATCTTCTTTACAAATCATTTGTCCTTCTTAAAAACAACTGCCCAGGGCTTGGAGCAAATCACTGACCACCCTTCATTCTATCCTCTTGATTTCCTCCTCTGGAAAATGGAGTTCTGCCCATTGGTAAAAAGTGGAGCAATTACCCATTAAGGTGAGCAAAAATCTCCATAGGTCTTAATTTTAAAGGCTCAAATACAAAACTATTATTGAGTTTTCTCTTCTTTCGGGCAGGAGGCAGCTCCCATAGAGAGGCAGTATGAGTCATAGTTAAGAGCATAGACTCTGGAGCCAGACTGCCTGTGTTCAAATCCCAGGTCTGCCACTCACCTGCTGTGTTATCTTGAGAAAGTAAATTAACCTCTCTGGGTCCCTGTTTCCTTAACTGTAAAATAGAAATAATGATAGTATCTATTTCATAGGGTTGACATGAGGATTAAATGAATTATTATAAGGAAAGTACTTTGAACAATGCCTAGTATGTGGTAAAGACTACCTATAAGGTGACTGAGTAAAATTATTTCAGCTATTATCCATGTCTCTTTAAATAGACACATCGGAGTATTGATCATTCCATGATTTTTCATCATTTTTTTGCCTATAGCCCAAATAACTTCTAGGGTGAAATAACAGATCCTAGAGAAGCTTTGCTATCACCGCCAATCATTAGATCAAGAGAATTTGGCTTGTGTCTTAACCGTCATTAGGAAGAGCATATACCTTGAGTTCTAACAATTGTAAAGGCATATTCTAGTACACAGACTCAGCCTGGCAAGCTCATCAGTTATGCCCCGAGAATAAGGAGGAGCACCAGGTGGCCTTATCTGCAAGACTGATCCAGGATGATGAGATGCCTTTTAAGCAGACCATCCATCACTGAGAGCTGAAGGCCTAGTATGAGTCCCCATCCATCACTCACTGAAGTCTTTTCATGTAGGCATCTGTCCCCCAAGGAAACACATCTTTGCATTTCTCAGAGGCTAAATTAGTGTGCGTTCTTCCCTCCCCTCTCATTTTCTTCGACTTCCTATTGGAAATCAGTGACCAGCCCAGTTTTCCACAAGCAAGCATCAGTTTTCTCTGCTGGCTCTCTACCTAAGACCCAAGTCCTCCAGGTCTCAGGAGGAGCTCAGAGTCTTCAGTAGGCTCTGCTTCTCTTAGGGAAGTTCTACTTGACTGACGTTCTTAATGAAAATATTTCAGTTCCCCTGAGAAGTCAAGAGTTCATAAGAGTGACTGTCCTTTCATAACTCAGTAAAATAGCCAATTTTTATTGAGTACTTAATATATGCTAGGCACTATGCCAAACACTTTATATGACATTTTCATTTAATTCTCGCAATCGTCCTATGAGACAGGCACAAGAGTTCATTGTCTGAGTCCCCAGAGCAGCACTGTCCTATAGAAATGTAATATGAGCCACAAATGTGGCCACATAATGTCATTTTGAATTTTCTAGTAGCCACATTATAAAAAAGTAAAAAGAAACAAGAGAAGGTAATTTTAATAATATGCTTTGTTTAATGCAATATATCTTAAAATTGGCATTTCAACATGTAATCGATATAAAAGTTATTAACGAGATATTTTATACTCTTTTTTTTTTTTTTTACTAAGTCTTCAAAATCTAAATTCCAATGAACAAATGTAGAAGGAATGAGGGAAATAGAAAATCACCATTTGTCAAACGGCACAGTAACAATTGTTGCATGCAAGATCCATTTATGGATGCTAAAATTAGAGAATGAGAATTTGAGGAAAAAGAGGATATTGGCATACTCTGAAAATATCTCTCTTAAGATATTTATTAATTTCAAAGGGAGAAACAGTAACTTTGCAGTGCAGAAACCAGCAGACCCCATCTTAACAGTGGTGCATTGATACACTTGATGAATCACATGGCAAATCTTAGCATGTCTGTCCAATTTAATGTTTATTTACACACAACTAGTAAAATATAACTTTGTAATTCCAAGGAAAGTCTAAAACTCTTATATTTAAGATTTCCAAAGAAGTTCTTCAAAATCAAACAGAGTTAACATCATCAGTAATAGGACATATCAGCATCAAGTACTCCAGACAGGATGTACAGAGAAGGATGCATCGCTTCTGACATCTTCTCCAAAATCTATAACTTCAATCTAATCATGAGAAAACATCAGAAACATCCCACATTGAGAGACAGTATACAAAATAACTGGACAAGAGGTCGAGGTCACGAAAGACAAGGAAAGACTGAGGAACTCTCACAGATGGAGGAAACATGACAACCAAATGCAGTGGGGGATCCTGAGTGAATCCTGAAGCAGAAAGAGGACCTTAGTGGGAAAACTGATGCAATTTGAATAAGGTCTGTAGTTTGGTTAAAAATCATGTGCCACAGATCAATGAAACAGAACTGAAAGCCCAGAAATAAAACCACACATATACGGACAGCTAATTTCAACAAAGGTGTCAGGAACGTACAATGGAGAAAAGATAGTCTCTTCAATAAATGGTGTTGGGAAAACTGGACAGTCACATGCAAAAGAATGAAAGTAGACCATTATCTCATGCCGTACATAAAAATAGACTCAAAATGGATGAAAGACTTGAAGATCAGTCCGGAAACCGTAAAACTCCTGGAAGATAATATAGGTAGTACACTCTTTGACCTCGAACTTCAAAGGATCTTTTTGAATACCATGTCTTCTCAGACAAGGGAAAAAAAAGAAAAAATAAACAAGTAGGAGTTCATCAAGACTAAAGAGTTTCTGCAAGGTGAAACTAGGATCAAAACAAAGAGAGAACCCACCAATTGGGAGAAAATATTTGCAAATCATATATCTGATAAGGGGTTAATCTCCATAATATATAAGGAGCTCACACAACTGAACAACAAAAAAACAAACACCCAATCCAAAAATGGGCAGAGAATATGAACAGATATTTTTCCAAACAAGATATACAGATGGCCAATAAACACGTGAAAAGATGTTCAACATCGCTAATCATCAGGGAAATGCAAATCAAAACTACACTGAGATACTACCTTATGCCTGTTAAAATGGCAATAATCACTAAGACTGAAAATAACAAATGTTGGAGAGGGTGTGGAAAAAAGGGAACCCTTATACACTGCTGGCGGGAATGCAAACTGGTGCAGCCACTATGGAAAACAGTATGGAGATTCCTCAAAAAACTAAAAAGAGAACTACCATATGACCCAGCTATCCCACAATTGAAATCAACAATCCAAAGTAACATATGCACCCCTATGTTCGTTGCAGCACTATTCACAATAGCCAAGACAGGCAAACAATCCAAGTGCCCATTGACCAATGATTGGATAAAGAAGATGTGGTGTATATATACAATGGAATACTACTCAGGCATAAAAAAGACAAGTTCATCCCATTTGCAACAACATGGAGGGAGCTGGAGGGAATTATGCTAAGTGAAATAAGCCAGACTGAGAAAGACAAACACCAGATGATTTCACTCATATGTGGAATATGAACCCATGGACAAAGAAAACAGTTCAGTGGTTACCAGGGGAAGTAGGTGGTGGGTGGGTAGGCACAGGGCATGAAGGGGAACACTCATGTGGAGACA
Source organism: Equus asinus (assembly GCF_041296235.1). Classification (NCBI taxonomy): domain Eukaryota; kingdom Metazoa; phylum Chordata; class Mammalia; order Perissodactyla; family Equidae; genus Equus; species Equus asinus. The sequence goes on from NC_091799.1 coordinate 83,619,278, forward strand.
GACAAGAAATAGTGTACAACTGAAATTTCACAATGATGTAAACTATTATGAACTCACTAAAAACAAAGACCAAAAAATAAATCACATGCCAATGTTGATTTCCTAGTTTTGATCGTTTACCCTAGTTATGTAAGTTGTTGCCATTAGGGGGAACCTGGGTAAAGGCTATACAGGAAGTCTGTACTGTGTTTTCAATTTTTCTGCAAGTCTAAAACTATTTCAAAATAAAAAATAAAAGAACACAGTCCAACACAAATAAAAATGCAAAATGATTACAAAGTACCTTTGCAATTATTTCGAAAGATGCAGGAGCCTATGAAGTTGATGAAAGTGTCGAAGTATTGCTGAAATGCGTGAAAAGCCATTGACAAACTAGGTAAAACAGTTAACATTTGAAGAAGAAAAATCAACAAGGATGGTAACAGGATGTGGGTTTCAAAAAAACAATGATTTAAATGTCACGGAATTGTGAGAGATCCTTGGAAAAATGAATGAAGCTTTCTAGTATGTTTGCCAAAAAAAATTCTGCTCTAAAATCATACATTAAGTGAAGGCTGTGGTATCGTGCCACATATCATTTTAGTTTAAAAAGTATGCCAAAATATCCACATGAGATTTATTCTGAGAATGAACACATAGTTGAAATTATAATCTATGTTCCACCGGATAAGATAAAATTTTATTTTCATAATTTGTAGCTCTATTTTTTATATTTAAAAAAAAGGCCTCAGTTAAAATTTCAATCTATCTTAAATAGCTTAACTTTGATCTGTTCCAGCCTCAATTATCCTTGGAACATGTGCATTTCCCATCAGTTAGTGGGAGATCAAGGACTAAACCCAAGTAATCTGACTCCCCGGTCCATGCTCCATGCACCATGCTCCAGTCTCATGCAATGAGCACACGCACTCTTATCTATGCTACGGCCCAAAGAGGGGGGGCTCCTCTTTGTTTCCATTATCTGATCAAACTTCCTCCAACTCATCCAAAGCAAGTTTCGTGCCCTTTGTGAGGACAAGGCATGCTGGAATGTTTTCTTTTCTATCATCTCTATGAATTTGTTGAGGATGGGCTACTCTATAAATCAATAGAAGACAAGGAAGAGAATGGACGTGAATGAGTTTCATCAGCCACATCTGTGTGGCATCTGTGAAACATCCACCCTTTGTCTCCAAGACCCATCAAATCTGCAGATGACATTCATATTTAAATAAACTCACTGAATTCTAACTCAGAAACCAAACCTATGGCCAATGAGATTATTCAAAATGCTTACAGAGTTCAAAATGGTGAACTGTGTTATTTAAAAAATGAGGCTTGAAGGGGCTAGAAAGATGGAAGAAAGGAGATAGATATCATCAGAAAGGAGCTTCCTACATTTGAAACTATCAGTAGCAAATATATGGACAGACGACTAATAAATTACAGTGAGAGGTGAGAGCATGCAAGTGTGTGGAAGAACCTTGGAGAAGCAAGGTGGGAAAACACTCTCCAATGGGCCCCTAAAATCCAGAAGCAAGCATAGCTTTAGAGAGATCCACGCACTTACACACACACACTCACACGCACAATTGAAACTGAGATAAGATCAATGGGGTCATCGTTAAAATGCAATATGATAAATTATCAGTCCATCCCTGGCCCTGATCACACCTGAGGTTGGGAGGTTTGTTTTAGCGAGAAGCTCTCAGTCATGGGAAAGAAATGGCACATGGGTTCATTCAGGTTTATTTTTATCCCTAAATGACCCTCAAAATAATAGAAATTGGTCAGTCTTCCAGTAATCTATTGTGCTGACAGTTGGAGAGATGGCATGGTGGGGCCCCACCAATGTCAGAAACCTAGGCAGTAGGGAGTGGCTTCCTGTATCAGCATATTATAATGTCAAAATCTTCTTTGTGGCCCAATCTGGTCTTTTTCTTGAAAATTGTAAGAAGAGTTGAATCTCTTCCTTTGGCCCCAGGTGAACTAAAATTCTGGTAAGGCCACTCTCATTTAACCACAGCACTACTGCCACAATTACTGAGGAAAAGAAGGGATGGGTGGGGATGGGGTGGGGATGAGCTGGGGTGGGGTGACGACACGCCCCGCATGATCCTTGTAGCTCTCTGAGGCAGAATAAAGATCCAGACCCCTTGACCCAATTCGGGACAACTCTGAAGAGTTATCCCAGCTTCCAAGTTCCCCCTGGGGTTGGCTGAGGCCTCTGTTAAGACTGCATCACAGATCAACTCCTCCCTCTGCCCAATTCTGCTTCCTTCTCCCTCCTTCCCCAGGCGTTGATTCCAACAGCACACCCTAATCAACTTACCATGTGCGTATCTCCACCTCAGATCTGCTTCCTAGAAAATCCAACTCATAACACACTCCCTTCTCCATTTTACTATCCTCTCGCTGCCACAATGGCCCTCTTGTCAACTGAATTCTGGTCCCTCTTGGCATTTCTTCTTTACCTTGACTTCCCAGCGTCACTAATCCTGGGTCCTTGGTCACTTTGGTCTTCAATTCCCGGGGGAGAGTTCCCTATCCCTCTGTGCATGATTAGGCACCTCATCTACCAAAGGAAAGAAAGATTTGGCCTGCTGTTACTGTACACATCCACCCCAACTCCACAGGCAACTGTCAGAGTCGAGTGGGGACTGGGAAGGAAAAATGCCAATGTGAGCCTCTATCTCTAGCGGCTCAACCCGTCCCAGAATTCCCAGCATATGAGAAGGTGAGATATCCTGACTTTAGCCACTTCTGGACCAAAGGTAACACACAGTCTTAGGCAGCTTCCTTAGTTTACCTCTGGCCAAGATGGTTTACTAGCGACCTGGGCAGCAGTGTTGGGTGAGCACAGCAAGCCACGAGGGGAGGCCTCTGTTCTTGCCTGCATGTCACAGTTGCAAGTACCTGGAGAGGCATCAGAGTAGAATTGAGGGACAACTGTGCTGCCTTCATGAGGATCAACTCTAACGAGAATAGAAGAGAGCAAGCAGGGCCAGAGAGGTGTATATTCAGAGTCTTCCCGGGGTGAGAAAACTCAGCGAGTCAGAATGACAGCATGGATAGGAGGAGAGCTGAGCTCAAAAACCAGGAGAGGCTAGACTGCCACTGTGTAGAAAGAGGAGGTGAGGGCAGCCACTGAGCAGAGAGAGGAGGTGAGGGCAGCCACTGAGCAGAGAGAGGAGGTGAGGGCAGCCACTGAGCAGAGACGGGAGGTGAGGGCAGCCACTGAGCAGAGAGGGGAGGGGAGGGCAGCCTCTGGGCAGAGAGGTAGGGAAGAAAATGCCGTAGGTGAATGGCCCCGGGGTGCAGAGACTAGAGGGCAGGAGTCAGATAAGGCATGGGCTAGGCCAAGTGGTTCAGTAAACCAAAGCCACAAACTCTGGGTATGAAACAGAGTTTCTTTTTTTTGGAGCCTCTAAGGAATTCTGCTAGGTGTGGGCAACTCCTCAGAGGTACTCTAAAAACAAAGAGCTCCACAGAGCTCCCAAACTCAAAACAAGGTGCTTGTTATAAACAGCCCAGCCAAGGCGCCCACTTGTCATGGCACCCGATTGTAGGATGTGTCAATAGTCTCAAACACTAGGTGCTTAGCCCTGACACTCGATTCTCGTTGCTGGAAACAGAGGGACATCTCTCACTCCTTATGGAGATTAGGGAGGCTGTGCATTTTTCCTGTGAGACGCACAAAGACAAGTCTGGCCCCTTTGGCAGCCCCATGCCTACGGAGAGCACAGGACTCTATGTCATGGAATCTTCCCCATGACAGCTCCCTCCAAGACGAAGGTGTGCAGCACCACTCTGGTCCAGCTTGTTCTTGTTTCTCTCAAGAAACAAGCTTTGGATTGCCTTGCTCCTGAGCTGTGGGAGAGCTTCCTAGAGAAAGAGAGAAATGTTGGAAGTCGCCTAGGCGAGCAGCCTTCTGGTGCAATTATAAATGCAGAAAAGGAACAGCTGCCGGAGCTAAAGTTGTAGTGGGCTTCACGAGCCAGGGGCGCTCGCTGGAACCCCATCTCTCTCTGCCCGTGTCAGAAGGTGCTGGTGCCTGGCTGTCACGATGCGCTGGGAATTTTGGTTTGGTGTTTGTGGCTGTGTGCTTTACAGTGTTCAAATGACACTGATTCTCATGAGATAGTCCCACGGCAGATGCACCAAGGACCTTAGTTGAGGCTTATGCTTTCCTATTAATTAAAAATTAAGGCTCCCTAAAGGAAAACTCCTGACCCAGAAATTAAGACAAGCATAGTGGGAAATTAAAAACACACACACACAATTTCTCCCTCCACTTGTCCATTTCTTAACAGTCCTTCAAAGTGCTTTCCATACCCATCGTATCTACTCAAGAGTTCTGTTGGGGATTAAAAAATTGCAAAAAGAAGGAGGAAAAGAGTAACCTATGTGGAAATGTTCAAATCAATAGTTGCATGCCAATAGTAATTTCTAGGAATTATCACAGTCTGAACATACCAGTGGTAATGCCTCAATAACTAAAATCATTTCTAAAAAAGAGTTATCTATGCTACATAAAGGTGGGGACAGGGTACCATCTTGAAGCTAGAGAAAGGCTGTCAAAGCACCCTCAGCAACTTGGAGCTTGGCCTGTATCTCAGCTCTTCTTCCAGGGTAATTTCCTGCTTCCACAGAGTGAAGCTGGGTTAATGGTACAGGCATATTTTATCAAGTCGGCTTGGCAGTTAGTGGTCTAGACGAGGTAGCCGTGCAGAGCAGTGAGTTAAAAAGAGAAGTCTGATGTGATGGAGGATGGGACGTCTCCCTGCTGCCGAGAGCTCTTTCCCCGAATGAGACACTCCTCGCTGAGTTAGGTTGGCAGAAGCAGTGCTACAGACACTCCCCCAGCCCCTAATGGGGGCTCACCCATAAGATGGGGGAGAGGTCTATCTTCCAGGCCCTGCCACACACACACACACACACACACACACACACACACACAAGGGCAGTTCACTAAACCAAACAACTTCCTGGTGAGGCCTCGTTCTCTCCTCTCATAGTTACAATAAGAACAACCTTGGGACTGATTCAACAAGGCCCAATTTCTGAATGAATGAAAACTTACTCAATGGGTGTCCTTCATTGTCCACATGGCTGGCAGTGTTCGTGCAGTGATTTGACAAGTCAAAATTACTCTCATGTGGTTAAATAGAAAAACAACTCCCCTTTCTGCCCCTGTGGGCATGGAATGAGACCTCATGAGTTGGCAAAAGGTAGGCCTACCGATAGAATGCTACCAACTGAAGACTGTAATTGTTGCCCACGCCAGTTGGTGAGCCAAGTAACTGAGCCAACTCTCTCTTTGATGCCCTCACAACATTTTAGGATCTTCAACCAAACATCTTTGGGGTGTCCTGTATGTGCCAGGCACTGAACTAGGAACAAGGGTACATACCAAGAAGGCCCTAAGTCCTGATTCTGTAACAGGGTAAGTAATAGCCCCATATGCACAAGTGAGACTCTTCTTCATAGAAGGGTGGCCCAATCGATTGCCGTGGTAGCCACAGGCCAAGTCTAGAGTCAGCCATGTTGCCCAAAGGGCCCTGATGTTGGAATTCTCCACCCTTAAAGTCTTTGCTCACTACTGTAGAAACTGCTAAGAGCTGGGTGTGTCCTCAGCTCCACACCGAATGTGTGGTCATGAGGAAAATTCCTTAACCACCCTGAGTCATAGGTTCTTCATCCACGAAAGAGGGTAAAAAATGTCCTGAGTCTCACATTGGAATAGTGTGTGAAAAAGTGTTTTTAAAGCTATAAGCATGGTAGAACTATACAGTTTTACACAGATCTAAATTCATCACTTGAATAGATCCTGTCATTTAATACATGTCTGGTCCCAGGACAAGCACTTCTCATAACATTTTCGAGAAAGATAAATAGCAAGGACAGACAGGTTAGGGAGCCTCATTGCTAGGGTTTTGAATATCCTTCTTGCCCCTCTCCTAACCTAAATGGGGTCTCTGCTTGCTTCCCCAGATATTAGGATGAGTACAGATACTCAGAACACATTTTTGCCTTACATAGCAGAGATCTGAACTTACAGAGTAAATTAGTGCAGCTTCTTACATTTTTTTCTTTTTGTCAGCCACAAATATGTCTGCCGCTGGCACAAAGATACAAAATTACGTGCTTTCAATTCTTCTGGTTTTTAATTTTGTTTTGTTTTACTGCTTGTACTTAGGTGCAACTTAACACTGTCACATTGTGTGATCTTTTCCCTGTCTCCATAGGTGGGGGGCACAGCTCGAAAGAAAGGTATTTTCATTGTTTGATCGCATGATCCGACTGTGGTCTAATGTGAGAGCTAACACACAGGCCCAACTTTAAATACCATGAATAATTTCTTAACAATCAGGCCGTAATTTAGACATCCAAATGGATGTTTTCCCTCCAGAAATATCTGAAGGGAAAAATTTTAATGTTGTTTTTAAAATGTTCCAAGAGGACTGATCCAAGAAGACTATTTTTAAGTTTGTCAGTTTGAAAGTACAGATTTGAGGGTGTCTATTAAAATCAGTTGCCTTAATTTATCCTTCCACATCATGTACATGTTACCTTTTGTTGACACAGCAAAGTTAGTATTCAAAATATTCAACAATTGGTACAGTTACTGCCCCCACCAATCAGAGGAGACCTGGCCTGAATGTGGTGCCAGGATATGTTGGCTGACTATCGGGCAGTGAAATAGATAAAAGGATTCACATGTCTTGAGTAGTCTGGGATGGAAAATCCTAGTACTACAGAAGGAGGACAAATCTTACCTTCGAGAACTCTTGGTCTTAGACTACTTGGTAAAGTCAGATGAACTGGGGCAGGAGCAAGATTACTCAAGAAACAAATGGTTTCAACAAGAGCTCTTGCCTTCCATCCAGAGAAAAAGCAATCCGAGGGTTTAGAATCTTTCCAGATATTAAAGATTTATGTAAGCTTATTACCCTATACATAGTGATATTTGGCAATTATACCTGATGGCCCTGCTTTTCATAATAAAGACAGAAAGACGACTGCTGACTCATGGCCAGGTCTACCTCATATAAATAAACTCACTAAGCAGTTTAGCCAAAACCTAAAGTTTTACTTCTATTTCTTTAAGTAATTACACTTGTGTAAACTTCATTTAATGGACCTAGTTGCATTTTGTGCTATTCCAGATCACTACTCCTCACAATTAACCAGACAGCTCCACACTTGCTATTTTGAAAGACAAGTCTGTTGCACTATTCCTGACGTTGAGCCAAGGCTCTCCTTTGTCATGTACTACTCCAATGCCCGATGTCATCCTCTTTGCCCACTCCAAATAATAGACTCACCTATTTGGTGTTTCGTATCCCAGACATTTCTGGATTCTAAGAATCTATTTCCCATCTACTACTTAGTTTTTCTTGACCTCATTTCAAGTTCTTCCCTCAGCTGGTTTCAGTCTGGGAGTAGGAAGTTTAGGGGCTATTTCAACACAGGATGATGACCAAGATTAAAACAATAATATTTCAGCCTTGGATCACAACACACCAAAAAGCTCTTTATCTTGTTGCTGTTTATCTTTGTTATAAAGTCAACATCAAATGAAAGGGGACTTATTATCCACAATCCCCAAGCAATCTCCTCTTATATGTATTTATGTCATTCCCTCAATTTTGTATCTCTGTTATCGCATTTAATTACATCAGATTGCAATTATTTGTTCATCCTCTAGCACATGAGATCCTCATATTAGATCCTCATATCCGTGATTAGATTGATCTTTTGCCCCTGTCACCTAACACAGGGCCTCGCATGTCATATGAATTGTAAATAGAGGGTGTGTGCGTGTGTGTGTGTATGAAAGAGAAAGACTCAAGTTACTGTGGTACTGATTTTTGTGCAAGTCGTTCTCCGATGGTGAGCCAATAGGCGTGGCTGGTGTTTTCATAAAGGAGGTAGCTTAGGCTATGAGACAAGATTAAGTAACCAGGGTTTCTAATCCTAAAAGGAGACTAATAGCAAAACTCCCAGAATTAGGTCCCTTAGTGATGACTCCTTAACACTATCAAAGACATGTAACCACTACAAAGATAAGGACTCAAGTATTTACTGCATTCCAGAAGCAGCCCAGCCTTTATTATTATCCTAAGAGCCACTTGGAGACTATGAAATACGCAATCAGATTTATACTACAGACAAAAAATAAGTTAACTTGCTGGATCATTTTAAAAACCAATCCATGTGTTTCTGAGGAATTCATTAACTGTTCATGACGAGAGAAGAGACTTCTAGGCACTCAGTCCTTCCATTTTCTGCAGGGTCACCTTCCTCCCATCTTGTGCCCAGCAATTATTTATCACTCAGCTTGGGCTTCTCCTAATCAAGATCTCCATAAAGTTGGATTATATTAAACAATTCTTAGCATTATCCAACAATGCTTTCTCCTAAGTTATTTTATGATCCTATACCTAAAAGTCCACTTTTTTATTTAGGATGTTCTGATTCCCAAGAGTTCAGATTTTTGTACAAATTAAAGAGTTTGCGCTTAAACCCAAGGCCTAAAGCCCTTAACTTTAGCGTTCTTTCTGTCTTGGCCGTCTCTCTGGATTTTTATCACACTGAATGTCGCTAGAATAGGAGTGAGAAGCTTGTATTGACTGGGGTTGAACGGCTTGTAGAACACTGCCCTGGTTAGATGGTGTCACACTGTTGGGCAGAGTGTCACATCTACACCTAGTCATGGTCAGATAAAAGCTTGTCACCAGGCATCTCTACTTTTCAGCAAAGAGAAAACGTCTCTGCTGTTGGCTATTGCTCCTTTCTCTTCTCCCTTTTAACCATTAAGCTATATTACACATTCCAAATTACATGTTTCAACCTAATGATAGCTATTGCATTAAGAGGAATTCCACAGAATTAAAAGGGAAAAGTAAGGCCAGCCCCAGTGGCCTAGTGGTTAATTTCAGTGTACTCTGCTTCGGCGGCCCAGGTTTGGTTCCTGAGCGTGGACCTACACCTCTCTGTTAGCAGCCATCTGTGCTGGTGGCCCACATACTAAAAAATAAAGGAAGATTGGCACAGATTTTAGCTCAGGATGAATCTTCCTCAGCAAAAATAAATAAATAAATAAAAGAGAAAAGTAGACTGAAAACTAAAGGTAATATGTATATCTGATCAGATAACTCTTGAAAGCTACCTGAGCCAATTTTTAACCATACTCAATTCCATGAATAGTCTCCATATCTAGTAATTAATGTGCATTCGGGTAAGCATCACTCTTTTTAAGGGCATAGACCCAGGTGGCCAATTTAGAAATGTCTTATTCTGTACTAATAACTACCACTCCCTTGAAACTTCAGAATCCCACGTGAATGGATTAAAAAGTCTACAAAGTTCTCTTGATTTTCACATATAATCTCTATCCCTGGGCTATCCAAGAGAACTGTCTGCAGTGTTGGAAATATTCTGTATCTGCACTGTCCAATACAGGAGTCACAAGCCACATGTGGCTACTTAGCACTTGAAATGTGGCCAGTGCAACCAAGGAACTGAATTTTAAATTTTACTTAATTTAAATTTAAGTAGCCTCATGTGGCTAGTCACTACTTTATTGGAATGCACAGTTCTATAAAAATATCAGAAAAACAAAATTTGAAATATGAGAGAACATGTTTAAAGGTGTTCCTATAAGTCTTTGCCCTTTTGTTCTTCCATGGGGACAGCGTGATCATTTATTCTCTGACTTCCTTTATGGTCATCTTTTTAGAATTCTGTAGTTTTAAGGATGGTAAGTGCTGTTCCATCAACCAACTCTTTGTTCTCATGGTTCTTAAACGTGGCTATGCGTTAACATCACCCCCAGAGATGCGATTCAGCAAGTCTGAGGAGGGGACTGGGCATCTGTGCTTTTTCAGCTCTGCAGATGATTCTGATCTGCAGCCAGGCTTGGGAAGGACTGCTTTACACCAGAGATCCCAAACCGGCAGCCCTTGGGCCAAATACACCCTCAAAACATATGTTCATCCCACACAATGTTTTAAAATGTTTTGAATTAGTTGCCAACTTCTACAAATTGTAATTTTATTTTCCAAAAAAGGTGGCGTTGAGTAAAGGCTGCCCTCTGGATATAGAGCATAACTTCTTTGGTTCAACACTACTTGCCTACTTCATACTGGCCTAGCTCCCAATAGGCATTTGAGTTTGAGATCCCTTCCTTGCCCCATATCTACGTAATATTTGCCAAAACAAGCAACAATTCCTTTATGCCAATATACCATTCTTAGGATGGAGTACCAACTACTTTATCCACGGGGCTGCCTGTGATCATCTTGGCAAGCTCAAGAATAATATCCCACCATCATGTAAAACTCCCAAATAAATATGATGGAAGTCTCAATAAGAGAATGGGTCCCAACCCAGGCCCATGATACCAATGTTGTTTAGGTAAAAGTCATTAAATTCAGGGAAAAGATTCTCTTACATTTTATTTTTTACACCCCCAAACTCTCTCACCTGAAGCACTGTAGGGCCAGCCAACAAGACTGTCCGGGAGGGCATCTTTGTTATAAATGCCTATCTCTATTTTGAAGAAACTTTAAAGCTCTCTCATCCTCCACCCAGTTTTCCTTCCAATATGTTTGTATTCAGCCATGGCTCTAACATTAAAAACAGTTGATTACACCTGTTTACCTTTTCTCTCTCTTGATAATTCTCTATAGTGATGCTGGTGAATGAAAATATGGAAGCCTAAATGATGAGATAAAAGGTAGAAGGGCCGTTAGTTGATGAAAATTAGATAGAAGTGTGCTAATTGATTTAGAAAGGCAGAGGAAAGCATAGCTTTGAGATATTTGTGGAAACAATAGATTGTCTTCTCAGAAAAGTGAATGAATGCCAAACATTTTGCAATCAATTTTAGGGGTTTCACAGGCCCTTGAACCCCACCCACTGACTCCTAGTAGAAGAAGTCATCAACCTGAAGTAAGACACACTACTTGATAAATACTCATACCAGATACAAAGCACCAAAATGTCAGCCACAGTTTGCCAAGTGGGACATAATTTTGGATTAAATACTATGGTTAGGCTTCATTATTACCAAAACGGAAAGCACCTTGGCATACTATTAAGCTTTAAGTAAAATGCAAGGAATACATAGTCTCGGTCCCAGGATCACGTGAAACTGTATCATCTAGAACTTGCAGCTGAAGGCACAGTGGATTTCTCAGCAGACAATAAATAAATCTGGGCATTTGAACTTTTAAACAAATCCTTAGAGACATCCACGATGAGGCTGAGACACTTCCTGGAATTATTCTCATGTACACATTGGAAACAGTCCTTGATGCCTTAGCCTGGTCAGTTCCACTAATTTGGAGCTATGTTCTCCTGTTTTCTTTCCCTGAGTGGCAGTTGGTTCCATCATTAAGGTGATAAATGAGGAGTCACCTTAAGGCATGAAAAATGTAATATGCAACAATCTTGTTTTCTGATCGGAAATGCCTGCATTTCCATCCTCATCTGTTTCTACACGTGACAGGCATCAAAGGCAAAATGAAGAAGGTTTTTTAGACCGTTGAGAATGTTTAAACTTTCACACATCTTGATTTCCCCCCAAGTACTGCAACAGATATGTCTTAAAACCTTCATGTGCTGATCATTCTCCTTTTGCTCCCTGCAGAGGCATTCTCTCCTCTGCTCTGGGCCCATGGGAGGCTGAGCACAGTGGACTGCATTTCTCAGGCTACCTTGACAACTGGCTTCCAGGAGCCATGGGGATCTTAAGGCGGGAGAAGAAAGGGATGTTAGGTTATTTCTTCCTCTCTTTCTTCCTGTTTCGCTACATCACTGAGAGTCACTGCATCCCTCCACAACTGGAGCTTCTGCAGGATGGCCCCTCCTCCACATCTCAGTTCTCACTGGGTCCAGGAATTCTATTCCTCTGCCTTGTTCCTCTTGCCCTTCTTGTGGTAATGGCTGCAGGATATTGCTAGCCTCTGCGTGCCTCAATATGCTTTGTTCCCTTAGCTATACCTCCGAAGGGGTTCCCTTATTAAAGTCCCTTCTTTGGAACTAGCTGAGGTAAAGTCAGCTTCCCACTGGGACTGTGGCTGACACACTACATCTATCTTCTTTTCAAACCGGGAAGACTTATGAGGCAGAAAGAAGAGAGGAGAAAGTGCTTGAGGAAGAAAAAGAAACAGTACGGTTTTTAAAGGCAAGACTTAACTAGGGATCTGCCTGTTGGTGTAGTGGTTAAGTTCGTGTGCTCCTGGGCAGCCCAAGGTTTGCCAGTTCAGATCCTGGGCGTGGACCCACACAATGCTCATCAAGCCATGCTGTGTTGGCATCCCACATAGAAGGACTTACAACTAGGATATACAACTACATACTGGGGATTTGAGGAGAAACAGAAAAAAAAAAAAAGGAGCAAGATGGGCAACAGATGTTAGCTCAGGGCCAATCTAAAAAAAAAAGAGAGAACCAGATAACAGCGAGACTAAAAGCCATTAAAAAGAAAATGCTCTTTTCTTTGCAAGAGATCCTGTAATAAGATGTCACTAAGTAAAATGGTCACAACCTTCTCTTCAACTTTGTTTTTAACAATGAGCAGTCTGGATGAACATGTCACTAATTTTCATCTTTTATTTATTCATTCCAAAGCAAAAATGGAACTTATAATTATTGAGCACAGTGTATGTGCTCATAACTGTTAACAATACTTAAAGTATTATTAATCCCATTTTAGGGAAGAGGAAACTGAGGCTCTGAGAGATCAAATAATTTGCCCCAAATCATATACTTAGCAGATGGTTATGCGAGAATTAATAACAGCATATATGATTTCATATAGCATATTGCTTTATTACATTATTGCAAAGTATTTCTTTTTGATTTGACCACAATCTTAAGATGCTTTTGACCCTCTGCAAAAGATTTTATTGTGCCTACATATTTTTCATTAAAAACAGCTGATCACTCATTTATTTTTTGTCTTTCTTGAGACTTCTCTATAGTCTAGCTAATGAATTAAAAATATGTAAGTCCAAATAATGAAATAAAAGGTAGAAGGGCCATCAGTTGATGAAAACTGGAGAAATGAGTGCTAATTGATTTAGGAAGGCAGAGAAAGGCATAGAAGGGCTCCCAGAGGAAAATTCGGGCAAGAAAGTAGATTGCTTGACTGACAGAACCCTAGATAACTTTGCGACCAAAGACCAGACAGATATTGGTGGGCTAGAATGAGAAGTAGGGCTGAAAACAGAACTGATGGACAAACAGCTGTCTGGTGATCCTTGATTATGTTTATATTTCTAAATGAGGCACTGAAATGATGATAGGGAAGTCTGAGTCTGTTATCAGGGTTTGTCATCTTGCCTTCTTTGTGTAGGATGATCAAGAAGGAAGATGGCTATTATTCTTCCTATTCCCAGCCCGACTCATTCTCTCTGTCTCAGAATGTGTGCAGCAAGGTATCTACCATTGGGGCTGGCCCCGTGGCCGAGTGGTTAAGTTTGCGAGCTCCGCTTCAATGGCCCAGGGTTTCGCCAGTTCGAATCCTGGGTGCGGACATGGCACCCCTTGTCAGGCCACGCTGAGGTGGCACCCCACATAGCACAACTAGAAGGACCCACAACTAAAAATACACAACTATGTACCAGGGGGCTTTGGGGAGAAAAATAAAAATAAAATTAAAAAAAAGGTATCTACCATGTATGCAAGAAATTAGAGGTATCTCCCCAGGAGAAATTGAATGGTCCTTGAGAAAAGACCTCCAAATTTTGGCCTTGTGGGTTCCCTCAGATAATGCCTGCTCCCACATTAGCCCTCTATAGCAAAGTCAATAAACTTGTTCACAAAAACAGAGCTCCTCGTCAGCGTTTCTATGTCTCATTCTTGAATATAATGGATAGACGAGGATCACCAAATATTTGAGCACCACCAACACGCAAGACAATTTCTGAAATGAAAAATTCACTGGATGAGATTAGCAAAAGGTTGAATACTGTAAAAGAGAAGATCAATGAATCTAAAGGCAGGGAAGTAGAAACTATTCAAACTAAAAAAAAAAAAAACAGAGAAAAAGAATATAAACAATTAACAGTCTCAGAATTCTGTGTAACTGGAAACCTAGAAGTAAAAGAGTGAAAATGATGCAGAAAGAAATATTTGAAGATTAAATTTGATGAAAAATATCAACACACAAGTCCAAGAATTTCAGTGATCCCCAAGAAGAGTGAGCATAAAGAAACCCATACTAGGCACATCATTGTCAAATTAGTCAAAAGACTAAAAACCAAAGATAAAAAGTAAATCTTAAAAGCAGCCAGAGAAAGAAGACACGTTATATATATGGAACACAATGGTAGCGTGATGCTGACTCCTCAATCAGAAGCGATGAAAACTAGAAGACAGAGGATCAAGGTCTTTTAAGTATTAAGAGAAAAAACCCTATCAACTTATAATTCTATATTCAGAAAAAATATTCTTCAAAATTGAATGTAAAATAAAAACTTTTTCTGTCAAAAGCTGAGAGAATTTGTCATCAGCATATCTGAATGACAAGAAAGGTTGAAGAAATTGTTCTTTAGGCTGAAGGAAAATGATACTAGATGGAAACTCAGATCAACACAAAGGAGCAACGAGTGGCAATAATAGCAAAAAATTATGGGTAAACATAAATAACTTTTTCCTCTTGTTTCTTCATTTTCTTAAAAGACTTTTGACTATTCAAAGCAAAAATAATAACAATATATTGTGGATCTTATAATGTAGGTAGGAGTAAAAATATGACAACAATTGCATAAAGAACAGAAGAGAGGAAATGAAGGGGTACCTACATTTTAGGTGGAGTAATACAATGTTATTTGAAGGTAGAATGTAGAATGTAGTTTTAAAGACACATATTGTAAACCTTAAAGCAACCACCAAAAACAAAACAAAGAGGCATAGCTAATTAACAATAGAGAAGATGAAATGGAATACTAAAAAGTGTTCAATGAATCCAAAAGAAGGCAAGAAGGAGGAGAAAAGGTACATAGACACAGGAAAAAAAAAAGGAAACAAAAACAAAGATAACATACTTAAAGTCAATCATGTTAATAATTACATTAAGTGTAAAGGCACTAATCAGATCAATTAAAGGTTAGAGACTGCCAAAGTGGATTTAAAAACCCCCAAGATCTGACTATGTACCATCTACAAGAAATATACTTTAACTATTAAGGTCTAAATGGTTTAAAAGTAAAGAATGGGGGAAAACTTTTAATTCCACAAAGAAGACTTCCATAATATGTTCATAGCAGCTTTATACAAATAACTCAAAACTGGAAACAACCCAAATGCTCCCACAACAAGAAAATGGGTTAAATAAATTGCAGTAGGTTCATATAATTGAATACTACTCAGGAAAAAAAAAAAAAGAGAAAAAAAAGAAACAAACTACTGATCTAATAACAAAAGAGTACATACTGAGTGACTCAATATCATGTTCTAGAATTGACATACTTAATTTCATGTGAAAAATCAAAAGTTTATTTGTCTCAGGGTGGTCAGGTGACAAGACTGGCTGGGACAGGGCACAAAGGAATTTTCTAGGGTGATGAGAATGTGTATATCTTGAGGGATCTGATATATACATATCAAAACTCATTCAAATATACACTTATTACCAGTGCATTTCACTGTATATAAGTTATGCCTCAAAGTTGAAAGGCAAAAAAATGGACAAAATTCCATTCTCAATCATGATAAATAAGCTGTTAGCAATCTAAAGATAGAAGATAACTTCCTTAACCTGATGAATTAAGCATCTCTCAAGAATCTATTGTAAACATTAGTTTTCATGACAAAATTTAGGAACATTTTTATCAAAGGCAGCTAAAAGGCAGAGACATCTGCTAACACCAGTATTGGGCAATATTGTATTAGCCACTGTAATAAGACAAAAGAATGAAGATATAGCAGGACTTTTCACTATTCACTTTTTAATATTTCTTCAAGCATGTGAAGGTAACACTTATTCCAAGATTGAGTGAAAATAATATCAAAAATAAATGTTGCTGACTTTGCTCAGAAAAAAGAAAGAAATGAACTATAGTCATTTGAAATGAACATCATGCTTTTTTGATAATATTATTATCTGTATAAAAAATACAAGAGGATCTACAGGCAAGTTGTTAGATCTCTGGTGTCTCTTTCCCTTATAAGGACACCAGTCCTATCGGATTCGGGCCCCACTCATATGACTGACTTAATCTTAATTACCTCCTTAAATGTTCTATCTCCGAGTACAGTCATATTTGGGGTTAAGACTTCAACATATGCATTTTTTTCTTTTTTGCTGAGGAAGATTCACCCTGAGCTAACATCTGTGCCAATCTTCGTCTATTGTGTATGTGGGATGCTGCCACAGCATGGCCACCGATGAGTGGTGTAGGTCCACACCTGGGAACTGAACCTGGGCCACCAAAGCAGAGCGCGCTGAACTTAACTACTAGGCCATGGGGCCAGCCCAACATACGCATTTTTTGAGGGGACACAATTCAGTTCAGAACAGTCAGATTCATTAGTCCATTAGTGTTTCAATTATCTATTGCATAAAACCACCCCCAAAGTTATTGTTTTATTGTCTTAATGCAACAAAAATAATTCAATTTCCTCATGATTCTATGGTTTGGCCAGATAGTTCTTTTGCTTCATGTGGTGCTGGTAACAGTTTTGCCAATTTTTTCACTAGCACAAAACATGGTTTACCAGCCTTCCAGAGTTCAGTAGTAGCTTCCTCAGTGCTTTTCCAGTTTCCGCTAATAGTGTCCTTGCTATCTTTCCAGCCTCTATCCACTACCCAGACCCAAGGCCATGCCACATGTATTAGGTTTTTCTTAAAGCAGTACCTTACTTTTAGCTACCAATTTCTCTTTCAACTAGTCTTTGTTGTGTAATAAAAGACTCCAAAACTTAATGGCTTAAATCAACAATTCATCATTTCACTTAATTCTCTGGGTTGGCTGAGCAATTCTCTGCTGCTTTCACTTAAGCTCATACACACAGCTGCATTCAGCTGGCAGGTCAGCTGGCTGGGTGCGGAACTTAGCTGGGACAGCTGGGTTTCTCTCTCCATATGCTCTTTTATCCTGGGCTTCATTATGGTATGATGGTCTCAAGGCAGCATTCCAAGAGAATGAAGGCAAGAAACCATATCACTTTATGCGTCACAAGCTCTGGAACTTGCAAAATGTCACTTCTGCCACATTCTACTGGATAAAGCAAAGAGCAAAGCCAGCCCAGATTCAAGAGGTGGGGAAACAGACTCCACCTCTTAATAGAAGGAGCTGTAAAAAATTTGCGGCCATGTTTAATTTACCACAGAAAGTTATGCCATGTACCTGGATGGAAAGACTCAATATCATAAAGATGTCAGTTCCTTCAAATAAATCTGTACAGTCAATGTCATACGAATCAAAATCCCAACAGGATGTTTCAGGAAACTTGATAAGGTGTTCCTAAAATTCATATGGAAGAGCCAAGGGCTCAGAATCACTGCACAAGTTTGAGGAAGGACTGGTCCTCGCAGATTTGAAGACTTATTACAAAGCTATGGTAACAACAGCATATTGGTACAGCAATTCTAGGAGCAATTCACGTGAAGTCCACACTATATACAGCATAAATGAGATGTATTACAGCCCAAATGGCTTGATGGAGCAAGTGACGTTTATGATTTAATAGT
Organism: Equus asinus; assembly: GCF_041296235.1. Taxonomy (NCBI): domain Eukaryota; kingdom Metazoa; phylum Chordata; class Mammalia; order Perissodactyla; family Equidae; genus Equus; species Equus asinus. The sequence continues at coordinate 83,636,967 of NC_091799.1, forward strand.
GAGAATATACAAATACAAGATTGTGGAAAGCAAAACATTTTTCCAGCTGTATTGAGATATAATTGACATGTAACATTGTGTAAGTTGAAGGTGTACAGTATGTTGATCTGATACGCTTATATATTGCAAATGATTGCCACCATAGCATCAGTTAATACCTCCAACATGCCACGTAATTACTATATCTTTTTTGTGGTGAGAACATTTAAGACCTATTCTCTTAGCAACTTCCAAGTATATAATACAGTGTTATTAGCTATAATCACTATGCTGTACATTAGATCCCCAGAAATTATTCATCCTATAACCGGAAACTCGTACTCTTTGATCAAAATCTCCCCATGTTCCCCAACCCCCAGCCCTGGCAACCACCATTCTAGTCTTTGCTTCTATGAGTTTGACTCTTTTAGATTCCACATATAAGTGATATCATACAGTATTTGTCTTTCTCTGTCTGACTAATTTCACTTAGCATAATGTCAGCAAAGCAAAATTTTAAACTGTGCATTTCAATTGAGCTCTATGGTAAAATACCATAATAGCTACAGCTTTTTACTTTTGGTGAATTAAAGACTTTGTGTATGTGTGATCTCTGTCTCAATTTTTGAAGAATATAGAAGAATTTGTACTTGTGGAAAATTTTAAACAGAGGAGATGCTAATGATGTGCATTTGGAACAGGAGATAGTTTGAAAGTAAACAGAACAGGATTCCAAAACCTATTAACAGTGAGAATGGCAACCCTCTTGAACTCAACAAGGAATGAAATGCCAATAGGCAATAAAATATTTTTCTAAACCTAAACAGAAAGATCTCTCATACCAAGAAATTCCTGCATACATGCACATCTGCGTGCACACACACGGAAAAGCCACCTATTATTTTATAAAACAAAAGCGAATTATAGTGTGGGAAAGTAAAAAGTGGAGAAAATCAGAAGTGAATAGAATAGAAGCAACTGGCTTACGTGAGAAAGAGGAGAATGATTTGTTTTGAGCAGAGTTACTTGGTGAACGCTGCCACCATTGTCTACACAAACCTTGTTGGTGTTGGCCTTCAGACATTCCACTTTAGGATGCCAGTCGAGGAGCTGCCACACTCTCTTGGTGGCTAAATCATACTGCTCGTCCAGAAGGGGAGCAAAAGCATTCTCCAGAACATCCGAGGCGTGGGCTAGGTAAATGAGGGCCAGCAAGCGCTTGTCCATGCGGTGAGGGTCATTTACTCATTTGATAAGAACAGCTTCCTGTACCTTCTTGATGAGGTGCTGTTTATTGTTGCTATTGGTGAAGGGATGTATCATGTCAAAAAGTAGGTGGTTCTGTTTCTCTGTTGTCGATACACCCTTCTCCACCGGATTTTTAGTTAATCATTCCTGCATGTTTCTTAACTGATAACATAATTTTAAGGGATTCCATGTCTCACCTAAACATAATCTTTTAAAAGTTAGAGAAGAATTTTAGTTGTTATTTTCTTTGTATTCTTAGTATGAACAGCAAAATGTGATCATTGTAGCTAGTGTGTTTCTAGAAAAGTGGAATACAAAAAGTGCTCTATGTCAGTCTGTGTTCCCAGAATGTGTCTTCTTGTGGGACAGGAATCATATTTTATTAATCTCTGTGGCCCTGACACCAAGTATATTTCCTGGAACATAGTACTCATTCAATAAACATTTGGAAAAGAGAATGAATAAACTGTTCTAATACACGAATTAGAACAGATTGCTGATAGTTTTAGCATGAGGTAGAAATGAGCCAAATTGTAAAATGATTATTTCTGGCACATTTCTATTGGCATAAAGGTGTTGATAAATAGCTGAAGGATAAATGAGAGAAGTTTGTTATTTTTTAGTAAACATTTTAAAAGAATAATTTTAGATTTATAGAAAAGTTGTGAAGATAGCAGAGTTCCCACATGCCCCACACCCAGTTTGCCCCACACCCCGTTAGTGGAATACACTTGTCACAATTAATGAACTAATATTGATACAATACTGTTAACTAAAGTCTATACACTGTTCAGATTTCTTTAGTTTTTGCCTGATGTCCTTTTTCTGTTCCAGGATCCCATTCAGATTATGGCATTACCTTTATTTGTCTCACCTCCTTAGGTTCCTTCTGGCTGTGGCAGTTCTCCAGACTTTTCTTCTTTTTGATGGCCTTGACAGTTTTGAGAAGTACCAGCCAGGTTTTGTAGATTGTCCCTCTGTTGGGATTTGTCAGATATTTTTCTCATAATTAGACTAGTATTATAGGATTTTGGGAGTGAGATCACAAAGGGTACATACTATCAAGAACAGCTATCACTGTTGATGTTGACCTTAATCACCTGGCTGAGGTTGTGTTTGTCAGGCTTCTCCATTGTAAAGCTATTCCTCTCCGACCCTTTCCATTCTGGACTCTTGGAAGAAAGTCACCATGTGGAGCACACATTTAAGGAGTGGTGAGTTCTGTTGCACTTTCTTGAGACTGAAGCATTTACATAAATTATTTGGAATTATAAAGTTTTATTTTTCATTAAAGAACTATATTGAGATTCTCATTAAAGATGGCTGGTTGAAAAAAATACTCTATTCCCAATGAAAATGAGAGTAAAAGGATTTTTATAGAAGCACAAATCCATAACGAGAACAGGAAAGAAATAGCAGTAAAATTTTGGATGCTGAAAAGTAGATGGAAAAGTGGTAGATGGCTTAGTGGATCCAAGAAAGCTAATCCTCAACTGGCTGTGGGCAAAGCAGAGAGGTAACCTACTTTACGCTGAGAGCCCCGAAGGCTCAGAGATTGCCTCCAGCTAGCTGTGAAATGGGGCAGGAGGAGCAGATAACGGGAGGGCTAGAAATAGAGATTGTTTGAAAATCTATTTAAAAAGCATCTCCAGATCTCCTCCTCTATTCTGTGTAGCCATCCCAGTAGAAGACAACAAAACAGAGTGTCTCTGGACTCAGGGACACCAGGCACAGTTGAAAGAGGAAGGATCTCCCATCGAAAGCAGGAAAATCAAGTAAAAGTTTATGTCCTAAAACTTGTGACATCTCAGCCTTCTTCTTCCTCTGGAACACTTGAAGCTAGGATGTGCCTTCCAGCCAAGATATTGGAAGAGTCTTCTCTGGAAAATTACACCAACCCAAAAGAAAAGGATGAAACACATTGACACAAGGATTTTCCCAAAGAATTACAATGAAGCCCCCACTTCATCACCTCCTGCCACACACATAAACAGCTTCCAAATAGCTTTTTTGGCCTCCCTTTCTAAATATGAGCAGGCTGCTAGAGAGTCATACATTTGGGAAAAAATCCTCTAATGTGAAATACAGAGTTCAAAATAAAATATTAAAATAACAAAAAGATGTTTATAATTGCTCCAAAATGGAAACAACCCAAATGTCTAGTCAACTGGTAAATGACAAAACAAAATGTGGTACATCCACACAATGGAATACTCTTCAACAACAAAAAGGAATGAACCACCGATGCATCTGCAAAAGGAGGACCCTCAGAAACATCATGAGAGATGAAAGGAATCAGACACAGAAGATGAGGTAGTGTACTATGCTATTTATATGCAATGTCTAGAAAAGGCAAATTTGTAGAGACAGAAAGCAGATTATTGCCTGATTGGGTCCAGTATTGGGAATGGAGATGAACTGCAAATAGCCACAGAAGATCTTTTTGGGAAAACGTTCTAAAACTCACTTGTGGCAATGGTTGAATGACTCAATAAATATACTGAACATCAATGAAACAGGCACATTTAAAATGGGTGAATTTTATGACATATAAATTATATCCCCAGTTAACCTCTTTTTTTTTTTAAAGGAACTCAGAGGAAATGGAAACTATGGAGGGAGATGAAAAATTAAAAAAAAAAGTCATTACTGTTCTCAGAGAAGTAAGAGAGGATATTGTATCCATAAAACAGGAAGAAAATGATAGTTTTAAAAAGAAGAATATTCAGAGAACAACAACAACAAGATCACTAGGAAAATAAAAACTGAATGGCAGAAATGAAAAACTCAGTAGAAAAATGGAGGATATAGTTAGGGAATCCAGAACACAGAGCAAAATGGCAACTAGTTGGACAACAAGAGAGAAAACTGAAGAAATTAGTTGATTGATCCAGGAGGCCTAACAGCTAAATAATAGGAGCTCCAGAAACAATAGAAAAGAATAGTGGAGAAAAGTTTTCTTTTGAGGAAGATTTGCTCTGAGCTAACATCTGCTGCCAATCCTCTTGCTGAGGAAGGCTGGCCCTGAGCTAACATCCGTGCCCATCTTCCTCTACTTTATATGTGGGACGCCTGCCACAGCATGGCTTGCCAAGGAGAAAAGCATTAATAAAATAACATAGGAGAATTTTCCAGAGCTGAAGAACACTAGGCTCTTTTCAAAAAGGCCCTTTGAGTATCCAGCCCAATGATTAAAAGACAAAAACAAAAAAAAAGCAAACAAAAACCCCAACAAACAATAAACAGCAACAACAAAAGCCTCCTCATCATGAAATTTCAAATACTGGAAATAAACAAAAGACAGAGGGAGGCAGGTAATGAGCAGAAGATTGTAAGAATGGCATCAAATTTCTCAAGTAGGCAGTAGAAGATAACGGAGCTAGACCTTCAAATTTCCAAGGGAAAATTATTTTTTAACCAAGAATTCTGCATTTAGCCAAACTCTCCATCAAGTAAGAGGGTAGAAAAGAGATGTCTGAGGCAGCACCTCCAAAAATGTACCTCTCAGTCACCTTTCTCAAGAAGCTACGAAGATGTGCCCAAGTGTGGATGCACGTGCATGCACACACACACACACAGGCATGCATACGCAAAAGGGCTCAACTTTGAAGAAGAATATTGGGGTATTGGGGTATTGGGGTACACGGGAGTGAAGAAACCGAGGATCCAATAGAGGCACAAAGAGCCCCCAGGATGATGGCGAATGGAAATTCCAAGGCGACAAAGAGCCCCAGGCCCATGGTGGAAACGTCCAGATCCCCAGTAAGAGGGCGGAGGCACTAGGACTGTCTGGGACTGAGTGGGGGAGGATAGGGATGTTATTCTTCAATTATCTAACATATTCTGTAAAAAATTTAATTGAGAGGCATTTGACAGAGCTGTTGAGGACGTGGGATTATTTAGGCAGATGTTCAAAGAAAATTAAGAACATGTTTTAAAATGAGGCAATTATTAACCCCAGGAAAAACCAAATTATGTAAGAAAGGATATATAATCATGCTATTTGGCTGAAAAGTAAACTATATACTACATATACATAGGCAAAATTATGAAAACACTAAATATAGATTTAACAGATATTTGAGATATAATTTGAGAAAAAGATGAAAGGGAAGGAGAGGATACAAACGAGCTAAAAGCCTGATTATCTGTAGTTGGAAATCAACAGGTAAGTCCATTCAGAGGAGTCAAAGGACAGCCGCATGTGCATATTATTTAGAAATAAAAAGTAAAATCAGAGAAAACAGCTAAAAAAATTAAAATTGGCTGGTTGGTGGATGATGTGTGTAGGAAGGTGAGGAGAGACTGTTGTTTTGCAAAAATTACTTTTACCAATATTTGATCTTTTATACTATTCCAATATAGCACTCTAGTAAAAGTTGATTAGGAACAATAATTATAGTCATTTTATTGAATGCCAAAAATGTACAATTGAAATTATACAATAATAAGAAATAGAAAACTTCAAATTATACATGAACACTCAATTTAATATACATGAAATTTTATTTAATCATGAATTAATACCAAAAAGAAGACATGATTTGGAAAAGCTATTCTGCGCTTTATGATTTGCTTTGTAAAATTAGAGTTTTAAAATCATGATAATTAATTCATGAAGGTTTGAGGATAAGATTCTCGCTTTCTGAGGTTTATTAATATTTAAACCCGGAGTCCGTATTTGAAGCATAAAGAGCTTTAGCAAACTAAAGAGCGGCAAATCATCCCTCTTTGAAGAAAAACATTACAACTCGCATTCAAATTCCTTCCTTATCTTTTTAAAAGAGGAAAGATGGCCCTGGTTTTAGGCCTCATTATGTTTGCTATCCCAAGAGTTTGTAAACAGCAATTATATCCAAATGATGAATGTAGCCCTGATTACTTCTTTTTTCAGGGTTAAACATATGTGCACACACCCATCCTTAAATATTAGGAAATCAGCAACAGTTATTTCATCCATCTTCAGTCCAAGCCCAGCGATGGGACAGTGTCTCCTCTTCCTCTCTCCCTTTCTTCCAGAAGAATTTACAATACTCTTCCCAGTCTTGGCTGGGTGTTGAGGATACAAAAAAGAGTAGATAAATCTTTTCTACAGGGAAGTTACAATCTGGTGCCTCTTTACACAACTAAATATAAAACGATATGAAAAGGGAGAGAAGAACAAAGTACTACAAGAACAGAGAGGAATCAAAATTTACAGGTAGTCTGGGGACAGAATATACTGGGAAAAACTCTCCAAAGAGGACAGTTTCTCGCTTTGACTTGGAGAGTTGGACAAGCCAAGGGGAGGGCAAATGCCCTGGGGCAGCGGGAGCAGGAAGCCCAAAGCATCTGAGACCACAGCAGGTACAGTGAAATGCACAGAGTACCTGGAAACTCTGCCTCCTGAGGCGATGCACTTCTGGTCCCTCGTTACCCTGACCACGCACTCCCCCAGTGTCACCCGCACGCACTGGGAGGGAATAGGAGGCTGGGGATGTTGCCTGAGAACTGGACGCACCTGGGCCGGGTGGGCTCTATAGAGCAAGGAATGGCTGTTCCATTTCTAGTACAAAGAAGAATGCACTGCAAGCACATTCGAATAAACGAGGGCTCTGTGAATAGTGCTAAATTTAAAATTCTCAGACAAAGGGATTTTCTTCAAGTTCCAGATTATTTAGGTTAATGTGAGAAAAGACTTGACAAACAATTTATATATGCAAATTGGACATGAGAAGTTCTTTCATTTAACAATTATTTACTGGGCGCCTGCTATGGGCTGCCGTCAGTGTTCAAGGCACCGGGGGCAAAAACAGTTCTTAATGTTTGTGACACATATTCTAGTGGCTTCTATTCGTTTATAGTTCATCTTTCTGGATTAAAAAAAAAAATAGTTGCCGGAAATCAACTTAAAAATTCATCAAGGCTAATTTAAGGACTTACCAACAATACTTAAGAACCCTTAGATGCAAATGTAATGAGATGATTAAAAAAATCTTATTAGAAGAAAATTGTATCATTGCCCTTAGTAATACACTAGTAACAGAAACCTGAAAGGGCTTCTTTGATAAATCTGGTATTCTATTGCCACCTTGTGTCCAAACTACTAAATTATGTAGTCTAACAGTAAAGATTCTGTATCCATTTTCTATTGCAGCTGTAACAAATTACCGCACATTTAGTGGCTTAAAAACAACACAAATTTATTACTCTATAATCCTGGAGGTCCTAAGTTCTTAATGGATCGTCATAACCTAAAATCAAGGTGTCTGCAGAGCTGTTTTCCTTCAAGGCCCTAGAGAAGAATCTGTGTTCTTCCCTTTTACACCTTCTAGAGGCTGCCTATGACCAGTTGAGTCTTCTCATGACGGGTCACGCTAATATTACCCCTCTTCTGTCACTTATAAGGACCCTTGTGATTGCATAGGGCCCACCTGGGTAATCCAGGGTACTCCCCCCATCTCAAAATCAGTTAATTAGCAAACTTAATTCCATCTGCAACCTTAATTCTCCCTTGCTTTGTAACGTAACCTACTCACAAGTTTTGGAGATTAAGACGAGAAGAACTTTGAAAGGGGCGCATTCTTCTGCCTACCACACAGTCCATTAGTTTTTTCTGGAGGCAAATATGCTACTTTTTATGTTTCCACCAAATGGTGAAGACATTAAACTGTTTCTCTGCTTTTATTTGCAACTTGAAATTGATGAACAGAAATAAAGAATCTCATTCGCCAATGTCTGTAAAAGAAACCAAGTGTTTAGAAATCCTACCAGTGAATTTTTACTTATGCTTTACTAATCTTAGCTAGAAAAACCCAAACTAAATATAAAAATATTGTTAAATTTATCTTAAAATTATTTCGAGTTGACAAAGGCAGATGTAAGCCCAGATATTGCTTGATAAGATAGAAAATATGCAAATAGAGGGTCCTTTTTTTTAATGTCCCTGTCATTTTTTTGTTTGTTGTGGTTTTTGTTTTTTATTTGAGTTCATAATAGTTTACATCATTGTGACATTTCAGTTGTACATTATTTCTTGTCTGTCACCGCATAAGCGCTCCCCTTCACCCCCTGTGCCCATCCCCCACCCCTCTTCCCCTGGTAACCACTGAACTGTTTTCTTTGTCCGTGTGTTTGTTTATATTCCACATATGAGTGAAATCATCTAGTGTTTGTCTTTCTCAGTCTGGCTTATTTCGCTTAACATAATTCTCTTCAGGGCCATCAATGTTGTTGCAAATGGGATGATTTTTGTCTTTTTTCACAGCTGAGTAGTATTCCATTGTATATATATATACTATGGTGTATATATATATACCACATCTTTATCCAATCATCGGTCAATGGGCACTTGGATTGTTTCCATGTCTTGGCTATTGTGAACAGTGCTGCAATGAACACAGGGGTACATATGTTACTTTGGATTGTTGATTTCAAGTTGTTTGGGTAGATACCCAGTAGTGGGATAGCTGGATCATACGGTATTTCTATTTTTAGTTTTTTGAGGAATCTCCATACTGTTTTCCATAGTGGCTGCACCAGTTTGCATTCCCACCAGCAGTGTATGAGGGTTCCCTTTTCTCCACAACCTCTCCGACATTTGTTAATTTTAGTCTTAGTGATTATAGCCATTTTAACAGGCGTAAGGTGCTACCTTAGTGTACTTTTGATATGGACTTCCCTGATGATTAGTGATGTTGAACATCTTTTCATGTGTTTATTGGCCATCTGTATATCTTCTTTGGAAAAACATCTATTCATATTCTCTTCTCATTTTTTGATCTGGCTGTTGGTTTTTTTCTTGTTCAGTTGCATGAGTTCCTTATATATTATGGAGATTAACCCCATATCAGATATATGATTTGCAAAAATTTTCTCCCAGTTGGTGGGTTGTCTTTTTGTTTTGATCCAAGTTTCTTTTGCACTGCAGAAGCTCTTTAGTCTGATGAACTCCCACTTGTTTATTTTTTCTTTTGTTTCCCTTGTCTGAGAAGACGTGGTATTCACAAAGATCCTTTGAAGTTCGAGGTCAAAGAGTGTACTACCTATATTATCTTCCAGGAGTTTTATGGTTTCAGGACTGATCTTCAAGTCTTTGATCCATTTTGAGTTTATTTTTGCAAATGGCAAGAGATAGTGGTCTACTTTCATTTGTTTGCATGTGGCTGTCTAGTTTTCCCAACACTATTTATTGAAGAGACTATCTTTTCTCCATTGTATGTTCTTGGCACCTTTGTTGAGGATTAGCTGTCTTTATATGTGCAGTTTTATTTCTGGGCTTTCTGTTCTGTTCCATTGATCTATGTGTCTGTTTTTGTGCCAGTACCATGCTGTTTTGATCATTATGGCTTTGTACTACATTTCGAAGTCAGGGATTGTGATGCCTCCAGCTTTGTTCTTTTTTCTCAGGATTTCCTTAGGAATTCAGGTTCTTTGGTTGCCCCATATGAATTTTAGGATTCTTTGTTCTATTTTTGTGAAGAATGTCATTGGAATTCTGATTGGGATTGCATTGAATCTGTGGATTGCTTTGGGTAGTATGGACATATTAACTATGTTTATTCTTCCAAGTCATGTTCATGAAATCTCTTTCCATCTCTTTATGTCATTATCTATTTCTTTCATTAACGTTTTGTAGTTTTCATTGTATAAGTCCTTCACCTTCTTAGTTAAATTTATTCTTAGGTACTTTATTCTTTTTGTCACAATTGTAAATGGAATTGTATTCTTGAGTTCTCTTTCTGTAAGTTCATTATTAGAGTACAGAAATGCAACTGATTTTTGTAAGTTGATTTTGTACCCCGCCACTTTACTGTAGTTGTTAATTACTTCTAATAGTTTTCTGATGGATTCTTTAGGGTTTTCTACATATAACATCATGTCATCTGCAAACAGTGAGAGCTTCACTTCTTCACTCCCTATTTGGATTCCTTTTATTCCTTTCTCTTGCCTAATTGCTCTGGCCAAAACCTCCAGTACTATGTTGAATAAGAGTGGTGATAGTGGGCATCCTTTTCTTGTTCCTTTTCTCAGAGGGATGGCATTCAGTTTCCCCCCATTGAATATGATGTTGGCCATGGATTTGTCATATATGGCCTTTATTATGTTGAGGTAATTTCCTCCTATCCCCATTTTTTTAAGAGTTTTTATCATAAATGGCTTTTGGATCTTGTCAAATGCTTTCTCTGCATCTATTGAGATGATCATGTGGTTTTTACTCCTCATTTTGTTAATGTGGTGTATCACATTGATTGATTTGCAGATGTTGAACCATCCTTGTGTCCCTGGTATAAATCCCACTTGATCATGATGTATGATCTTTTTTTTTTTTTTCCTTTTTCTCCCCAAAGCCCCCTGGTACATAGTTGTATATTCTTCATTGTGGGTCCTTCTAGTTGTGGCATGTGGGACGCTGCCTCAGCGTGGTTTGATGAGCAGTGCCATGTCCGTGCCCAGGATTCGAACCAATGAAACACTGGGCCGCCTGCAGCGGAGCGTGCGAACTTAACCACTCAGCCACGGGGCCAGCCCCCATGATGTATGATCTTTTTGATGTATTGCTGTAGTCGGGTTGCCAATATTGTGTTGAGGATTTTTGCATCTATGTTTATCAGTGATATTGGCCTGTAGTTTTCCTTTTTTTGTGTTGTCCTTGTCAGGCTTTGGTATCAGAGTGATGTTGGCCTTGTAGAATGTGTTTGGAAGCACTCCATCTTTCTTAATTTTTTGGAATATCTTGAGAAGGATAGGTATTATATCCTCTCTGAAAGTTTGGTAGAATTCCCCAGGGAAGCCATCTGGTCCTGGGCTTTTATTCTTTGGGATGATTTGATTACTGTTTCAATGTCTTTACTTGTGATTGGTCTATTCAGATTATCTGTGTCTTCTTGATTCAGCTTTGGGAGGTTGTAATAGTCTAAGAATTTATACATTTCCTCTAGATTATCCAATTTGTTGGCATATAGTTTTTCGTAGTATTCTCTTATAATCTGTTGTATTTCTGTGGTATCCATTGTTATTTCTCCTCTTTCATTTCTAATTTTATTTATCTGACCTTTCTCTCTCTTTTTCTTTGTAAATCTGGCTAGGGGTTTGTCAATTTTATTTATCTTCTCAGAGAACCAACTCTTTGTTTCATCGATCCTTTCTACTGCCTTTTTTGTTTCAAAAGCACTTATTTCTACTCTGATTTTTATTATTTCTCTCATTCTGATGATGGTTTGGGTTTTGTTTGTTCTTCTTTTTCTAATTCAGCTAGGTATAGTTTCAGATTTCTTATTTGGGATTTTTCTTGTTTGTTAAGGTGAGCCTGTATTGCAATGAATTTGCCTCTTAATGTGGATTTTGCTGCATCCCATATGAGTTGGTATGATATGTTTTCATTTTCATTTGTTTCCAGATATTTTTTGAATTGTCGTTTAATTTCTTCAATGATCCATTGCTTGTTCAATATCATGTTGTTTCGTCTCCACATCTTTTTCCCTTTCTCAGCTTTTTTCTTGTAATTAATTTCTAGCTTTATAGCATTGTGATTGGAAAACATGCTTGTTATTATTTCAATCTTCTTAAATTTATTGAGGTTTGCCTTGTTTCCCAACATATGGTCTATCCTTGAGAATGTTCCACGTGCAGTTGAGAATAATGCGTATTCTGCTGTTTTCGGATGGAGTGTTCTATATATGCCCATTAAGTCCAACTGGTCTAGCTTTTCATTTAATTCTACTGTTTCCTTGTTAATTTTCTGTCTGGATGATCTATCCATTGATGTGAGTGGAGTGTTGAGGTCCCCTGCTATTATTGTGTTATTATTAATATCTCTTTTAGGTTTGTTAATAGTTGCTTTATGTACTTTGGTGCTCCTGTGTTGGGTGCATAGATATTTGTAAGTGTTATTTCTTCTTGATGGAATGTCCCTTTGATTATTATATACTGCCCCTCGTTGTCTCTCTTTACCTGTGTGATCTTAAAGTCTGCTTTGTCTAATATAAGTATTGCAACACATGCTTTCTTTTGTTTGCCATTAGCTTGGAGTGTCATCTTCCATCCCTTCACTTTGAGCCTGTGTTTGTCATTGGAGCTGAGATGTGTTTCCTGGAGACAGCATATTCTTGGGTCTTGTTCTTTAATCCAGCTCACCACTCTGTGTCTTTCTATTGGACAATTCAATCCATTTATATTTAGGGTGATTATCGACATATGACAGCTTAATGCTGCCATTTTATAACTCATTTTCCAGTTAAGCAGAGGGTCTTTTTTGTTTGTTTACGAAGAAGTTGGTTTCATTGGAAACTGTTTAGAATTAAGCTCACAAAAACTCAAAACTAGAAACCTCTGAAGGGGTTATAGGAGGAGAGAGAAGAGAATGAGAGCAGGTGGATTTTGGTTCTTTCCGTCACCTACTTCTCTGTTACACTAGCAGATAAGCACCCCATTTTTTATTGGTCATTTTCCAGCAAGGGCAAGAGAGACTGCTCTGCAAACACCAGGTTTTAATGGGTTTCTCCTGGAGTGGCTGTCAGGGTGAGGATGATTGGGCAGAATGTGCTAATCAAACATCAGAGGAAGATGGGCTAGCTAAAATGTTTGCATTTTCAATAGTGTTTCCTGACTCTTCTGGAATGTCATATTTAGTGTGCTATGGGAAAGATACATTGATATTATCAAGGTAGGATGAGGAAATAGATAACAATTGCAACTTTATTTTTCTGTTATAAAATTTTTACCAACTCTTAGCAGGACTGACTAGTAGTACTGCAAATCTTTCCAGGGCCCTCATAAACCTTCTGTCCAGCTTGAGGAAGGCTTCAGCAAAACATTACAGTGCCTCTCACAGAATCTCCTTACAAAGTATTTTAATGAGTAGCAGTCATTAAATTAAAGTCATTAAATTAAGTCTTGGCAGTAATGTGTTTTAGTTTTCATTGTAGAGGTTTTATATGTTTTTTGTTAAATTTATTCCTAAGTATTTTGTGAATTTAATGTTTTTAAAAGTATTTAATGCTTTTAAAAATGGTAATGGTTTTATTTCTTCCTTTGTAGTATGTATGACTTTTACATCTTTCCTTACATTTTTACATTGGTGAGAACCTTAGTGTGTGAAGTGAATAGAAGTGGTGAAAGTGGAAATCTTAGCCTTGTTGACAATCTCAGGGGGAAGGTAACCAGTATTTCACCATTAAGTAAGATATTATCCTTAGATTTTTTCCTAGATGCCTTTTAACAAGAAGTCTCCTTCTAGTCCTAGTTAGCAAAGAGATTTTTGTTTAAATCATCACACTATTGGGGCTGGCCCCGTGGCCGAGTGGTTAAGTTTGCACGCTCCGCTGCAGGCGGCCCAGTGTTTCATTGGTTCGAATCCTGGGCGCGGACATGGCACTGCTCATCAAACCATGCTGAGGCAGCGTCCCACATGCCACAACTAGAAGGACCCACAACAAAGAATATACAACTATGTACTGGGGGGGCTTTGGGGAGAAAAAGGAAAAAAATAAAATCTTTAAAAAAAAGGAGTATTTAAATCATCACGCTATTGAATTTTATCAGAGGCATTTTTTGCATTTATTGGTGTGATCCTATGGTTTTTCTCCTTTATTCGGTTAATGTGGCAAATAACATCAATTGATTTTCAAATGTTAAGGCAGCCTTGCATTCCTGGAATGAACCCACTGAATCATGATGTAGTATTGCTTCTTTTGACTTGCTAATATTTTGTGAAGGATTTTAGCATCATGAGAGACATTGGTCTTGAATTTTCTTTTCCTGTAGTGTCCCTGTCAAGTGTTTGGCAGGGTTATATTGGCTTCATAAGATGAGTTGGGAATAATTTCTATTTTCTAAAGGAGTTTGTGTAAGATTATTATTATTTCTTCCTTAAATGTTTGATAGAATTCCCAAAGGAAACCCTCTAGACCTTCGGTTTTCTTTGTAGGAATAAACATTTATTTATATGTTTACTGATCATTTGCTGTTGTGTTGTAGGGATCATTTGTATACTCTGGGTATTAATCCTTCATCAGGTACATAATTTGCAAATATTTTCTCCTAGTCTGTGGGCAATCTTTTCACTCTCTTGATATGTCCTTTGATGCACAAATGTTTTTAATTTTGATTGAGTCCGATTTGTCTATTTTCTTTGTTACTCATGCTTTTGGTGTCATATCCAAGAGATCATTGCCAAATCTAGTATCATGAAGATTTTTCCCTACGGTTTTGTCTAAGAGTTTTATAGTTTTAGTTCTTAAGCTTAAGCCTTTGATCTATTTCGAGTTAATTTTTGCATAAAGTAAGGACCCAACCTCATTCTTTTGCATGTGGATATCCAGTTTTCTCAGTACCATTAGTTTAAAAGACTGTTCTCGCTTCATTTAATGGTTTTCGCACACTTGTTGAAAAATCAATTGACCATACATGCAAGGATTTATTTCTGGGTCCTCCAATCAATACCTTTGGTCTATATGTCTATCCTTATGCCGGTATCGCACTGTTTTGATTATGTAGCTTTGCAGTGTTTTTTTTTAAAAGATTTTATTTTTCATTTTTCTCCCCAAAGCCCCTTGGTATATACTTGTATATTTTTTTAGTTGTGGGTCCTTCTAGTTGTGGCATGTGGGATGCTGCCTAAGCATGGCCTGACGAACAGCGCCATGTCCACGCCCAGGATCTGAACCGGTGAAACCCTGGGCTGCCGAAACAGAACATGAGAACTTAACCACTCAGCCACGGGGCGGGCCCCTGCAGTAAGTTTTGAAAGCAGAAAGTGCGAGTCATTGTTTTGGCTATTGCAGTCCTATATCGAATTTTAAATACTGGTTTTTCCCCTTATACATGATTCCGTTTTAATCAAACATTTCACATGCACTTTTAATATAGTCTATTCTGCTACAATTCTTTAAGGTGGGTCAGCTCATATGAGATTGGAAAGTAGGGAAATGAGGTCAGTATGCCATGGAAACTATATTGGTTCATCTGAAAAATTTCCCAGCATGTCATATTTTGTGCCACCCAGTAGAGTGGTGAGATCAAAGCACATTAGCATGGTTGAATGCACCAAAAACAAAGAAGCATCGAAAACAATGCCCTTTCTCTCCATGTCCTTTTTTCTTTTCCTTTTGAAATAATTTTCCACTTACAGGAAAGTTGCAAAAATAGTAAAAAGAGTTCGCATCTGCCTTTCTCTCAGCTTTCCCTAATTTTCACAATTCCATAACCATTATACAATTACCCAAACCAGGAAAATAGCATTGATAAATACAATTAACCAAACACAGACTTTATTCAAATTTCACTAGTGTTCCCCTTAATTCCTTCTTCTGTTTCGGGATCCAGTCCAGGATCTACATTGCATTTAGTCATTGTCTCCCCGGTCTCCCTCAGCCCGTGGTGGGTCCTCAGTCTTTCCTTGTCTTTCATGACCTTAACAGTTATTTTGTAGAATGTCTCTTTCAACTTGGGTTAGTCTGATGTTTTTTCATGATTAGATTGAGGTTTTGTGTTTGTGGGTTTTTTTTTTTTTTGGAAGATTATCCCTGAGCTAACATCTGCCACCAATCTTCCTCTCTGTGCCACTGGACTGGCCCCCAGGTTTTGTGTTTTTGGCAAGATTAACACAGAAGTGATGTTGTGTCCACCTCAGAGCATAATGATAACAATGTGACCTATTAGTGGCGATGTTAACCCTGATCACGTGGCTAAGGTGATGTGTGCAGGGATTCTTCACAGTAAAATGGTAAGTTTCCCCTATGTAATTGACAAATATCTTAGATACGTTGAGACTATGAAACACCCTATTTCTCCTCAAACACTCACAACGGATCTTAGCATCTTTCAATCGATCAGCCCTGAAACAGTTATTTTATAGTGGTGTCTGCCTGGTGATTTTTCTTTCTCTCATTCCTTCTATGTTTATTAGTTGGAATTTTTTTGTAAGGAAAACATACTGTTTCCCCCACTTATTTATTTATTAAATTACTTATTTGTATCAGTATGGACTCAGGGAAATTTATTTTATTCTGAGTTCAAATCCAATACTATTATTTTTTATTTTCTTGCTCAAATTGTTCCAGCTTTGTCCTTTGGGAACTGCTTCGTGTTGGTTCCTGAGTCTTTTTGATGTGTTCTCATCTTTTTTCAAGTACCTCAAGCACCTCCTTATTTTCTGGTACAACAGGCCATTGTATGCCCACGTAGCATTTTTTCAAAGAAAGTCTGGTTCCTTTTACTGGAAAAGGGTGTTTAGAATCCAAGATCTAGGTTCTAGGTGTGCTTATTGCTGCAAGAGTACCACTGCTTCTAGGCCTTCTTAGCAGATGGAGCTAGGAAATGTTTGTATGTATACTAACTCATGCATATACACACATCTAAACATAGGGGTGTGTGCGTATTAGATATATATTGAAGGCAGTGATTTCAGGGTGGCCCAGTAGCACAGCAGTTAAGTTCTGCTTCGGCAGCCTGGGGTTCGCCAGTTTGGATCCTGGGTGCAGACCTAAGCACTGCTCATCAAGCCATGCTGTGGCAGGCGTCCCACATATAAAGTAGAGGAAGATGGGCATGGATGTTAGCGCAGGACCAGTCTTCCTCAGCAAAAAGAGGAGGATTGGCGGCAGATGTTAGCTCAGGGCTAATCTTCTTCTTCTTCAAAAAGTAAACAAAACCCCCCCCCCAAAACAGTGACTGCAATACTGACACCTCTGATTCCAATTCAATCAACACAACAGGTTTCTTCTAGTTACCCTCTCCACCTCCTTTGTAATATTTCTCTGAAAATGAGAAATCTGGCCCTTATATACAATGTATTCACTTATTTGTTCAGTACTAGTATACACACAAAGTAGTTACTGAATTGCTAATCCATACCCCTATGAGAAACAAATGTCCTAGCTAGAGTACAGTAATTGTAACCAGTTCTTTTTGTCTTTAGCCTTTCAGTATCCAGTTAACATACTGTTTTCCAAAGTTACTCAGGTTAGTTCTTTTCTTCCCCATCTCTTCCGTATGGTTGTGTTAGTCACTTGTAATTTATTTAATTTGGTAATTTGTTACTATTTGTATTCCATTTTGGGTTCTTCTCCCTTCCTGGTTGATTTTAAAAATTTGGATATGGGAACCATTTCTATGGTTCTCAGAGTCAAAGCCACACACAAGATATTTATTCTCAGAAAAGTGTCACTCCCTCCTCATCCCTATCAGTCCCTTCTAATTTCCCCCTGCACCCTGTAGGTTGCCAGTCTCTTTAGTTTCTGGTTCCTCTTTCCTGTGTATCTTATGCACAAATGAGATACATGTGTATTTTCTTATATCTCCTTCTTGCTTGCGTGAGGAACATACTATACATACTCTTTTGTTCTTTGTTCTTTTTCTCACACCCTCTTCTTCCTTTTGACTCAGTTTGGTTACACTCTGTCTTAGATGTACATAACTCAGTTTTCCCCATCTTTGTACACTTTGCTTTTGTTGTCATGTCCCAGAAGCCCCAACCATTTTCTATGCCTCCTTCCATCAAGCCACTTTCAGCTTTTTTTTTTTTTTTTTTTTAAGGGTAAGATTCTAATCTTACTGTGGTGTTTCTTTATTAAGAGTTTAATTTGTCACTTGTTATTATGCCAGTATTTCTTGCTAGATTATGCTTAAAAAAATTCTCCTGTTACAGAATTGCATAGACTTTGAGTGGCCTGCTTTAACACTTTTTCCCCCATATAAGCCTTGTTATTTTTAGTGTGCGAGTTTGCAGAAGATAAGCTTTTGCAAAAAATTGCTTAGTAGCAGAAATGCCTGTATCAGTGGTTTTGTCACTACTTTTTGAGTGTTCTAGTACATTTCAGGAGAACATCCTCCTCAATTCTCTAAATTTTCAAGAGAATGCAATTTTGATTATGTATGTGATGCCATTACTGGAGGTTTTATTCTGAGCAAAGTACCCACATACTGTTTGTGATCTACGCAACATAACCACTTACTGTGTTCCTTTTCGAATGTATTGTTTGTAACATTTTGCTGTGAAACTGTGAAACCATCCTTTAGGAATAATTAGTAAATCTGTGTAAATTTCTTTACCTCCTTTTTTAAAAAATAAATTCCATCCTATAACCATCCAAAATTGTTCAAACTCGTGTAATTAAGGAAATTCAAACCAAGATGCTACTGCTTGATAATCAGTGGGTGATGGCCCAGCTTTTGTTAACAGAAGGTCTTCACCAGGTGGAGAGGGAAGACCAGGTAAAGGAGCTTCTCCACACTGGTGATGGTGATGCTAATATTACTGGAGCCTAGTGCAGAGCTCTCAAACCTCACTGTGCACACAAATTACCCAAGGATCTTGTTGAAATGCAGATCTTGGTTTCATCAGTCTGGGGAGGAGCCCAAGATTCTGCATTTCTAACAAGCTCCCAGGTGATGCTGATGCTGCTGGTTTAGGGACCTCTCTTTGAGGAAGAAGGCTGTAGATATTAAGACTCTAGAATGCATTCAATAGAACCTTCTATAATAATGGACGTGTTCTATATCTCTGCTGTCCAAGACAGTAGCCACAGGCCACATGTGGCTATCGAACACTTGAATTTTGGCTGGCGAGACTGAAAAACTGAATTTTAAATTAAATTAAAACTAACTTAAATATGGCTAGTAGCTACTGTTGTGGGCATGAATATCTTTTTTAAAATATATAAATCTGGGTCCGGCCCAGTGGTGCAGTGGTTAAGTTCACACATTCCGCTTTGGTGGCCTGGGGTTCGCTGGTTCGGATCCCGGGTGCGGACATGGCACCACTTAGCAAGCCATGCTGTGGCAGGCGTCCCACGTATAAAGTAGAGGAAGATGGGTACGGATGTGAGCTCAGGGCCAGTCTTCCTCAGCAAAAGGAGGAGGATTGGCAGATGTTAGCTCAGGGCTAATCTTCCTCAAAAAAATAAATAAATAAATAAATCTATAATCATGCACTTGTACCTGTACAAGTATATAATATTGTTTTGGGAATTTTTATATTTTCATAAATGGGTTGCTATTGAATAGACTATTCTAAACCTTACTTTTTATTCTTAATATGTCTTAGAGTTCTTTTCATCTCAGTACATATTGATTTATATCGTACTTCTAAATTATTACATAATATTTCACAGCATGGATTTACTATGACTTATTTAGCCATGTATTACACTATTGATGGATATTTAAGTTGCTGTCCTTTTTTCTTTTCTTTTCTTTTTGTAACTACAAACATGCAGGTAAGAACATGTTTTGTGCCTGCTACTTAAAATAAATGTTTGAATGTTTCTGTAGGATAGATATTGAGAAATGGAATCACTGGGTCATTGAGAATGAATAATTAACATTTTCATAGTTACTGCCAAGTTATTTTTTAGAGAAGCTGAGATAATTTATTTCTATCAGCTGAGTGGGAGAATACCATTTCCTCATTTTTTTTTTGCTGAGGAAGATTAGCCTAGAGCTAACTTCTGTGCCAATCTTCCTCTACTTTATATGTGGGTCACTGCTACAGTGTGGCTGATGAGTGGTGTAGGTCCATGCCCAGGATCCGAACCCAGGAACCTGGGCCTCCAAAGTGGAACATGCTGAACTTAACCACTATGCCACGGGGCTGGGCCTCTCACACTCTTGATTTGTAGTATCAACATTTTTTTTTTTTTTTTTTTTTTTTTAAAGATTTTATTTTTTCCTTTTTCTCCCCAAAGCCCCCCCGGTACATAGTTGTGTATTCTTCGTTGTGGGTTCTTCTAGTTGTGGCATGTGGGACGCTGCCTCAGCGTGGTCTGATGAGCAGTGCCATGTCCGCGCCCAGGATTCGAACTAACGAAACACTGGGCCGCCTGCAGCGGAGCGCACGAACTTAACCACTCGGCCACGGGGCCAGCCCCTGTAGTATCAACATTTTTTATTTTTTGCAAATTATGTGCTGAAAAGTCAGATCTTATTTTAATTTACGTCTATAATGACTAGAGAGAATAAACATTTATTTATATGTTTACTGATCATTTGTCCTCCCCCTCCCTAATTGTCTAGGCTATGCATACACTTTTTGTCTTACTTATGAATGTCAAACTATATACTAAACCTTAATTGGGTTCTGGGGGATTACATTGTCTTTATGCATCAATTTGGAGAGAGTTGGCATCATAAAATATTGAGACTTCCTATCTATGACCAATAATATTCTCCATTTGTTTAGGTTTTCTGCTATGTCCTATAGTTTACTTTTTCCCTTGGAAAGATCTTGTATATTTATTGTTGTTTATTTTCAGGTGTTTTATACTTAGGTTTGTGTTGCAAATTCCTTTCCATTACATCTACTGTCTATTGTTGAAAAGTATCAATTTGTGAAGGTCTAGCTGCTGTCTAGTCACTTTGCTGAACATCGTTATTATCTGCCAGTTTTCATCATGTCGTTTTCACAGTCTATCATTTGGTAGGCCAATACCATCCTGGAGCTTCCACCTCTTACCCCAAATACCTCAGAATGTCAGAAAAGATATAAAAAGATTAAAATCCATAGTATGTAGAAATATCCCTCTGGAGACATTTTGTACATATACAAATACCCACACTTTTTCTTTTCCCTTTTATACCTGTCGACGAAAATAATCCATAGCCAATCTATAAATGAAAATTTGGGAGAGTTTATTCTGAGCTGAAATCTGAGGACCACGGCCCGGGGCCTTTCTTCCTGAAGGAAGAAAGGGCACCAAAGAAGTGAGGTGTACAGAGAGGTCATATACCCCCAAACAGGATGTTTCACATATGATTGAAATGTCCCTCCCACAATAGTCACAAGACTGCTCTGTCGGCACAGCACTTGATGGACACAGCAGGTAGGGGGTCTGCTATCTCGGAGGGTGTAGCAGGAGGCAAGCCTATTGTCTTGAGCTGGGCGGTCACAGGTGAGCGCAGCAATCAGTTCCTAGCCTAAGGAAAGATGCTTAATCCTTAAGGAAATGCCAACGTTGGGAGGGGGAGGGAAGTTGCACCTTTATCTCAAGGGCCTTTGTTCCTGCCATAGGGAATATCTAAAGCAGATATACCATGCATGCTCAACGGCCTCGGTCAGGCCCTTCCAGAAAGACAAGGTCAGGCCGAATTAGGTTTACATCAAATGGCTTCCTCATATTCTCCAATATATCCTATTACTTGCCATTTTTATTTGTCATAGAGTACAATGGTATACTGTATATACTGTTAATCATTTTATATTTTCTGCTCCCTCCCAGTATTCAAAATCAGTACACAGAGAGGATCCCCCTTCTCTTTAAGGGTGCCACTGTATGGATGGACAATAACTTACCCAGTATATTATTGAGGAACCCTCTCCCTAATCTTTTCCTACTACAATGAAAATCATTGAAAGAAAGGCTTTGCATGAACATCTGCAGGATCAGTTCCTAGAAGTGAAATTCCTAAACCTGGGTCAAAGAGTATATGTATCTTCAATATGGATAGCGACCATCAAATTGGCCTCCACAGAAGCTGGACCAATACACATTCTCAACAGCAGTATACCAGCACGTGCTTTCCCCACACCTTCAGCAACACAACACATGCTGTTTAAAATTGCTTGAAACAAGGAATATAGACACAATTGGCATCTTACTTCTTGTTATAGCAGATGCTGCTGCTGTCCCATCCACCAACTTTACCTGCAGATGCAGAGAACAGTTCTTGCACATTCTGAGAGCATCCAACTTGTGTCTGGATCTTTCTTCTTCTCTTCCCGAGTTGTTCTGAGGTACCACAGAACCTGCTTTGCCCATGCAAGGTCGGGCTTCCCAGGGTGGCTGGGAAGTAACAGCATATCAGGCTCTCAGAGGCAACCCTCAACCAATAAGGAATGGGAACCAGTGGATAAATATGCAAGCTCGCCCATCCTCAGCGGGCAATTCTTGCCAATTCCTCAGAGTGGAACTGAGCTCTTCTTGACAACAGCAGTAATCTTCTCTTTGATATATCCTTCATTGACTTTTCTACCTTCCTTATCTCACTTTCCCCACTCCCTCACTTCCTGATATAACCTCCCAAATAAACCACATGCACCTCAAGGTCTGCTTTTGGGAGCACCTAAACTGAAATAGATGGTACCAGAGATGGCCATAGGAAGTTTACCTATAAGAATAGGACTGGAGAATTTGCTTACTCCCTGGTCTGAGGGCAACAAGAATCTCACTGCTGGTCTAAGTGCGGGAAGTGATAACCCACGGCATGCTGTAGCAGCACGGGTACTAGACTTTCATCATGATTGTTTAGGATGAGATACAGGTGGAAGGGACTGGGCTGGGAAATAGTTATAGCTCTTGAAGGCATAGGGCAACGCTAATTATAAGCATTGTAGAGGTGGCTGACTTTTACTAACTTTCCTGGAAGCCTGGAAGAGATAGAATGGCACACCAGGTCAGCCAACTATCAACCCAGGGCATTATAAAAGCCAGAAGGCTTGCACGATGACTTCAGACTTTCACCTTCTGCAGCAGGAGGGCAGACCATGCTGACTGTTAGCCTCAGAATACAAGGATAAAAATGTCAGAGCTACAACGGATGCCGAATGCAGAGCCAGGCAGGTGTTCCGTTAATGTTGGAGCCCTGAAAGGGAAGAAATAGCATCGTGAAACCTGGGATGGTTGTATTTGGGTGGATGCACTACCCAATCTTGACTCCATAGTTCTTTGAATCTTCCAGGCAGGCAGGCTTATTTGTAAAATGACCATCCCTTTTCTCCTGCATTTTCTAATAGTTTCTTCTTTTCTTTTCATTCACATTTGATTCAATTTTAATTCATTTCATTTTAGGGAGTGAACTGGGAATCCAACTTGATTTTTTTGAGACAGCTATCCAGTACTTCAGCATCATTTATTAAATAATTCACCTTTCCTTATTGATAAAAAATGCCACCCTGATTATATATTAAATCCCAGTATGTATTTGGGTCTTGTGGGAATGACAGGTCTTCACCAAAGCTGTTCCTTCCTCTTTCTGGGCACATGACACAGTAATTTCCCAGCTTCTGTTGCAGTCAGGAAGTGATGGACCCGGCACAGAAAAGCCTCCTGCACATCATCCTCCATCCTCTGTTTTGTTAGGCAGAATGGAGATGTCCTCCAGAAAAAGTTGGGAAGCCTTGTATTGAAGATGGCAGAACTAAAGATGCAAGGAGTGTAAGTCCCAGAATCCTGGCTTGAATGGGAGCCTACTAAGCAGAAACACATTTTGGACTTTATGAAAATGAGATTAACGTTTTATTTTATATAAACCATTAGTTTTTTTTCTCCTTAAACCAGATATCCTTACTTTAAGCATCGTGGAACATGGTTCTTATCAGGTCATGTCTGTAAGAGAACAGATCATAGATATCTGGAAAAGTGACACGATTGCTTTTCTTTTGTTGATAACAGTTATTCTATGGACATGATCGTTAGGTATTATCTCTCAGCTCTTTGGGACTCACCTGTTCAACACGAATCTAAACCTCAGTAAATGTGTTTTCTTGTAATAATACCCTTATTTGTTCAAGTTGCTTTCAAAGGCAGCATGCTCACAAGAGGATGTATAATATATGGTACATAATAAGGTTATTACCACCAAGCTTCCAGTGACCACTAATATCTTCTGTACTCATTAATTCATTAAACATTTTTTGAAGTCTTATGACAGGGGCTGTGCCAGAGACTGGGCTACAAAGATGTGTGATGATGCCCTCAAGGAGCTCATGGTCTACTGGGGAGGGCAGATGTAACTGCTAACTAACGTGCAAGACTGGAGCACTGAGTCCTTCTTAGGAACAGAGGGTGGCCTTGAACCACGCCTAAAACAAGGGACTCTGACAGG
Source organism: Equus asinus (assembly GCF_041296235.1). Lineage (NCBI taxonomy): Eukaryota > Metazoa > Chordata > Mammalia > Perissodactyla > Equidae > Equus > Equus asinus. The sequence goes on from NC_091799.1 coordinate 83,660,994, forward strand.
TTAAGTTGCCAAGTTCACATAACTTGTAACTGCCAGAGGAGTATTTGAACTTGCACTGATTTCAAAGCCACCGATATTTCAGGCACCCCTTTGTGGGGATGGTGCCATTCATTCCCTGCTCCGGATGAGGCAACGCTGCCGAGGGTGGATGGTGCCACTGAGCAGATCTCAGGGTAGTTTCTGTCCAAAAGGCTGGCTTTCAAGCCTAGCTCCAACTCTGCTTTCGTCCTTCTCTCTCCATCCTTGAGCCATGAGGGTCATGTCTGATGGGCTGCCATATTACCTTATTGGCCAAGCTGACAGGTGCTCCCCCTTTTTCTAAGGACTCCACTTTCCTTAACCCCCAAAAGGCGGCTGCTCTGTGGTAAGGCTGAGGCTCCGGTGAAGGAAATGCGTGTGAAGGGTTGGAAATAATAGTGAACTGGAGATACTCACTCTGCCCTGACTTCCCTGTCATGCTGATTCATGAGGGACTTTTTTGCTTGTGGTCACCTATAAATAAGCAATGTCAAAAATGGTAAGGATAACTCTAGGTTCTATGAAGGTAATTTCTAAGTCCAGGGAGTAGCAACTTCCCAACACTGTCTACATCAGGGGTTTAGCATCACAAATTCTAGTTTCATTTACAAGCAGGCAGGAAAGCGCAAGGAGGAAAAAAACTTTGGGCAGGCTTTGACTTCCCTGCCCCTCAAGATTGCACATGAGCACAGGTCTTAAAACGGTGAGTAAATGCTCACACCCATTGTAAGACAAAAGCTTTAAATTATGAGTAACTCTGCTTTAACACCCTGTTACTTCTTTCCTTATGGGCAAGGACCTGCCTTGAATAAAGAAACAAATTTCTCTATTCACAGAAATAGAGTGGAAGCTAATGTCCGGTTTAAAAAATGAGTATTTAGGAGAGGCATGAGAAGAGCAGTTGAGACCTTGAGTAGCCATCGCAGGCGAGTCTGAGTAGGGCTGACGTGGAAATAACAGCCAGTGTTCCCTGGATGGTTCTTGTGCTAAGGGCTTTATATGTGTTATTCCTCACAATAGCCTGATGAGTTCTTCTCTTACTGTAAAAGGGGAAGCTGAGGCTTAGAGAGGTCACGCAGCTGGAACATGGAGAAGGGGACACTGGAGCCAGGCAGCAGCCCTTGAAGCTCCCACTTCTATCACTGTGCTCTCCTACAGTTCAGTGACGGCACCTCTCGTCTCAGTCTTGGCATGTGCATCAACTGGGGCACTGAGGCTTCTCAGCAGTGCTGATGGCTGGTTGACGGCCTTCCGAGATCTGCATGCTGTTGAAGAGTGATCTGAAGTTAGACATGGTGGGAATGCTGTAGCTGAAGGCTGGCTGACTACTCAACATGGAAGGTCTTCAAAGGAAGTGAGATCGTGCAAGCCCAGCCTTGCCTCAGCCTCCGTAATGGACTCCTGCTTCTGAATCCCAGGAACGAAACTCACAAGATGCTAACGTAGAGAACTCAAACTTACTAATTTGCAAGGGTAAGCTATACCCTTCCAGTTAGCGACCAGAATATTCACTGTTCAGAGAAGTCTCTCCTAAGAATCAAGGTTCACAGAAACCTCCTTAGTCACCATAACTGCATTTGAGGAATTTAAATGAGAATAAAGAGGAAGGATGGCACTGATGTTTGGAACCACAGGAGTGCAGCCAGAACTATAAAACCACAGAGGCATCCACAACCAGCTAGTTCAGAAACCAACACAAAGGAGTGCTGCAGCTAAGGACGACCAGGGGTACACGCAGGCCAGTCAAGGAGATGTATATAGCTGATCCTCGCGCATCTCGAGCATTCTGAAAGATCTCCAACAGAAACTCCTTCAGTCTCACCACAGTGCTTTCTCTTGAGATGTATGGTGAATGAGATAATCCTGTACTAAGAAACAGACCATTGACTGTAAACTATTGGCAGTCAGATGGATATACCGCTAGCAATCCAGGGCCACTACTGCTAAAACAAAAGGAACATTTGGAGAGAAGATCCTGTGAAGAGTGAAGGCCTTTGACTAAGAATTCTTTGGGGACCTAGAAAACTCAATGATAGATGGCTACAGAAACTATTTCAGAAGAGATAAAAAAAAAAAAAACCCCTGCCCCGCGGACACTGCGAAATATCTACTTGTTAAGTATCAAATCTAGGCCTAGCCTATATTTAAGTCACATTTTCAAAAAGCTGCTCAAAACCCCATGCTTCGGTGATATTTGCACATAATCCAAGACACTGTACTGTGGCATTCCTCACTGGTACTTAGAACACAAGTGAAGGATTCCTGATAAACTAAGCATCTTCCTACTTGAAATCCACAGAGACAATTTACTAAGTTGGTTCTAGTCAACAAGTAGGGACTCAATTTTATTCTTCAAAGAGAATTAGCACAAGAACTAAACAATCTGAGTGTTCCTGCAAAGGAAGCTGCTGCTCTTTTATTCTACCTGAATTAAAGCAACGAGGAATCACAGCAGAGTTCACGGGAGTCGCAGAAACCATGACGAACCACACCCATGAGATCAATGCTGTGAACACACGGAGATCACAGACAATCAATCAGTGCTATAGTTTGGTTTTACATCTTTAAAACATACCTTTTTATTTCTTTCAGCACAGAAAATAATTTACTCAGAAAAGTAACATCCAATTACAGAACTCTAATAAAAAAATTTAAAAATAAACAATAGCGCTATTTTATAATCCTGATTTTACAGAGAAATAAAGCTTTCTGGCATATAATATTCTATCAAAATGGAAAGCTTAATCAGTTTGCTTTGCTTTTCACAAAAGAAATAAGCATTCACACTATCAGCCTTGCGAAATCAATTTGGTGACAAGAAAAATTCGATGGAAAACACAATCAGTGGAAAAATGGGATCTGGTGCCATCTACTGAGTGGCAATGGTAATGTGACCTTGTGTATTAGGCATCAGATAGTTAGGTAACACTATAATTTTAGCTACATGCAACTCAACAGGTACACATGTGGTCAAGGTCTGAAAGCATTACATGCAAAAATGAAAACAAAAGCTGTTATGATTGAGGAATGATGGATCTCTTTTCTCTTTACATGCCATCCTCCCTTTTAAAGGAAAAGAAATCAAGAAGATAGTTAAAAATGAATACTGAACACGAGGGATACTGACGAGAGGAAGACTTGGCAAACTAAGGAAAGGAAAAGTTCCATGACTAAGAGTTCCATGAGTAAGGGTGTCTTACTCATGGGGAGGCTGGTGGAAGGCAGTTAGGTCTGTGGGTATTTATGGTAGATCAGAACTAAGGATTTAACTTTTTGTCCTACTATTTACATAAAAAGCTAGTTTATTTGAAAAAATTATTAACCCAGACTGCCAATAAAGTGGCACTTAGGAAACATAAGGATAACTGATGCCCACACTGACCAACTGGAGGCACAAGAAACCCTGAAGGGCTCTTCTGTTAGCAAAGAAAAGTTGGTTTTTGTTTGGTTGAGTTTGCTCAGATAGACCTCCTCAATCCCAGCCATGCTGAGAGCATTCGGTAAGAGCGGGGCCACAATCCCAACAGTCTTGGAAAGGCAGACTTCCTGCAACATTTTCATGGACTGGCAACTGGTTCACTTTTTTTGGTAGTAGCTTTTGAGAATGTCACTTTCCTGTAAGGCCAAGGTGCCCTGAGTACTAAGAGCATGCCAAACACATGTTTGTGGTTTTCCTTTGCTTACAACACTTCTCACAAACTGTAATTTGTTTCTCAGCTGTCCCCCAAGAGGGCAGGGGCCTTGTCTATTCTGTTCATTACCACATACCCAGCATGTAATTAAATCTGGCACGTGTAAGTGCTCAATAAATGTCAGTCAGTTGAGTGAATAAATGAATGACTGAATGACTGAATGAATCCCATACAGTCCAACTGACCTGGGGGGAAAAGAGGGAAAAAAAAAAACCCCTCATGAAAGTGAAGAAAACGATGGAAAGGTAGATAAGTAACAGTTTCATCAATTGGGGGCAGACTTGATGCCAAAAAAACTGCCATCATTCAACAACTGGCGATATCTGTTTAGAGATTCAAAATACCTGAAAGATTTTAACTGAAAATTAATATATAAACGAAGTATTCTCTGGAAGACTCATTTACAAATAAATTAATGAAAACTCTGTTACTACATCAAGATGCAGCAGGAGCCTAGTGTTCTGTTGTTTTAAGACGGAGAGGGCTCTGTGGAATACACCAGGTGAATGTCTAGAGCCCCATAGAGGGAGCGTAGCGCGTCGAAGACTTTTTCTTGAATGGTGTCAACTTGCTCAGAAGGACAGTAATCATCCAGACTTGACCTGGAACCAAGAAGAAAAAGAAAAATACACATAAAATAGGATGACATCATACTGAGCAGTGAGGAAAAGCCTGTAAGTCTTGATTTCAATATAACATAAAAATGAAGGTGTGTTGAATTTTGGAATTCAACTGTTACTACAGTTGAAGGCTACGACTAAATGTTTACTCTATGTCAGGCACATGACATGAATTAGGTTCCTATGAAATAGGTACATTTACCGTCCCTTTAGATGAATCTGAAACAGAGAAAGATTCATCTGCATAGGTCACAGAGTTAGTAAGAAGTGCTGGTGACAGGATTTGAGACCACAGGATGTCTTCAAAGCTCTAGTGCTTAATCAGCAGATGGCTGAATCCCTGGAAGGGAGATGTTGCTTGGGAACACTGAGGCTTATTATCTTAGTGACTAGGCATCTTTCTTCTATTTTTCATACGTGTACAGTAGGGCTAGACATTACGAGGACAGAGGCTTTCCAACTGATAAAAGGGTTCTGCTGCTAAAAACAATTTGTTAACTACACAAGTGTACAGGATCATCCAAAACGAAACGTGGAAATGTGCTGGTATTGGGATTAGTTTCCTACGTAGTGTTAAGGAAAAAAGAGTAAAGCAGGATGGAGCAGGAATCTGTATTTTGAGAGTCTTTCTAGAATCCCCAAATACAACTTGAGTGGCACCAGGCAGTTACAATGTCACTGGCAATTAACAGGTGGATTAAGATCTGAAATGATTTGATCAGTATCTCCTGGTTCTGGACTCGGGGGAGGAAAGCCATTTGGAAGATGGGTTGGAAAGAGGGGCGTAGAAACCTTTATAGAAGGGAAGGGAATTAGTTATCTAGCTCACTCCTTATCACAAGTATTTTAGACAAAGAAATAATCTGTAAAACTTCTGATAAACTCATTCCATTCCCTGGTGATCAGGTTATTTTTGAGCCTTGATGTAAACATTCAACACACAATAAATGGTATAGAGCAATGTTAAATTATTAAATACGGTCTAACATAGACACACAGATAAAGATCTACTTTAAAGAATCGGAAGAAAAAGCTTAATTTATAAGCCTTAACAAATAAAGGGTACTTCAATGCTTTCAAAAAGATTTCTGGCTTAATACACCATTAGAGTGGTTCTTGATGGGAACTACTCCCAAAAATGAGTTTTGGAAATCTGTAGATACATTTTTGATTGTCATAAAGACAACTAGGAGGCCAGGGCAAGAGGGCAGGGCTGCTATAATGCTTGCAATATGCAGGATAGTCCTGAAATATGAATAATTGTCCTGTGTCCTGCATACTTTCCAAAGCCCATGGGGCACTCACATCAGTAAAAAACCTGTTTTTCATCTTTTGAGTCTAGAATTTAATACTCTTCTACATATGAACAAAGTATTTTTAAAAATGGATTAAAGAATTAAAAATAGGTTAAATATTCTAGGAATGCAATTACTCTGTGAATTGAGCAAGGATGGACTTTAAGTTCAGAATCTTACCATGAGGTTGTTATGACCAGAAAAACCATGTTACTATGGCAGGGCTGCTCATGGTATTTGGTCAATATGACACATGAGTATCTGTCTGCATTTGTAACTGTTACATTCAGTGACTTTCTGTAAAGATGCAAGTCTACTGTGGCATTTTAATACATCATTTCCATCATGCATCACTTAATGATGAGAATATTCTGATAAATGTGTTGGTAGGCAACTTCGTTGTGGTGCAAACATCAAAGAGTATACTTACACAAACCTAGATGGCACAGGCTACTACACACCCAGGCTTCGTGGTACTAAATCTTATAATACTAAAGATTACTATGACTGTATGATATAGTACAAAGATTACCATATACTACACACTACTAAATCTTGTGGGACCACTGTCATATATGGGGTCCATCGTGGACTGAAATGCCATTATGTGGCATATGACTGTACTTTATTGTCAATTACATTCATTTCTCCTTTATGTTACAATTTCTTTTGTGTGTACGCATATATAAATGCATATTTAAATTATGTGTATATGGGTGCCGTCCGGGTGGCGCAGCGGTTAAGTTTGCATGTTCCGCTTCGGCAGCCTAGTTCAGATCCTGGGTGCGGACATGGCACCACTTGGCAAGCCATGCTGTGGGAGGCATCCCATACATAGAGGAAGATGGGCATGGATGTTAGCTTAGGGCCAGTCTTCCTCTGCAAAAAGAGGAGGATTGGCAGCAGATGTTAGCTCAGGGCTAATCTTCCTCAAAAAAAAAAAAAAAATTATGTGTATAGGAGGGTTATTGCTGTAGACTAAATGTCTGTGTCCCTCAAAATTCATATACTGAAACCCAATCCCCAATGTGATCATATTTGAAGGTGAGGCCTTTGGGAGGTGACTAGGTCACCAGGGTGGACTCCTCAGGAATGAGACTAGTGCCTCTATAAAAGAGGCCCCAGAGAGCTCCTTCATCCCTTCGTCCATGTGAGGTTACAGGGAGAAGACAGCTGTCTATGAGCCAGGAAGCAGGTCCTCACCAGACACTGAATCTGCTGGTGCCTTCATCTTGGACTTCCCAGCCTCCAGGACTGTGAGAAATCAATTTTCGTTGTTTATAAGCCACCTGGTTTGGTATTTTTTGTTATTGCAGCCCAAATGGACTAAGACAATTATATTATCTATATGTTATGTGTAATATCTATATGTATTTAAATTATGTGTGTATTTAGGTCAGATTGTCTATGAATTTCATTTCAGGATGGTAAAGGGATGTGACAAAATATTTGTCATAAAATATATAAATCTTATTTGCCTGAGTATTTAAAGTAATTATTTTAGGACCTCACAGTTCTATACAAAACAAGCCCAAAGACTGAAAAGAAAGTTTTCTTAAATTGTTGTAACATTTCAAGCACATTAGTATGTTCAAATTTAAAACATGGCAGCAGTTCACCATTTATTTGTAGGACACAGAAATGGAATTCTTCTATCGACAAATTCGAAGACAAGATAATAAGCACTCTATGTTGTTTGCTGATCATCACAAACAGAGAAGAGAAAATACACCATCTGAATTTTGAGCCGAGTAGGTAAAAAATGTTAAGAATTACTGTATTAGTAATCATTAGACTCATCTATGGAGATTGTATTAATTTCCTACTGCTGCCGTAACAAATTACACAAATTTAGTGGCTTAAAGCAACACATATTTATTATCTTACAGTCCTGTGGGAGGTCAGAAGTCCTCAAATAAAGGTGCTGGCAGGGCTGCATTTCTTCTCTAGGCTCTAGGGGAGAATCTGTTCTTTGCTTTCCCAGCTTCTAGAGGCTGCTTGCATTCCTTAAGTTGTGGCCCCCTCCTCCATCTTTAAAGCTAGCAGCCCAGTATCTCCCAATCTCTCTGATTCCGACCCTCCGGCCTTCCTTGTATAAGGACCCTTGTGATTACACGGGGTCCACCCAGATAATCCAGGATAATTTCCTCATTTCAAGATCCTTGAGTCAATTACATCTGCAGTCCCCTTGGCCATATAAGGCAACCTAGTCACAGGTTCTGGAGATGAGGACAGGGACGTCCTTGGTGGGCCATTATACAGGCTACCACACTTACCTTGCAATTGTCACAAGAGTAGGTTTTGGTAAATTTTTCAGTAAATAATATACAGACTGAATAAGATACTCAATTTCTTGTTCTGTGCTGATATGGTGAGGAAGTTCTGAATAATCACAGGTTAGACCAGCCTGGTGAACCTGAAAGCAAGATAATTACAAATTACACCGTAAGGCTTTGCTGTTTTTAGAAGACTCTTTAACCATTAATTCCTTGCTGACAAATCTTTTAATATTTTGTGGACCGGGATTGTTTTTTCCTCAACAGTTTCCACTCAAGAGAAGTTATCTATTCTCTGAAGTTTTAGAAGAACTGGCCTGTACACCTGTTTGGGCCTAATGCTTTTTCTAGGAATAATTCTTAAACTATTTCTTTATTTTGTGATTTTGGATTCATTCAGTTTCTGTCTTTGAGTGTAATTTGTTAACTCACATTTTCTAGCAAATTATCTATGTCACTTAGATTCTAAAAGCTGATATAAAACTGTACATAATAGTCTCACCTTTTCTTTCAACACATTATTTTGCTTACTTTTTAAATCCATGCACCTAGCACTCCATTCAAAGCTTCAAGAGGATACAAGACAGTCTTCCTCCCACCCTATTTTACCTACTGTTACCAGGGTGTCTTGTGTATCCCCTGTGTAACCACACACTACTGATATCTACATAAGTAGTTTAAATGTAAATGGCCGGTGTTCCAGTCTTAGCACTAAACGAAATATGCCTGAAAGGTAGATGTGGCGCGCAGGCTGACATTTTACAGCCTCTGCTTTAAAGTTTTGAAAACTGGAACTCAAGTATGTCATAGTTTGCCTAGTGTACATAAGAGCAAAACATGGAAAAAACCACTAATCTGCTATTTTATTGGAGGTTCTGGGTATACATCAAAGATTTAACTGGGACCAATCAATCAAGGCAGTAAAATGACAGATTCTGCATGTTCTTTTCTACTAAAATGATCAAAACACTTGGTGTTCTAACACTGTAGCTATAGGCACATCATATTTGATTACAGAACCTGTGACTGAGCCCACACCATCCCTTCTCTCAACAATGTACAACCCCCTCCCAATCACCAGAAAATCCAGATGCAACGTAATGATTAAAGTAGACCTGCATGAAGACACATTCGATACTGTCACGTGAGCTCTAAGCATTTTAAAATCCTAAGTGTCTTCTATCATTCTTAATAATTGCCATTAAAAAAATGAGTGGGTCTTGGATTAGCTCTGGTTTAACCAAAATATTCTTTTGCTGGTATTTTTTATTCTTAGAACGTTAGCATTAAATCAGTATGTAAACTTCAGTTCAGGTAAGCTGGTTTGATTGCATACCACGACTAAATAAAACATTAAAGCAAAAACACAATTTATTGAAGTAAAAGGAGCATCAGAAGTAGAAGGAGCAGACGACTTGGAGGTCTCAGCTCTGGCACAAAATCTGGGAAAAGGCACTTGCACTTCAAATGGGAAAATCTGTGCTTCAAAGACTGCAAAATGATATAAAAATAAAAGAAACGATCACTAAAGGCATCCTCTTTTGCCACAGCTTTCCGATCACTGTTTGCAAACACAGCAGGTACACGGCTAATACACTTAAGATACTTGCCACAGCGCCTGCTTTTGTCTTTCTGTCTGGTTTTTCAGAAAAATTCTCAGAAAGAGAGGAAAGAAAGGAGAAAGGAGTAGAAAATAGAATCAATACAGAAGGGACAACTTCAGAAACTGTACACTTTCTTTTCTCTGGCAAGGAGAGATCTGACCATAGGAAAAAAAACACACGGCACTTCCCCTTCATACATAAAATTGGGAAAAGCATGTTTTTCCTGGAAAACTTTTCCAGTGCTCTGGCTTCTAAAAAGTATGTATTTTTTCAATCTTCTTCTCCTTCTCATTTAAAAAATAATTCATTTGCACTTCTCAGGAATACAAATAAAAGTGAGTCACTTTAACAGAAAGCACATTTTTCTACCCAGAAAAATGCCTTTCTAAAGGGTCAATTTTATATTTCAATATAAATTATTTACCATTTCATAGTCTGGTACTTCTGTCCGTTTTTTCAAACTCTGTACAAGTGGAACTAGTGATTCCATTCTGGAAAAGAGCCACCCCTCAATTAAACATCACACCACCTCAACTAAAATTACAGTAGCAAATGATACATTACAGTTAAAATTTACCCGTAACAGTATGTTTCATATGATGCCTGGGAAATGAAAGATAAAGCTATTCAAATATCATCTTAAAATACCACACCAAGAAATGAATGTTCCCTGCTGTTTTCCTACCTAAAAGATTACAGATTGTGTTAAAGATTGAAAATTAGCACTCAAGAAACAGATTTTCCTCTTCTTTAAAAATCATTTTGATTGGCAAGAAAACTGAGTGCCTTTAGCACACTGTGATGAAAAAGATAGTTTCCTGAAACTTTACGAAAAAATTAAGCACATATATTTATTGATATGTATAAATATAAGCGGAAAAGTTCTACGCCGTCTGATATAGGAACAGTGGTGCTTTGAAGTTATCTAATTTAGGTGGAACTCTTTGGAAGTCCTGACTAATTAATGTTTCTAGTATTTTAATGCCTCCTCCCCCAGTATCTACTCATCTTCTGGGAGGGAAAAAAGAAAGGAAAAGGGAGGCCTGGAGGCCCATCTCTCTACTCATCCTGTTACTTCTACGTTTTCACTGATGATCCTTTCTGGGCTTCTGGGCCCTCATCACCCACTTCCTCTACTTGCAGGAGTAGTGAAGACTCTTTTAGGCTGAGAGTCTGGCCCTTTAGGGGCACGGGAAGTTTGGGGAGACTTTTCTTGCTCCTACTTGTCCTTCATTTTATTTTTTCTCCCAACTCCAACCACACTCTAAACTCATCACTGTTGTAGTCTCCTTGTTTCTTCAAGTCTGTGACAGAACTCCCTGCAGGTGATGAAGAGCTAACTGGGCATGCTCGGCAGGCACGGTGGGTTTCAGCGGAAGGTAGCCCCCATTTATGGGCTAGATTGAGGATTCTAAGATTTTCTGGCTATTATTTTGGTTTTAAGTTTTAAACTTTGCTCAAGACATCACAAAATCACAAAATAGTAGATACTCTTCAGTATTTCTAGGAAGAATCATATTCCGTGACTTATTTCTACATCTCCCTCTCCCATCATGATTTCAAAAGAAGGGAATCATTTTTAGAACTAGCTCCCTATACTCAAGAGAAAAAGCATTAACTGATGTTAAAATGCCTGGTCAATATTTACTGATGTGATTAGAACCATTATGGTTTATTCTTCCACACCACTGCTTTCCTTAGTGATAAAGTTTTATGGTATTTATATTTCAGGGACATTTTTGAATATTTTATTTTTAAGTGAAAATTACACCGAATATTTTGAGTAGGTAATACATACACATAGCGAAAGATGATGTTTCTCCCTCATATACTTCATCTTTTAGCTATACAATTTCTCTCCTTTGAGGCAAATCTCTGGTCCAGTTTCTTCTGTATTCTAGAGATCTGATGAATTATTTTCAATAACAACTGTGACATAGCAAATCTTAGTGGCTCAAAGTACTATGATTCTAACTCTCTGTTTTATGTTGCTATCTTTGACTGATTTTTAATATTTACACTGTGGAGAATAATCTCAGTTAGTTTGTGGGAGATCAATTTGAAAATAAGCTAGTTCTGGTCTTCCTATTCTCACGGGCACAAAAAGTTTGTATCTGGTAGTTTTATTTTCGTGTTCTTGCTTTTTGAGTTTACACCATTTAAAGAATTTATTTCAGAGAAGAGAAAAGTAACTATATTATTTATGTCAATATTCTTTCAAACTAGGGTTAATACTAAAGGCATTCTTTACCCCACCCCCCAAATCAACAGATGATCACTTCAAAAGAACTTTTCTCTCCATACTTTCAAGGTAATGTTAACACAGAGAGAATCGGCCAAATAAATGACCTAATGAAGAAAGAATTCAGTTTTCAAATCTTGCTCCCTTATGCCACAGGCAGCTTGAAAATAAACTCTTCTACTTGTACTTGGGCTATCCTTAAAAGGAGGCAGGTTTTCACACTATAATTTCCCTGTCTAGTAAATTTACTTTTCTATTGATAGTAGTTCTAAGGAATAAGTGAGAAAATGCAAGGAAAAATCTTAGAATTATACTGGGCACAAAGAAAACACTCAATAAATGCTAACTGTTGTTACTAAATTTGTCTTGAAATTTAATAATTTTTAAAAAGTAATTTATCTAGAAAATTTAGCAGTATAACTAGAACTGAAATGTAGTAAAGTTGGGGGAAAAAAATGTTTGAGGGTCTTACCCAGGGTTGGAAGCCCATTTCTGTACAGTTTCTTCATCGTCACCATCACACAAATCAGCAAAAGCAGCTTCTAAATCTTCTAACTGATGAATTCGAGTATCAACACAATCTACCAAATCTTCCTTTAAACACATCAAAAAGCCGAGAATACACAGTTACTCTTTAAAAGAACAAGTAAAATCCCATTACAATAAAAATCTCAGTTCAATTAGTTAAAACATGATTTTCAAGTACTAACCATGGGCTTCCCCAATAAACACACTCAAACAAAGATTTTCGACAGTTGTTTGAGAGCATTCTAATAAGCTGTAAGAGATTATTAGATATGTGATAAATAGACAAAACACACAAAAAAAATAGAGAATACCTCTGTCAGGTTGGTACCGGGCTTTTTAAATTGGTACAGCTCTTGTAAGATTTTGTACTCCTCCTGGAAAACAAAACAAAAATCCATCTACTGGAAAAAAAAATTAATTTTTGCAATAATATAGTTTAAGTGGAAAATGGCTGTGATACAAGGAGAATTTCTTAGATAATCATTTAAAGGTTAGACTAGGAAAATCTGGTAAAATGTATAATCCAGATTTCATTGTAAACATTATATTTCACCATGATAACTCTATCCATCTGGACAAGACAGGAATGTACAACAACTGCTTTGGAAGAAGACTTGATGGCTAATTTGTAATGAGATGAAAATACTTCTAATAATATTCCACTCCACAAATGAATACATCCTAGGATCTAAACAGACTTTAGTATTAATAGGAAATACACACATATCTTTAATAACAACAACAACAAAACTCTCCGTGTTCCCTCTGCAGCCCTTTCTCTGCCCCAGAAGAGAACTCTGGAGTTCAAAGGCAACAGTGGAGGAGGATGCAACAGAAGAAGGATGCTGCTACGCTCAGACTGTGCAGGATTGAGCACAGCCAGATTGCCCCATTATAGGCGGGTATATCCGGCCCCAATAATCCTATTTAGGAGATTGTCAGGAAGAGGTTATATGTAAAAGCTAAAGTTCATTAAGAACAATGTTGTGGCACTATCTTCATCTTAAAAGTCCTGTGAGGTGGGTATGATTATTATTTCAATTTTATACATGAAGAAACTATGGATCAGAAAGGTTAAGTAACTTGCCCAGATCATATGGCTAATAGGCAGAAGTAACAGAACTTAACTCTCTCTGACGTCTGAACCTGCTCTTAAAAGGTAAACAACTGACTTTATTAAAAAAAAAGGCTATTAAATTACACGCTCTTTTCAAAAAGTTCCATAGTACCAAAGAGTATAAAGGATACAGAAATCTCCATTTCCCCAGTTTCCTGATAGCACTGGAAAAGGAGTAACTGCCTTTAAGTTTCTATGTAAACTTATATAAATTTTTCATTACAAATATTTGGTATGTCTGTAGGATAAATTTTCCTAAAGTGAGGTCCTTCGGCTTCCAGGTATACCCATACTTCAAGTTGTCTAAAAATGTCTAAGGTCATTTCATAATTCTGAGAGATGGTGGTTAGTCACAGGCTTTACATGCAACAGCAGAAAAGAAACAGAGCAATTCTTCCCACTTCTTTGCAAGTTGGGAGAGCACTATAGGTCCCCCATTCTTGTTGCAGATTACACTAAATCCTCAAATCTCACTATTTTTAATCAGTACCTTCTAGAGCTCTTTGATAATTTAGATAAATCATGATGGCTTCTGACACATATACAGAATAAGGATCGTAAAGTGCAACATCATCATTACAAATCAAATACTGAACTCATGTCGAAAAAAGACAGTTAATTTGAATTCCAGAAAGAACAGACCAGGAATAATCTCCCAAATGTTCAAGTTAAGCAGTTACATGTGCCCATAAAATGCACCTACGAATGCTCACTTGGATTGTAAGTTTATCAGTTTCTTAAATGCATAGTTCTGTCTCAGATCTGTGCATACTAATAGTGTCTTGCGATCTGCATTTAAGATCTGATGAGTTACCATAATGATCACAGGCCGGAATCATTAGCTACAAGTAGTCCATGTGTAATCAGGCCCCTCACTGTTCAGTGCAAAATTTGTCACACAGGGTTTTACATACACAGACTATCTCTGGAAAGATGCACTAAAAAACTGGACCTGATATTTGTATCTGAGGTAAGAAACTAGGGAATAGGGGTGTGGGAAGAGAGGCACATTGTTTAGTGTATACACTTTCTTGTTCTATATGATTTTACCTTTTGCAATAACCCATGTACACATTACTCCAATTAAGAAATGCAAAATAACGAATATTATCTAGAGCAGGGATCAGAAACCCATGGCCTACAACCTGTTTTTGTATGGCCCTCAAGTTAAGAATGGTGTCACAGTTTTAAAGGGTTTAAAACAACAACAACAACAATGAAGAATATGTGACAGACACCATATGGGGTCCCCCAAAAGTAATTACTATCTGGCTGTTGGCAGGAAGTTTGCTTATCTCTGATCTAGAGGAGTGTCACAGAACTCTCAAGATCTACATTTAAAAAATACCACATTTACCTGAGTGAACATTTCTTTGAAGGGATTCTTGACTGAAAAAAAATCTAAGTCAATATCTAAAACAAATGCATCCCCTTTCTTCAAAATTTCCAGAATTTCCCCAGTGCTGACTGTAGTCTGGCATTCCTGGCTTTCAGAAGAACACGATGGTTCTAGGCAAGTTTGGCTCCTTCTCTGTGTCTCTGTGTCCTTTTCCCGTCCTTCTGAATAAGAGTCACAGTTAGTAGAGGCAGTGCTTTCTGTGTCTTCCATTGCTAACTTTGGCTTCTTAGCAGAAGACACTGCATTATTTTCTTCTTGATTGTTACAGAGTTTATAAGGTTCTACCATAATTACATCCAATTGTAAAGGTTTTTGGTTCTCTAGCTGGTCTTCAGTTACATAAAGACCATCACTTAGGAAGTAATGATCTGTACTTGTAACCCTGGATCAGAGGAAAAAACTATTTTAAAGACGAAAACACAAATTAACTGACATTTCACATAGCATTTCCATAGCATTGCAGAAATTTAAGAAAGGACATATTTGATAAAAACTGAGAGCTAGCTCTAATATTTGTATTTTTTGTTCTTCTGTAGAAATAGTGTTCCCCCAATTTTTAGCTGGGGACACAACTGCCCAAAGTAAAGACTGTATTTCATAGTCTATCCTGCAGCTAGGTGTGGCCACGTGACTAAGCTCTGGCCAAAGGCCGGGAATGGAAGAGAAGTGTACACACTCTTGCTCTCCCCTACCACTGACTGGCATATGAACATGGAAGTGGCAAGCCCACCCTGGACCATGAGGACAAAGGCAATACTCTTTGGAGACAGTGAAGCAAAAAGATAGACGGAACTGGGGTTCCCCCAACTGCAGAGCTGCCACACGGGCCCTGCACGGTGTGTGGTGAAATACACTTAAATATGAGAAAGTAACAAGCAATCCTGTTTACGCCAGTGCTTTGGATCTCTCTCATACCAGCGGAAACTTTATCAAAAAAATCACCTGAGAAAAATTATATCTGGAAATAATTTATCTTAATAGAAGCTCCCTCTGACATATTTCAAACTTGATTAAAATTTATAGAAACATAATATTTTAATGTGAAAAGCAACTTAAAAAAATCTCGTACATGTGCAGAATGCATTTCACAGTCGCAGACTTCTGAGTTTATGTATCAGTACGTTCTTAGCTTTTCAACTATATTATGCCTTGGTAAGTACTTTGAATAGCAAAACCAAATGCTGCTTCCAGAGGCAGGCTCTATCCAACTAAAATAATGGTTAATATTTATTTCCAGTCCACCCTCCTCCAGCATATACAGCCTTAAAGTTAAAATTTTCCAAAAAAGATTAATGACACAATAAAACTAACGTCCAGGTTTATTAAAAACCATACCATCCTAAGAAAGACAAAGGCTGCATCCCCAACCTAAATCTGTATTCTTTAATAATGGATGTTTTACTTTGTTCATATCCATACAAAGACACATATACATATCAGACCGCATACCTGTGTGTATGTCTGTCTCTTGCAAAGTTTTACTTCCAAGACTAAAATCATGAGATAATCAAAATCTTAATATTGTTATTACACATTGAGTTTCAATGTCTGTTTCAGATTGCCCAATATTATTTGATTTTGCAGAAACCTACTACAGGTTACATTAGGCCTATTCACTGAAGTACTCAATAAAAACTCTGACACTCTTTCACATATACCAGTATTATGAATAACATCTATTAACATTTATTAGAGCCCTATTATTTATTCCACACTATATCCTCAATAAATACAATCATCAGGTATACAAAACAAAGTTATTTGTGCAATTGATAAGAACATACAGCGAAAGTTAATTGAATCATTAAGGATAAATCAGAAATAAAAAGTATCATTTTCATGAGAAAGACTGTATTTCATTTTCCCTGTATTACCATTTCATCCCACTATCCTTCACGTTCTAGAAAGTTTTGGTTTGACTGCTTAAAACATTCATCTCATCACAAGAGAATTTAGAAAGACAAAAACATTCTGATATTTCTAAAGATATTGTAGAATCACCAGTTACACAAAACATTGGTTAATTAACTTATCCAACAAAAATAGTTTCACATGTAACTCAAGTCAGAGGATGCTGTAATTTAATTTAAATTAAGTAATTATCTAAAGCTAATCATACTAATAAAATTAAAACCCCAAATCTATTTTTCAGCCATTGGATTTATTAAAAAATCAAAGTGAGATAAATTTGCTTTTTCTCAGCTAATTATTAAATTCAGCAGACAATAGTTACGTTGAAAGAAAATAAGAAAATATATCATTAAATCTATAATCTATAAGGTACTTAAATGAATTAATGGAATTAGTCATCAGTGGAGCCAGAATACCAAAGAGTGAAGATCATGTTTTTCAAAAACCAATTTGACTAGCAACAAACACAAATGGTTTGTGAAGGTCAAGAGATGTGAGAACTTGTTCTTGGTGTTTTGAGAACTCTTTTTGGAAGAGCTGAGGCTTTATGTGACACCATTTGTGTGTAGAGATACCTATGTTATTACAGGGATCCAAAATAAGATAGAAGCAGCATTCAACTCTTGTCGTAGTCATAAATGTGAGGAAATTACCTAATGGTTGTGGTAGAAGTGTCTTTGCCCACTAAAAAGTGATGTCTGCCCTCTCTGATTTGCTGAGCCCATGTGGGATGAAGCCATATTACATGAGAAAAATGGCCAGCATAAACTGCAGGTATAATCCAATTCTCAATACTTAATTCTCTGGAAAAGAAAGAGCGAGAAAGCATAGAAACTGTTAGTGAGTGTTTTTCTCCAAATGTAATTTCAACCACAACAATATTTTAAGTGTGGTCTGAGGACACCTGGGGGGGTTCCTGAGACCTCTTCAGGGTGATCGCTAGTTCAAAACAATTTTCCTAATAACACTAAGGCATTAGTTCCCTTTTTTATTGTATTCACATTTGCACTGATGGTGCAAAGCAATGGCGGGTTGACGTCCTAACATTAGTCAAGGCAATGGCACCAAACTCTATTAGTAGTCACTGTATTCTTCACTACCAAGCACTAGCGCCCCCTGCCAAACCAGTTTCATATAACAATGTCCTTTATGATTTTATTAAACCTTGATCCTGAGCATACATTTTCAAATATTTGGTGTGGCAAAATGAGAAGTTCACAGAAAGCACTTCTGCTACATACTTTGAAGTACAATGGTCGTCTCAAGGAAAAGCACTTGCGACTAAACTGCAAGCTGAACACTGTTTTCCTTGAAAGAAAAACTGATAAACCATGGTTATTCTGACTTGAGTCTGAATCATTTGATCCTACATTCCAATTAAGCTTTAAGAAACTACCACTTATTAAGCTTTGGTATAGTACTCAAGAATAATCATAATTATCTGAAAAGGCTATGAAAACACTCTTCCTGAATTTTCTTCATATACTTCCACCAAAACAATATATGGCAAGAGTGAATGCAGAAGTTGATATGAGAATCCAGCAGTCTTCTATAAAGGCAAATATTAAAGAGATCTGCAAAAATTTAAACCCTGTTACTCTTCTCACTAAATTTTTCTTGCTTTAGAAAATATATTTTTCATAAAAATATCTTTTTTATGCTAACAAATATAAAGGCCTATTATTATTTTGAAGTGAATTAGTATTTTAAACATTTCTCAGTTTTAATTTCAAATACGCTAACTATCAATAGATATAACCCACATTTAAAAAAAAGTTTAGAGGCCAGCCCCATGGTGTAGTGGTTAAGTCTGCATGCTCCGCTTTGGCGGCCCGGGGTTCGCAGGTTTGGATCCCAGGCGTAGACTGAGCACTACTCCTCAAGCCATGCTGTTGAGGCATCCCACATAAAGCAGAGGAAGACTGGCACAGATGTTAGCTCAGGGCCAATCTTCCTCACCGAAAAAAAAAGTTCAATAATTTTTAAGGGAATACAGGAATCTTGAGACTAACTGTATAGTCTGCATACCTGCTTCATAATTCTTTCTTTTCAATTTCTAAAATATAAAACCTCTAAATATAAAAGAGAGTAAGGACAATGGTAGAGGTACTACATTTCTTTAGAAATTAGTGCTCTGAATTGCAGTTTTGGAAAAAGTTAACTGAAAGAAGTGTTGTAGGCTAAAACTAATTCACATCAGCACCTATCTTTTAATTTTCTATTATAACAGGAAAATTACTGCCATGTAACTTTTTATATTGTACAAGGAAGCTACATTCTAACAATTATGTACATAAAGAGACAGTGACAGAACTTCAGGGAACTTTACTACAGAAGAGAAGCTGGTAAGTCATTATTTAGAGATACATTAGGTATGATCCTCCCTGAAGAATGGACCACAAATTCCCAATTTCACTTCCATCTCTGAAGATTCTATATAACTGAAAGTCAGTAGGATTTGTGACCTGAAAACAAAACAAATTGGGAGGTTGGAAGCACTCAATACTGGAAGGAAGGATATACAAATTAAAGATGTGCTGCCTATACAATTATTCAACTATGTGTTTCACACATATTTTCTTGCGCCTCGGTATCCAGACTTTTAAAGGGGAAAGGAAGGGAGAACTAGCTCAGATAACTCTTATAGCCTCTTTTACTTCTAAAATTCTATATTCTAAAGCAGAGGTTGGCAAACATTGGCTGGGCCCCTGTTTCTGTAAATAAAGTTTTATTGGAACACAGCCACAGTCACTTGTTTACATAGTGTCTATGGCTGCCTTCACACTACAAGAGCAGGGATAAGCAGCTGCAACAGAGACCATATGGCCAGTAAGCCTAAAATACTACCTGGCTTTTAAGAAAAAGTTTGTCCACACTTGCTCTAAATAAAATAAAAAAGGCAAAAAAACAAAAACAAAACACATGAGCTCAGCAAAGTCTATTTCCATTACTTATCATCTACTGCAAATTGTATTTCAAGCACATGAAAGAATAGGAAAACCACATATTACCCGAAAAGTGTTTCCTTATCAAACACGGTGTCCGCTGGCATATTCACAGGAATAAGGAGGTCTGGATGTGAATCAAAATGCACAAACCTTATATTACTGGCAGGAAGATGCTTTGAGCCAATGGCCCGGTAAATAAAAGGCAGGACCTGTAAAACACACATGCACACATTCCGAATTGGCACTGAAATCACGAGTGTACACTCAACTGCAGACTGAAAAACAATGCTAAACATAACCGCCCGCAATTGGAAGCACACTAAGTTGGTATAAAATCTGTTCTTTGTAGATGGCTTAGATAATGATCTCAAGCTTCCTCAGAACTGCCAGCTGGCACCTCCCAAGGTGGGCACCTCTTGCTGCCATCTTGCCCCGATCACAAACTCAACAAAAAATGTGGGGAAACGGACAAGGACTGGCGATCCGGAAAAAACTGCCAGTTAATATACATTCTGGCATCAACGATGTTTTCAAGCCACCCTGGGTCTCCGGGCATTTTCCCTACCTTTAGGATGGTGGGGGCGGGGGTGGGGTGGGGTGAGGCTAGGTGGCCTGTAAGGCACTTTGTCCTGTACAGTCTCTATAGTTCTGGGTTTAAAACCGAATTTGAAAGCACCGCCTAACCCATGCTTGCTCTCTCTCTCTCAGGTCCATACACCCTACCTTTAGATCCTGAGAAAGCCAAGCTTCCTCTCCTCTTAACTTTCTCCATCCACAAATCCGAAATCACTCTTCCTCTTTCATGTCAAGAGAACTCCCAAGGCCTATTAACGCTACTTAAAAAAAAAAAAAAAGTCTTCGATTCCTGGGACCCCCTTGTAGGCTTCCAGAAGTCTAGATTAAGGCATCATTTTAGTGCCTTATAAATGTGGGGCACCGTGTTAAAAAGATCGATGTACACACCATGCACACAATAATACTCCTAACGGCCCTAAGAGTGCTACCATGATTGTTCCATCTCAGACGACAGCCCACATTCGGAACCAAAGCCTCCCACCTCCGCGGCAGGGCTGTGATGGAGACGCTGGGGAGACAGCTCTGCAATCAGGCTGCTCGTGTTCGAGTCCCGACGCCACCCGTTGTTGGTCGCGGGATTTTGGCCAAACCATGTGGGTTAAATGAGTTGCTCCACACGTAGTAAGCGCCCCATAAACGTCAGCGCCTATTCTTCCAAGTTAGCCGTTGGGGTGTTTTTCCCCACAGCAATGGAACCGCGCGGACAACAAATGCTGCTTCTCTCTCTGGCCTCGGGAGCCGAGGCTCCGCCGCCTCCTTGGCTCTGGCGCGGTTCTGCCCCCACGCCCGGCAGCCGCCCGCTCACCTCCTGATGGTCCTCCACCACCCACACCGGGAGCTCGGGGTAGCGCCGGAGGCGAGCGCGCTCCCCCGCCGAGTCGCTCATGTTCTAGAACCCGGCAGCGTCCAGCCAGCGGCAGCCCCACTGTCCTTCCCGGGTGGAAACGCGCGCTCACCCGGTTGCGGTTCTGGATTGGAGAATGCGGAGGGCAGGGGGCGGGCGCCCGAGGGCCCGACGAGGGCGATTGGCTTAGGTGTCCATCGCTCTTGTTGACTCACCAATCATCGCGCACAGGGCGCTGCGGCGAGCCCCCGAGCTTTCTCCCCCTTGGTTCGCTTTCTCAGGTTTGCTTTTTAATTCCCTCCGTTTCCTGTTCCGGAGGCGCGGGCGGCGCTACGATCTTGGCGGCTGCAGTTATAAGCCTGGCTTTGCTCTGACGGCGACCTCGCGGCCGGAGAGCCTTTTGTAGGTAAAAAGGGCACCTTGCGGGTGTTGGAAGAGGGAGTGCTTCCAAGTGTCCGGATTTAAACAGGGCTGGAGTGCATCCTGGGGCTGAGGCGAGAGGCGCCTGGGAGTTAGGATCGGGGATCCCCTCTTCAAATCTGCAGCTAAGGGCATAAAAGCGACCCTAGGGCCGGATCCCACAAAGAAATAGAAGTGAAAAATGAGACCTTTCATTCATTTGTGGGGCGCGTGCGATGGTCCAGGCCGGAGGCCGCGCGGGTCTCCGAGGGGAGCTTGCTTCGTGGGCTCCCAGTCTGGCGGGAGATGCAAACGGGGAAACACGCAATTATGCATCAGCGGGACCAAGGTGACCCGCCTGTAGATTCAACTGGGGGAAAGAGAGTGTCCTTAATAAACATGTTGCCACACTTTGCAACTCTTTCAACATAGACTGATGTTCCTGGACGTGTAAACATTCCAAACAGCTCCCTCAGTTTCCCTTCTTCCAAACAGCAACCTAGGAGTAGGCAGATGCAGAACATAATTACTGTTCCAGTTGCAGTGACTTCCTTGACTTTTGAATTAAAGTTTGCATCCACAACACAGCCTGACTAGGCCTTTAATAGGTCAGTTTCGTGATCAGTGTTTTCAGATATTCTATCTATAGAAATATTCGTGAGGATCTAATAGTGAATTTTCAGCTGTTACATACGGTACAAGTGTTAGTGATCCTGACTGTTGCCCACTTCTAGGTTCAACACACTCCTTTGTGTTCCTCTGGAACTCTGTCATACCTCTTTTCTTGTGTTTATTGCATTATATTATTTTTTAAAAAATGTATTTATGGATTCTGAGTCCTTGAGTCCTACAGGCTGTGTGTCTGTCTTACTCGTCTTTGAATCCCCAGGGCCTGCAACAGTGCCCCACATGTGTAAGTTCATTAAATGTTGCATGAATGAGTGAAAAGGCCTGTTTTTGGTCTGGTTTTGATAGTGCAAATCCGTTGTGGATATATGTGGAAGGGAAATGTACAGTAGCAGCATAGAAACATATACCATTGGTGAGACAGTAAACATTTATTGACCACCTACTGTGTGCAGGATGCTCTGCCAGGGGCTGTGAAGGATACAGAAATGACTATGAATCAACCCATGTCGTCAAGGAGCTAATATTCTAGTGGAGGAGTTAGACATGTGCACACTTGACTATAATATGAGGCAGTCTCTGGTAAGTGCTGTAAAAGAAGTAAGTACAGCCTAAGAGCAAATGGAAGTAGAGGGGATGGGATTACTTCCTAAAGGGAACCAGGAAAGGCTTCACAAGAGATGGCATTTGACATAGGTAGATGGGTAGAAGTTCAGTGGGCAGATTCATAGGGGATTTTAAGAAAGTGGGTGCAAATAACAAGCTGGGTGATAGTACTTGGTATGTTAGGCAACTGGGAAAATCTGGGGTCATAGCTACTTCATGGGGAAGGTAATGGAGCATAAGCCTGGAAGAAGTTGGGTCCAGATTGTAGATGGCCTTAAATGCCAAGCATGGAATTTGAATTTGATTCTGTTGGCAGTGAGTGGCCTGTGGTGGCAAGATCAGCTGTCTAGGCCCTAGGTTTATCATGAGGGCCTTGGACTGAATAATAATCATTAATCAGTAATTATTTGCTGCCTACTATTTATTATACACAGTGATTGATACAGTTAAATAATCTGAAATTATTTTCATGAGCCATTTGAAAATCTACCTTAAGTCTGTTGGTAAAACTTTTAGTTAGAAAGACTTTAGGGAGACGCTTTACATTAAAGCTTTTTGCATTTAATATTTATTTGAGTTTTTAAAACATTTCGCTGAAGTTTAAGTATTTGGAATGTCATTTATGTTTACAACATTCTTCTATGGGAAGAGCTGAGAATGAAAATTAAGGACAACTCTTGTGTTTATAAGATTAATGTTTGAATCTGAATGCTGGTCCCACTGTGAAGGAAACTAGAGTATGGAGAGGAAGAGGAGAAATGATTTGTTCCCCCTATGTTTTTTAGCAAATTAGAGATGGAATATGCCAAAGTCTTTTTAGCTACCGCTTGTTTTGAGTCAGCAAGACAAGTGTTAAAGGCATGTTAGAAGTTAGTTGTAAACTTTAATTCAGTTCACCATGGTCTTAATTTTGTTAGAATGCAAAATCAGTCTTGAGATAATTGCAGAAATGTTCTCTAGCGTTAGCAGCTTGAGAAACATTTTTATGTCTATTTTATTCTTTCTCTCCTCTAGAGCTTGTATTCTCTGTGGAAGATGTGACATATCCAGACAGTACGTCATGATGCAAGGCAGCACATGGTGAGTGGTGTGATGGTAACGGCAGTTGTTTTGGGAGAACAGAGAGAGGAGCAACACTGGCGCTGGGCCATAAAGGGTGGGAAGGATTTAGCTGCGTGAGGGGAGCAGGGAATGTGTTCGTGGGGACCATGTACATGGCTAGGAACCTGGGCCAGAGTAGTTAATGAGACATCCCGGAGTCCTGCCCTGATGGAGCTTGCACTTCTGAGGTGCAGGCTGATGTTAAAGATGGAAGTAGGTAATTAGTTGGTGAATTATAATTACAGGAATACATCACTTTATTGCACTTCACTTTATGGCACTTCACAGATACTGTGTTTTTGACAAATTAAAGGTTTGTGGCAACCCTGCATCGAGCAAGTCCATCGGCGCCATTTTTCCAACAAGATCACTTTTTTTCTCTGTGTCACATTTTGGTAATTCTTGTGACATTTCAAACTTCTTCATTATTGTTATATTGGTTGTGGTGATCTGTGATCAGTGGTCTTCAATGTTACTATTGTAATTGTTTTGGGGTGCTGTGAGCTGCACCCAATAAGGTGGCAAACTTAATTGATAATGTGTGTGTTCTGACTGCCTTTCCCCATCTCTGTCCCTCTCCTTGGGCCTCCCTATTCCCTGAGTCACAACAATATTGAAATTGGGTCAATTAATAACCCTACAGTGGCCTCTAAGTGTTCAAGTGAAAGGAAGAGAGCACGTCTCTCAGTTTAAGTCAAAAGCTAGAAGTGATGAAGCTTAGTGAGGATGGCATGTCAGAGCTGAGATAGGTCTCTGGCACCAAACCGCTTAGCCAAGTTGTGAATGCAAAGGAAAAGTTCTTGAAAGACATGGAAAGTGTTACTTCAGTGAACACACGAATGATAAGAAGGCAAAGCAGTCTTATTGCTGATATGGAGAAAGTTTTAGTGGTCTGCATAGAAGATCAAACCACCAGTCACAACATTCCCTTAAACCAAAAATGTTCATAAAATGCATTCTGTCACCTACATTTCTCTCAAAGTCCCAGAAAAGTGCAACATACCTTTTTTTATAAAAATTTTATTGAGGTCATAATAGTTTATAACATTGTGGGATTTCATTTGTATGTTATTATTTGTCAGTCACCACATAAATGCACCCTTTTACCCCTTATGCCCACCCCCAACCCCCTTCCCCTCTGGTAACCACTAATCTGTTCTCTTTGTCCATGTGTTAGTTTATCTTCCACATATGAGTGAAATCATACGGTGTTTGTCTTTGTCTGGCTTATTTCCCTTAACATAATACCTTCAAGGTCCATCCATGTTGTTGCTAATGGGATGATTTTGTCTTTTTTTTTTAATGGCTGAGTAGTATTGCATTGTATATATATCACATCATTATCTAGTCATCAGTCGATGGGCACTTAGGATGCTTCCATATCTTGGCTATTGTGAATAATGCCACAGTGAACATAGGAGTGCAAAAGTCTCTTCGAATTGTGGATTTCAAGTTCTTTGGATAAATACTCAGTAGTGGAATAGCTGGGTTGTATGGTATTTCTATTTTAATCTTTTGGGAAATCTCCATACTGTTTTTCCATAGTGGCTGCATAAGTTTGCATCCCCACCTGCAGTGTTTGAGGGTTCCCTGTTCTCCATGTCCTCTCCAACATTTGCAACATAACTTTTAGATGCACTAGGAAACCAAAAATTGGTGTGATTCGGTATTTGCTTTATTGTGGTGGTCTGGAACAGAGGCTACGGTATCTCTGAGGCATGCCAAGAGGATGCACAGAGTGTATGAGAGCAGAGAACCTAACAAAGGCCTGGAGGGCAGTGATAATGGTTGTAGAAAGGCCAGCAAGGGTGTTGTTATAGGAGCCAGGCAAGAGATGATGGTGTGAAGTGCATGAACTCAAGTATTTATAAAGATGGAATGATAGGAGTTTTAAAATAAGTTTTTAGCTAAAGAGGATAAGGGAGTGTGTTGAGAAGCCAGAGCTGGTGTATAGAATTATGAATGTGCAGATTATGACCTGCCGGATGAGTAGGGGAAAGCTTCCCACAGGGGGTCGGCAGGTAGCTCCTCAGCGGTTCTAGGTAGTTTTGTGGTAAGTGTCTTTGCCATAGACATCTTTGCCCCAGCATTTTCGCTGCAAACACCTTCACCAGTTAGTTATGCAGTGAAAATGTTTGTGACAAAGATGTTTATTGTGAAGATGTTTACAGAAAAACCACTGGACACACCCTCAGCATCCGAGCTCTGACTTTGCGGAGGTGAAACCTACGGGTAGTTTTGATTGAAGGCGCAGTTTCAGTACACCCACCCAAAGGAAGCAGTCACAAAATTTGTTACAGATCCAGAAGCGAGGGGGCGCGATGAGCCCGGGGAATGGCAGTCCTCCGTCCCAGGTCATGAGCAAACAGGAGATAGAGAGCTGGGTAGCAAGCACCTATTACAGTCACGCGCCACATAATGACTTTCAATGACAGAGGTCCCATAAGATGAGTACCATATAGCCTAGGTGTGTAGTAGACTATACCATCTAGGTGTGTATAAATACACTCTACAGTGTTCACACAACAATGAACTCACCTAACCACACATTTTTCAGAACTACCCCATTGTTAAGTGACTCATGACTGTACTTATAAGGTGGTTGTGGCGGAGGTCACTAACTTTTTGCAGGCTTAACTCTAAGTGGTTATTTTAAAAGGAGCACTGGGAAAAGCAACGCAGAAACTTAATGGCGGGAATCCTAAACTCAGATTCTTATCTACGCGTCCAGACTCTGGGTGTGAGCATGGTTGTCATGTAAGATGCCTAGGCAGTAACTCAGAAAAGCAAAAGTTGTTTTTCAAAAAGTTGTTTTTCTCATCACAGGGAGGAAAAGTTCTTAGATGATTCCCTGGTGTGTAACTTGAGGACCAATAAATGGTATCATCTATTGAGATAGGAAACACTAAAAAAGGAGCAAGTCGTGTCTTGTAGGGGAAGATCATTAATTCCTTTTAGGACATGTTACGTTGATTTTCTGGAGTCTGCTGAGTGGGGAGGAAGGTGAAAACAGGAAGATGCTGGTGCACCTGCACAAAACGGGATGACATGGTGAGGTCAAGATTTTTGGGGAACTTGAACGAGGACATGATAGCAAATGGTTGAACAATGGCTCGTTGAATTGGTCATTCTGGAGGTGGAGCTGCTGTAGGGATTGATAAGGTCCAGGGACTGACCGAGGCAGTGGATTGTGTGGCTGAGACAGGGGAAGAGGAGTTTATTGGCCCAGAAGAGTTTCAGATAATACAGAGAACTCAGTATTAGATGAGTGGAATATTCCAGCGGCCTAAGGGGTCTGTTAATTGCTCTTGAAGATGGTCAGGCATTTGTGAAACCCTGTTTACATAGTGAGGTTCTTTTTTTCTTTTTCTTTCCTCCAACGAAGTCATAGAATGTCGTTCTACCCAGGACGAGGGTGTCCCCGAGGGCGAGGAGGACATGGAGCCAGACCCTCAGCACCAGCCTTCAGGCCCCAAAATCTGAGACTGCTTCACCCTCAGCAGCCTCCTGTGCAATATCAATATGAACCTCCAAGTGCCCCTTCCACCACATTCTCAAACTCTCCAGCCCCCAATTTTCTGCCTCCACGACCAGACTTTGTACCCTTCCCTCCACCTATGCCTCCATCAGCACAAGGCCCTCTTCCCCCCTGCCCAATCCGGCCCCCCTTTCCCAACCACCAGATGCGGCCCCCCTTCCCGGTGCCTCCTTGTTTTCCTCCCATGCCGCCTCCGATGCCCTGTCCTAATAACCCTCCGGTCCCTGGAGCACCTCCTGGACAGGGCACTTTCCCTTTCATGATGCCCCCTCCTTCCATGCCCCACCCTCCACCCCCTCCAGTCATGCCACAGCAGGTCAATTATCAGTACCCTCCGGGGTACTCACACCACAATTTCCCGCCTCCCAATTTTAATAGCTTCCAGAACAACCCCAGTTCTTTCCCACCCAGTGCTAATAACAGCAGCAGTCCTCACTTTAGGCATCTCCCTCCATACCCACTCCCAAAGGCTCCCAGTGAGAGAAGGTCCCCGGAAAGGCTCAAGCATTACGATGATCACAGGCACCGGGATCACAGTCATGGGCGAGGAGAGAGGCATCGGTCCTTGGATCGGCGGGAGCGAGGCCGAAGTCCTGACCGGAGAAGGCAAGAGAGCCGCTACAGGTCGGATTATGACCGAGGGAGAACGCCGTCCCGTCACCGGAGCTACGAGCGGAGCAGGTACAGCACATGTGTGTTTCTTATGAACTGCAGAGGCCCAGACACCTCTGCCATTTTTGTGTATCAGCAAACCAAAACAAAGAGGTCTAGCAGTGCATTTCAATTTATAAAAGGAAAGAAATCTTGTCTGGGGCTGTTTTAAAGAGGAAGAGACAACTGACAAGTAAAGAAGTTGATGTCAGAAAAAGCCACTTTTGAGAAGCATTCCAAAATTATCAATGTAGATTCATTTCGGTGAATGTAAGCTGATTACTCTCCATAATACAGTTGACATTTGGTGATGATCCAATGAAAGATCTTGTATTTTTGTGTGTGTCATACTTAATTATGTTCAGTGTGATCATTGTATCAGGCTATAGCACTTGTCTTCCTTTGGAATTGATGACCTGCATATGTTATCAATTAGGAATCAACCTAGTTAACAAGCAGAGTCTGCTTTCTGATTTTTAGGATAAGTGGAAGTTTATTGTACATTGGTGCCTTCTTGCTCTGTTTCCGTGTAAAATGAAATAATGTTAGTTACACATTATCAAATTACAGTTTTCAAAAATAGCTTTTAACCTGTTTTGTTGTATTGAAACATATTTATACGGAAGAAAGTTGTATTTAAAAAATATTATTCCATTCCAGATTTCATTTCTGTTTTTCAGAATACCAAATATCTGTATATACAAGAGAATAAGGTGTTGAGCAGATGTTCTTAAACTTGGGTTCATTGATGGCCTTCTAGAAATGCTCTGAAGTTATATGAAAAATGTTATGTGTGTGTATGTTTTTCTACAAGTAAGTTGGTAGCTCACAGCAGATTCTCAAGAGGTGGTGTCTCTTATCCCAAAAGCCTAAGAATGTTGGGTTAGATGGAAAAATACAAATACACAGATAATGATTGTACTAATATTTATTTATCCCTTCAGTGAACTCTTTATATTGATGAAGATTTGAGGTTTTCCAGTTGTCAAGCTAGTAACAGTGCTTCTCATTCTATCCCCTGTGGTTGTTTACCTTCATTGTCTTGTGGAACTTCTGTGCTAAAAATATTTGAGCTCCCCAATCCAGACCACTTGGTTGTTTGGGTTTTAGAGAGCTGGTCTTGGCTCCTGTGCAATCGGTTCACTTCTTGGTTTCCATGTTTTTCTCATGACTGTTGGTGTGATTCTGAACATTTTGCCAGTAAATGGTAATGGTTATTCTCACCTGAAGAATGCTCTGAAGGTTTGGAAGGAAATGCGTTGTTGCCTTTCCCCAACGCCCAGTGGAAGGTAGAAGGGAGCGTGTTTCCTGCAGAGATGAGTGGTTTCTGGTGGGCCAAAGCTGACCGAGCGTCAGTAAACTTTTAAAAAATCTTATCAGCATGAATTACTGTTTCTGGTCAATTTTGTTCTTAATTATTCCATGATGGACTAGTTGGCAGAGGCCTGTGATTGTTTATTTTACAATTTTATGGTGAAAATCCAAACTGGAAAGAGTTTAAACGTTTTCTTCAGTCTTTAAAGTGATTGTTAATAATCCTACCTCTGGGGAAACATTTTGCTGCAAACTTTAACATTCTAGATAGCATTTTTAAAAATCTGTTTTGGGGTGCGTTAGTTAGAGGAGTTTTTAGGGCTGTGCTGTAAAATCCTAAATTTTTCCATCTAGGCGTAAACTTGGAGTTATATGTTTGAAGAAACTCAGATGTCCTGTAAACTGAGGATCTCTATCAGTAAGTGAAATCCAGTGCCAAAAGAATTACATTAATCTCTATTATCCTAAACCACAACTTCTTATGAAGGACCTACTTAGGCTGTTGGCTCTTCTTTCTAAATGGCCTTTATTTACATTGGAATGGTTTTATAATGCTGTACCTGGGGCTTTTGTCCTGGAGCTGCCTTAGTGGCACAGCCACATTATAATTGGCTCCCTTAGAGGTCTTAGGTGGAGTGTCAGTTATCTATCTTATGTGGAATGCTTCTGTGAAATAAACATAGGGCACATGACGTCCTAATATAACTTCTAGAAGTATATTGCAAAAAACCAAAACTTCACAGATTGGTGCCTTAGATTGTGTTAAGTTTCTGTAAATTCTATAGTCTGTCCTCTGACTACTTCTCCCCTTGCTTCTTGGGGTAGGTGAATCGAACCTTTTACAAATTCCGTCTTCCTTCTTTTTCTCCTCCTCTGAAATGTGCTTGAATAATAATAATTACAGGGCTGTTTTAGGGCAACCTATTTCTAGAAAAGGTTTATGAAGAAGTGGATAAATGTGTTTGTTATGAAAGAGCAAGGTTGCTGTGGGGGATGGGAAATAAACAGCCGCAGATGCAGTGCACCGAACACTCTGCTGTGCAATGGGGAACAGTGCAGTGGCTTCCAGTGAGTAGTGCTACAGCACAGTTGTCCACAAAGCTGTCCTGTTGCCAGGACCGTGTGTAGCCATTGGAGAGCCAGTATTATGTACCTACGGAATATCCTAATGCTTGCAAACAAGGAAGAGCTTTTGGAAAAGTAACCCAAACATCGTTTTTCTTGCTTTACATGGGTTCCTGATAGAGCGTTATTAATGTGATTTATCCCCAAATTAGTCTTTTCAGTTTAGACCCGCTCAGAGGTAGTGATCATCATCAGAAGTGCTGTTCTTGAATGCAAAATTCTATTGCCTAGATGTTAAAAACAAAAATGAGAAATTTTCTCTAAATAGAGTTTTTCTTTGGAACTTTGGGCTATTATTCTTTTCAGCAGCCATGCCATTATGAATTACACTGTATCTTGGACATGTGGTACTGCTCACTAGTTTCTATAATTGGGATTTACTTCCTAAAAGTAAAGTGGAATTTTAGAAGTGTATCAGATGAAGGGTGTGGAATCACAAGCTCTAGCTACTCTGTTTTGGACACCTGGTGTGTGCCTGAAGATTGTGTCTGTCCCAAAGAAGATTATTCAGAGGAGTCTTTTCTGAGGTTGGGGTGAGCTTTAAGTGAAAAAACAGTTTTTGTTTTAATATCTAAGCAGTCACTGCTCTCAGTTTCGTAAGTTTTGATTTTGATACATTGACATTTCTTCTGTTTGGCTATAGGTTGGGAAACATTTTGGAATTGAGAAATTTTTATAGTCTTGCTGGACTCAGGCTAACTATAGCTTTTTTTTTTTTTTTTTCTGTTCTAAGATTGGGTGGTTATTTGCCTTGGATATAGTTCTGATTCAAACACACTAAAGTTCTGATTTTTGTTCCATATCTTCACTATACTTATTAAATAGACTCAGAAGTTTTTATTGTTATTAAATGCTAGTTTTACATTGGAAAGTTTTAAACTCCCTCATTCTTCTTTTACATTGGGTAAACTGAGCATCCCCGTTTAGAGTTTTTTCTAGATGAAAATAGCATTTAAAGGTAAAGTGGCTTAGAGTCTCATGGCAGCTAGTGATAGCTAGAACTACAACCCAGGCCTGTCACCTATAAGAGTTTAGAGGTCTTTCATTATAGAACCTTGTCCTAATTTTTACTATAAAAGCTTTAATTTGCATTTATTTTATGAATGAATTTGAGAGTTTTCTAGAAATCAATAGGCAGTAGAATCCTTTAAAGTTTTCCCTGTAAGTTAAATAACCAAGGATTGGCTGGTTGGAAGGTCTTGAGAGAAGATTTTGATAAAATTCCCTTTCTTGCTCAGCATCAAGTTATGACTTCTTTCTTTAAAGAAAACAGCAAAAAATGTCCAAGTTAGTTAACTTCTGTAAAGTGAAAAGCTCCTTTATCCCCTACTAAATGAAGGATGAATAAAAAAGTCCCATAGAGAATAGTGCCTGAAAAATTCTTAGGTGAAGTCCATTTATTTAGAGGATGCATTCAGTGAAAAGAGATGGTGTTTTTGAGTCTTTCTGTTGAAAACAGCTCTGTGTATTAATTCCTTTAAGAGAGCGGGAACGGGAGAGACACAGGCACCGGGACAGCCGAAGATCACCATCTCTGGAAAGGTCCTACAAAAAAGAGTATAAGAGATCTGGAAGGTAAGCAAGGAGTTGACACTGAAAGAAGTCATAGGATTATCTCCTTGAATTCAGATTTTGTGCTTGTGCAGAGTATCAGCCAAGTCTTCAGAATAGCCTAAGAGTCTGTCCAAAATGCCCTGCGAAAAGCTGATGCAGCCAGGAACTGAAAAATCTTTACTTTCAAGATGTACTGATTATGCACAAAGAAAATCTTGATAAATTTCCAAAAATTATGAGTTATATGGGCCACTTTTTCTGACCTTAATTGATATAAAACTTTGTTAATAATTCAAGATTTTTTGAAGAAAACCTTGGAAATTCATAATTATGCTCTTAAATTTACTTGTTTCAGGAAAAAAGAGCAAAACTACAGTCACACTTTATTTAGAAAAATGACATTGAGATTGCTATGAACCCACACTTAGAGGATGTAAGAAGTTGTATATCAAGAAGTAAAATTCATAATCTCATATAATAGTAATTACAAACAGCACTCAGGAATCTGACAGATCTGGAATAATTTATTAGTTTTCCCAACTTTGTTCTTGGGCAAAGATGTCTAACCTTTTTAAGCCTCAATGTCTTTGTCTGAAATAAGGACAGTTATACTTGCCTTATTGAGTGGTGAGGGGTCATTGAGATAAAACATGTAAAACACTTAGAACTGGCCCAAAGTTAGTGCCAAATAAATGGTAACTATGTGTAATTATCTGATCACTTGCCTCGAGAAATTGTTAGAGTATAAGAAAAGCAGAAAAAGAGATTTAAAGATAAAATAAATTGATGAACTCGAAAACAGAACTATAGCGATATAACAATATTGTAAATAAATGCAAGGCCTTTCTTTGCAAGGTCATACAAGTTAAAAAGTGGCAAGTCAAGAAAAGAGAAACATATTTCCTTAGGTATAAGAAAGAATTATTATATTTATATTATATATTATTATATTATATAAGTATTATTATAGGAATGAATGAGATTTAAAAATTACACTATGTTGGTCTAAGTACAGATATTTAAAAAATTAACAAACTTGGATGTGGTGGGTTGATTTCTAGGAAAACAAAAATTACAAACTTTACACAAGAAGCAGGAAATTTTAATAGGCCAATAACCATGGGAAAAAATGAAACAGTTGAATTTGTACCATCTTCCAAAATTTTTAAACTGTTCTAGAACACTGAAGAAGATGGAAGGAAAGCTCAGCTCATGCTCTGATACCAGGAAAACCCAGATGGCAAAGCCTAATCAATGAAAAGAAAACTACAAGACAATCTCTCTTACAAATATGGATATAAAAATAGTTTAGTATATTAGCAAGTTGTTTTCAGTAGTGTGTTAAAACAACTGAGTTTGTTCCAAGATTGCATGGATAGATAGATTGGTAATAGGAAATGTCTAATTCTTTGTGTCAGAATCTGTAGGGTTATCTACCTGCCTATTCAGTATTTAAAATAAAAGCAGCATCCATTTATGAGTAAAAACGTGAGTGAACAAAGAATATAAGCAGACTTTTTAAATAAGATGCAGAACATTATCTCATGATGAGCATGATGACACTATCTCAGAAGAACCAAATTTAATGTGGAAACCTTACAGGCCTTCCCATACAAGTTAGAAAAAAGACAAGGAGGCCCCTTTGCCTGTCATTGTTACCTAACATTGTGCAACTTAATCAGTAAACAAGTGAAAAACATTGTCTTCTTGTGTGTCCTAGGTGTTATACTGGTGCAAGTGATATAGTCGTTAACGGGAGTCCCCATTTTACGAGAATAAGGAAGTTAAGTGCTGTAAGAAGTGCTTTTGATGGAGTAGTTACATCTTGTTCTGGGAACACAGCAATGAAAAACTCAGTCTAGGGTAGTCCTAGAGAGATGGACATTTTCCTGATAGCTGAAGTATGTGTGGGAATGCAGTAGGGAAGGGAGTGGCAGAGGAAGAGAGAAGAGCACGTGTGAAGGTTGCAGGGTGGAGAAATGCTCTGAGAAGGTCAAGCCTGGAGGTTGGGAAGTGAGTTTAGAAGACTTGTAGTAATTCACGAAAGAAATGATTGTATCTAGATCAGGGCAATGAGAGTGGTAATGGGGAAAGGTAGAGGTAATTGACAGATATTTATGAGATTGAGTCTGCAGGACCTGATAACTGATCATGAGGGAAGAAAAGCAACAGCTGAGATCTTGGTGTTCCTCGTTGAGGGTGAGTGAGGGATACTAAGAGGCAAGAGGAGTTCAATTTTGGGCATGTGGAGTTCAGAATCTATGAGACAACCAAATGGAATTATGTGGTAGTTAATTGGACGTACAGGTGTCAAGTTCAGAAAAGAGATCCCAGCTGAAATAGTAAATGCCATGGAGTAGATGAGGTAACTAGGAAGAGTTTGTTCAGTGAGAAAGGGCCTGAGGAGGAGGAGAAAAAGGAGACAAGGATAGGAAAAAAGCCAAGATATTGTGTTGGTGGACATCACTGAAGACCCATTTGAGGTTGATGATTTTTAATGTAGAGTGCTGGAAATCTCTTTGGTCTAGTGGTTTCTTTTCCAGTGCCAAGTCGCTTGTGGAGAAGGCAGACTTGGATTCTGCGAGTTCTAGCTAATGCAGTAGATGAGAAAATAAAAATTAGAGTTATAAATACTGTAAAGGAGGAAACTTATCATAGTGTAATATAGCATATTGTTAAACAATTTTGAGTTTGGATTTTGAAGTTTGGAATGCCTGAGACACCTAAAAAAGATGTTTTGCTCCTGTTTTGAAATGCCCCCCTCAAAGTGTTAAAAAAAAGAAAAAAAAGTACTAATTGGTATTCACAACAGACACCCCTGACCATCCAACATTCAAGACACCTGCCTAAAGGGGAGGGGATGAGGATGTCTTTTGCCCGTGTTTCTTGATGATAATAATAAGCATTTGGTGGGATTTTTAGTACATGTCAAAATGTCTGTGTCAAACAACCGTATTAGCATCTGAATACCACTTACTAGCATTGTGATATTGGGCAAGTGATGTAGTTTCTAATTCTGTTTCCTCTGTAGGAGATGTTCATATCTGCCTCATAGGATTCTTGTAAGGATTAAATGTGAGTGTCAGTAAAATGCCTAGCAGAGTGTCAGGTTCTCAGTAAACACCAAAAACAAACAAAACCACACCATTGGGAGCTAAGAGTTGCCATTATTAGCTAATGGTATTATCAGGAAAATTCAAGAGGATCAGCTAACAAAGAAAGAGAATTAACTCACTGAAGTTGACAGTTATAAAATAAACATACCCAAATTAATAGACTCCTTAAATACAAGGAATACCTACTTAGAAAATGTAACAGGAAAGCAAAATGTAGATTCACTATAGAAAAGTTAAATTAATTAAAATTAAATATCTTAGTAAACTTAAAAAAATATGTAGATTAATGGGAAGAAACTATAAATGTAGCTGATGACAAAGAAGGTGATGTCAATGAATGGAGGGCATGCCATGTTCCTGTAGTGGAAGTGGAAGATAGTATAAAAATACCAGTTGTCTTCAAAATAATCTACAATTTTGATGTAACTTAAGTCAAAGTACTGGTTTTAGAACTTCATAATGACTCGGATTCTTCTTTGGAACAGAAGTGAGAATGATGAAGAAAAATAATGCGGAAACACTTTGTCTAGTAGTATTAAAATATTCTATAAACATGTAGTTACAGCAATTTGATATGGGTATAAATAGATCAATGAAACAAATATTGAGCAATATTCAAGAATATATAAAAATTTACACCTATCATAAAGTTGTTTCACATCAGAGGAGAAACTGACATGGGGACCATTGGTGAGCCGTATGGAGGAGAAAACTGAAATTAGATTTCTGCTTTATATCTTGAAGAGAGAGTAAAAAAATTAATATTAAAAGTAACTGAAGAAAACATAAAATATTTAACCTTGGAATGGAATTCCAAGCATAACACTAAGGCAGGAAATATAAAAAAATTCTCTAGATTTGGCCATATAAAAGTTGTTTGTAGGAATAAAAGGAAAACGAAAAACTGAAAAAGATTCCATTACGTTTGTCAGAAGGGTGATTATCTTAATAAAAACTCTTTCAGTAAGACTATAATCCTAGTTTAAATAACATTGGCATAGCATATGACTGGATATTCATAAAAGAAGTGAACACGAAATGTGTCATTTCGGTAGTGATAAAAAATTGCAAGATAAATTAAATGAGATACTTTTCCCATCAGAAAGGCAAAGATTAAAAACGATCATGTTGACAGGATATGTGGAAACGGGAACTTGTGGATGGTTTTGATTGGTCTAAACTGGTACTGCTTATCTGGAGAGAAAGCTTAAAAAAAAAGTGCACACTTTTTTGTGTGAAATAAAATGGGCAAAGAACACGTGTGTTTATGGTAGCATTGTTTGTGATGGCAAAAACACGGTAACAACCTAAGTGACTGTGGACACATTTGTTAAATTATGGTGTATACATGTGAAAGAATAATGTTCAGTTATTAAAAATGGTTCAGATATAGAGGTACTGGAATAAAAAGGTGTCCCTGACTTACTATTGAGTGAGAAGGGCAGGCTATGGAGTTCCTTGTTTGTTAAAATGTGTATATTTCTATACTTTCATATATTTATATGTTTTAACATATTTGTAAATTTAGTGGTCATTTCTGGTGTTACAGGTGATTTTTGTTTTATTTCTGTTAATGCTTTGATTTTTTTTTTTTACAGTGAATGTATATACATTTTGCTTTATAGTAACTTTTTTTTTCTGGTAACAAAACTAATGATGTACATTAGAATATTTAGAAATTAATAAGTAATCAATATGTATAATCTTTCTAATCACTCACCCCTTACCTCCAATGTATACAATGTAGACACTCCCACTTTCCCTGTCGTAAAATTAGAAGTTAGTGGTAGAGTTGATGGAAAGAGCTAATTTGTGACTTTGCTCTGGATACATACTTTCTTGGATAATAGTAACTTTGTTAGTGGAGCTGCAGAGGCTGCCAGCGT
Source organism: Equus asinus (assembly GCF_041296235.1). Taxonomy (NCBI): domain Eukaryota; kingdom Metazoa; phylum Chordata; class Mammalia; order Perissodactyla; family Equidae; genus Equus; species Equus asinus. The sequence goes on from NC_091799.1 coordinate 83,697,981, forward strand.
AACACTGATAAAGCAGTTACCTCCTTGTCTGGATTCTCGAGGTCTATATGTTTCCACCTAAATTTCTTGGGCTTAAATTAAAATCTATTCTATAGATTTTTCCCTCCAAGCACATCCATAAGATGGGCCTTTGCAAATTTCAAGCCCCAGAAGTTCGAGGAGATAGAGTTGGTTTTATCCTTTTTAATTGAGTTAATATTAGTATTTGTGGGAATCATAACTAGGCAAAGTGGTGGTTCTCTAAGCAGTAATGCCCAAGTGTGGGCTTCCAGAGAGATGGTTAGGGAAGATGTAACTGGTTCACTCTTACATTATGGTCCTAAGGCTAAATTTATGGCCAAGTTGAGACCATGTTTTGTGAAGCCTTCTTTTTCTTGGCAAAGCAAGATGTGGAGGCTTCAAAACTAGCATTCTCATTGCCGAAATTGTCTACACGTGGAGATTTCCAAATATTCCCCAAATATCTTTCTCTTCTAGGAGTTATGGTTTGCCAGTTGTTCCTGAACCTGCTGGATGCACACCAGAATCACCTGGGGAGATTATTAAAAATACAGATTCTTGGGCCCCACCCCTGGAGACTGTGAATCAGTAAGTAGATCTGGGGTAGGGCCTGGGAATTTGTATTTTTAAACAAGGAACTTCAGGTGATTCTGATGCCACCAGACTGATGATTGGGAATCACTGGTTTAACAAAAGTAAATATGGTGGTTTGGCATGGCATTTTCATTTCAGGTGAAAAATGAATTGAACAGGTGAGATAGAATAGTTTTACAATGGAAGAACATTTTAATAATTAGCCTCCTCCGTCCCCTTTTGAAGTCGCTCCCCAAGTAGGGAGAAGAAGAGAGCTCGTTGGGAAGAAGAAAAAGACAGATGGAGTGACACCCAGAGCTCTGGCAAGGAGAAGAACTATACCTCAATCAAGGAAAAAGAGGCGGAGGAGACACCGCCTGACAAAAATGAGGAGGAGGAGGAAGAACTTCTCAAGCCCGTGTGGATTCGATGCACCCACTCAGAAAACTACTACTCCAGTGACCCCATGGATCAGGTGGTAGGTCTGAAGTAGGAGGGGAGCTAGAAACCAGGGTTTCTCAACCTCGGCGCTATTGGCATTTTGGGCCAGATAGTTCTTTGTGGTGGGGCCTGCGCTGTGCGCTGCAGAATGTTGAGCAGCATCTCTGGGCTCTATGCACTGGATGCCAGTAGAACCCTTCCCCAGTCGTGATAACCAAAGCTGTCTTCAGACATTGCCAAATGTCCCCAGGGGGAAAAAAGCCACTGCAGGTTGAGAACCACTGCTATAGACAAAAGCTGTTTTACAAAGCCAGAGGCAAGAGGGCAGTAGATTAACTAAAGTATCTCTTCATTCTGCATTTTTTATGACACTGCCAGTCTTGACACTGGTAGTGGTATAAGCTCTCACTCATAACTACTTTATGCAGTTTGTGCTATGTATGTGTGTGTGTGTTTTTCCCTTAAAATGGGAAATAAGGAAGAATTTGAGTTTGTTTCTTATGAGTCTGACCTTGACCAAAGATAACCATGGGAAGTTTCCCATCATGTTGGCTGGTTCTGTGGAATGGCAGGAATCGTCACCCTTAGTGGGCTCTTAGAGACTCAGTGCATGTGCTGCTCCCAATGGGGCTCCTGGGACACAGCAGCCGACACTCTCATTGCGTGGTGGACTCCACGACCTCCTCTGTGCACTTGCTTCTCTTTTCCTTTCCTTTCTTCCGTCTCCATTTTTTTTTTTTTTGGTCACTCTCTTTTCTCTCTTTCTCCTGATAGGCATTATGCCTCCATCCTATTAATTGAGGCATATTTGCCACAGGGTGGACACACAGTAATGTTCACTGATTAAATGGCTGAGTGAAGGAATGAATGTGTACAGGTTGAGGACATAAGAGGTTGGAGGTGTTAGAATTAGTGCATGGGGTTAGATAAGAGAATGTTCTGTTGTTTGGAATTTTGTGGAAATAGCTTCTACTTGGACTGGACCCTTATCTATAGGGAACTTGAAAGCAGACTTGTCTTTGGAAAGAAGGGTTTGAGAAATCACTCATAGTGGTGTGATATTCTACTTGATAATTAGAGCAGGGTTTTAAGTCATAGTTCATGGGATACAGGGAAGGGAAAGCTCATATACAAAGCATTTTTATGGTGCCAGAACTTTACTCCATGCTTCTCATGTTCCCTTATTTACTTCCCCAAACATCCCTGGAGAGAAGGTATCTGTCAGTTAGGAATGCTGCTGTAAGGAATGGTACCTGATTAATCGTGACTTAGATGAGCCGCGCTTATTTTTCTCAACCAAGCGTGTGGGGAGAGGTGGTGGCTGGTCTTCATTTAGAGGCTCAGGGATGGCAGGGCTCTAGGTTCGTGTTTGCTGTCTTCTGGCGCCTCCACAACGGTTGCGGGATGAGCGCAGCAGCTCCAGACAGCACATCATTACACACCTCTGTCCAGACACAGGACACAGAGGGCAGTGTCGGGTGGAGCCTTCCTCTAGCAACTTCCCCAGAGCTCCCACAGATCTTTTCTTCCATCTCTTTGCCAGAACTGCATTGTATGTCTTCCCCAGGGATTTGTTTTCCATCACTGCTGTAACAAACTTCCAGAAACTTCATGGCTTAAAAACAACACACATTTATTTCTCATAGTTCTGTCGGCCAGAAGTCAAACTTGGGTCTCACTGGCCAAATCAGAATGTCAGCAGGGCTGCCTTTCTTTTTGGAGAGAATCTGTTTTCTTGCTCATTCAGGTTGCTGGCAGAGTTCAGTTCCTTGTGGCTATAGGATGGAGGTCCTTGTTGGCTGGCAGGTAAGGGCAGTTTCCAGCTTCTAGAGGCCATGTGCATTCCTTGGCTCGTGGACCCCTTCATTTGTCTTCAAAGCCAGCAGCACAGGTCGAGTCCCTCTTGTGCTTTGAATATCTTCTGCTTCTGTTACGCCTCTGACTACTGTTGAGAAAGGTTCTTCGATTTTAAGGGCTCGTATTAGATTGGGCCCACCCAGATAATCCGGGATAATCCCCTCATCTCAAATTATGTAACCTTAATCCCATCTGTAAAGTCCTTTCTGCCATGTAAGGTAACATATCAGTTTCTGGGGATTAGGACAGGGACATCTTTCAGGGTGAAAGCCCACATTTGCTGAGGTCAGGAGTTCTCTGCTCCAAATCTGAAGGCATCATGGTTCTATTAGCAAGGAAGAAGGAGAGAATGGCTGCCATAGGTGCTATTATTCTTAAAACAAAACAACATAGTTGAAGACATTGAGGTACAGAGAGTTTAAACAGCACAGTTTTGTTTTTTTTCCCCCTTACATTTTTATGGATGTATTAAAACTCCAGTGTAGAAGGAAGGCTGGTAAACCAGAAGCCCACCATTTGCCTATGCGTTTTGTCGTCTGATGTGGTAAGAATGTGAGAGCCATACCAGCCTTGCTGTGTCAGTAACAAGTTGAGGCTGAGGAGAAGCAATTACCCTCTTTTGGGATAACTGCAGATTTTATGATTTGTTTTAATTTTCTTTTTATGTCTGAAAGGTCTAGTCATTACATTTTGAAAATTACTAAGTCAAAGAGTATGGACATTAAAAACAATTTCCAACCTGGGAAGAGAGTAGGGAAAAGTGGAGAACTAGGAATACCTTGCTGAACTCTGTGTGTGTGTGTGTGTGTGTGTGTGTGTGTGTGTGTGTGTGTATCCCTCTGTTTATGGGGTGTATGTGTGTGGGGAAATATATAGGATATTTCTTTTTGATTATTGGGTTATTGTAGAAGACAGTCTATCAGTGATTTTTAGTAGGGGAGTGTATGCTCCCTATGGGGGTGTCAGGTATCATGACTTCTCAGGGGGGTCATAATTTTTTTGTCATATCAAAAGGGCATAGATGAACAGTGCTGATATTCCTGAATGTTGGCAAAGTGCATTTTCCTGAGGACTGTGTCAGGCATAAATGTGTGTGTGATTCAGAGCATCATTGCCAGTGTTGGTTATCTTGTTTTTAAATGTTTTTTAAATTGAGGGTTGAAAAATGGCATCTTGCTGTTATAAATCTTTGATTACTTAGAGGTCTTAGGTCTGTTTGGTATGACTATTATTAATATAGTTCCTAATATTGATCCTTTATTTTTCAAAGGGAGATTCTACTGTAGTTGGAACAAGTCGACTCCGTGACTTATATGACAAATTTGAGGAAGAGTTGGGGAGCAGGCAAGAAAAAGCCAAAGCTGCTAGACCTCCGTGGGAACCTCCCAAGACAAAGCTAGATGAAGATTTAGGTGAGTCAGAAGTTGCTAGACCAAGACCCTGTGCTCTTTTATTATTGCTTAATCCTGGACTTTTGGGGATGTGCCCTTGAGAGTCCCAAATCGAAATTTCCTCTTTTTCATTTTGTTTTCCTTAATTCCAGTCAGCAAAATACATAGCAATAGAACATTCCTCTTTTTGATCTCATTTTTCCTTAGTTACGTTCAGCAGAATACGTAAGAGATCTCATTTGCATGGCATGCTAACAATTGTGTCCCTTGTAGAATTGTCTAGTCTTAGAATCAGAAGGGACCATAGTCCAGCCTCCTGCCAGTAGCGGGAGCCCGTTCCCCATGCCTCATGCTTCTGACAGGCAGGCATCCCCTTGCGGCCCTTGCTGCTGCCAGGTGCTCCTGGTTTGATGAGGAGAAGCCAGCTACAGCCCTGCTCTGTTTGAAGATTGCTCTCTGCTCATGTAGACAGTTTCCATGACTTTCTCCTATGGTGGTCTATTTTTTCATGTGTGTAGTCTGAGGTTCCAAGTTGATGCTGAGATCTTTGAGGATAAAAACTGCTTTTACCACTTTGTGTCCTTAGCCCCTAGCAGACTGCCAAGTACAGATGAGGCATTCAATATGCCTTTTCCTGCATGTTGTCTGGCTCTTGGCGGCCCACCTTTGTTATGTCTCCCATGCTGAAAGGCAGTGTCCATGGTGGGTAAAAGCACTGAGTGAACCGGCCGGCCTGGGTTCGAATCCCTGCTCCACCACTTGAGATGTGACCTTGGACAAGTGATTTAGTCTCTCTGTCCCTCACTTGTCTCATCTGTAAAAGACAGGGATGACAGGAGCATCTGTCTCATGCAGTACCTGGAAAATACAACCGTGTGAGGGTTGGGTTTTATTACTGTGCGGTACTACATTAATCTCTTGTAGGTTAATCTAAGTTCTAGGTCTGTTTTTTAAATTGGGGTAAAATACATGTAACATAAAATCTACCATTTAGCCTTTTTTAAGAGTACAGTTCAGTAGTATTAAGGACATTCACATTGTTGTGCAAACAGTCTCCAGAACTCTTTTGATCTTGCTAACTGAAACTCTGTCCCCATTAAACAACTCCGCAGTCCCCCTCCCCTGGCCCCTGGCAACCACCATTCTACTTTCTGCCTCTCGGAATTTGACTACTCTAGGTACCTCCTATAAATAGAATCACAATCACACAGTATTTGCCTTTTTGTGACTGGCTTATTTCACTTAGTGTAATTCTTGGTCTGTTTTTATCCAGTCACTTCCAGGGACCAAAATCTTCTATTGCTACTATTGAGAGAAAAAAAATCTAAAATCTTCAGTCTGGCATTCAAAGCCTTCAGTCTGGCATTTACAGCACTTTGAGCCCTTGCCTCCTGCGGTTTTTCTGTGGGGACTTTACTCTAACCAGAGTCCATCCACGCTCTTGCCTCCATGCTGTCGCCTGCAGTGCTCCGTCTGCGGCCCTTTCTTCTTACCACCTCCTCATGAGCCTAACCCCAGCCCACCTCTGCGCTGGGTCACGTGTAACCCTTCCAGGAAATTGGCAGTGACCTTTCCAGATCAAGGGTGGACTCTCCCTTTTCTGAGTTGCTGCCTTTTATATATTTTTTTTATTTATTCATTTGTTTGTTTATTTGTTTATTTGCTGAGGAAGATTGCCCTGAACTACCATTTGTTGCCAATCGTCCTCTTTTTGCTGGAGGAAGATTCACCCTGAGCTAATGCCTGTGCCGATCTTCCTCTGTTTTGTATGTGGGTCGCTGCCACAGCGTGGCTGCTGACGAGTGGTGTAGGTCCATGCCTGGGAACTGAACCTGGGCCACTGAAGTGGAGCACGCTGAACTTAACCATTAGGCCTCGGGGCCAGCCCCTTGCTGCCCCTTTAAGTGTGAAACCCCATGCTACTACTATGGTTTGCGTTCTCTGGTATTGTTCATTAAGCCTTTCTTTGTAAAAATCTTTGTTTTTCTTGCTTCCCCAGCTGGACTGTGGCTTAGCATTATGGGCTGTATTATTTTTTGTGATACTGCTTATTAGCAGTGTGCTTCGTGGGGAGTAGGCGCTTAAATATTTGCTGAAAGAATAAACAACTGTCCTTGCATTTAGAGGTTCGGGTCATTTGTGGTCTCCACCTGTAACCATCTTGTGAATTACTTCACTTCTCTCCGTGTTTTTCTCCTGTTCTCTATTAGAGAGTTCCAGTGAGTCCGAATGTGAGTCCGATGAGGACAGCACCTGTTCTAGCAGCTCAGACTCTGAAGTTTTCGACGTCATTGCAGAAATCAAACGCAAAAAGGCCCATCCTGACCGACTTCACGATGAACTGTGGTACAATGACCCAGGCCAGGTGCGCATATTTTTATGCTCTTGCTATGAAGCTTGCAGACCCACACATCACATTTATGACTGCAGGCTCGGAAGGTGCACTGTGGCTGGTATCGGAACTGAATTTTACTCTCAGGGTTTTGTGTCATTCTTCAGAGCTTATTTCTTTTCAGCTTCACAGTTCAGCTCCAAAGCATAAGCACCAGAACAACTGCTCCTTGAATCATATTTGAGGATGTTTGTAAATTCTGTGTTAGGGAGCAGGATAACGGCATTGCCTCATTGAACTTGAAGTAGATGGAAGGAGACAAATGGTAGAGTCAGAGAGAGAGCACTTGGAGGTCCTTTTAAAAGCAGTTCATCCAGAAGGTATCTTGCAGCCATATAGTAAACAATGTCTGAAGTCCTCTAAGACTACATGTTTCTTCGTTGGTAATAGTCACAATTCCTTTTGAGTTCTCTTTCTTGTTAAGCATGTTTGAGCTAATGACGTCTTATTTTTACTGTTTTATTATGAAGTAATACATAATAAAGTATCTTTACAAAAGATTTGTGTTTTCCAAATATGCAGTACATGCAAAAATAGTATCTTTAACGCATATGAAGTTATTAAGCATAATAAAGTATATACCTATGAAAAAGGTAATTTAAAATTTATATTTTGTAAATGAATTCATCCATTCTATATTAATTTGAATTGTCTTCTCCTGCTTCTTGTTAGATGACAGCTATCTAAATTTCTTTTCTTGATAGAATTGATACAGGTAGAATGCCTGGCAGAAATGTACCTGGTGGTCCCTTTGCCTTCTTGGAATTGAGCAGAAATATTTGCAAATTGTCAATGCATTTTGAAGCTTGCTTTAATAATTATGTGGATGATTTCTTTAAACAGCTTTAGTGAGTTATAATTCACGTACCATACAATTTACACACTTAAAATGTATAATTCAGTGTTTTTCAGTATATTCTCAAGATGGTACAACCATCATCACAACATAATTTTAGAGGATTTTTGTTTTCCCTAAAAGAAATCCTGTATCCGTCAGTAGCCACTCCCTTTCCCCGTATGTGGTCTTTTTACAGGACTGTTGTTCCCCTAGCAAGGTGCCTATCCCTTAGTTTCTGTGGGTTCTTCTTCCTTTCAGAGCTTTACCAGGGCGTTCTATCTAGTCTCACTAATCGCTTCGTTATTTTGGTTTTGTGTCCTCTGTACCACTGAGCCTTACTTATAAAGGGTTGATCTAGCTTGGGGCCCAGACCCTGGTAAAAGGAAGGAATGTAGGATATCTGTCTGCTTCCCTGGAAATCAGTGAGGACTGAGTGATTTTTTTCCCCTTTTTTCTGTCACAATAAGCTGTGACCAACATTAGGAGAGTGCTGTGACTTTTTTTTTTTTGAGGATTAGCCCTGAGCTAACATCTGCCACCAATCCTCCTCTTTTTGCTGAGGAAAATTGGCCCTGAGCTAACATCTGTGCCCATCTTCCTCTACTTTATATGTGGGACGCCTGCCACAGCATGGCTTGATAAGCAGTGTGTAGGTCCACACCTGGGATCTGAACTGGCGAACCCCAGGCCGCCAAAGTGGAACGTGCGCACTTAACCGCTGCGCCACCAGGCTGGCTCCTACTATGATTTTTGAGGCAATCCCATCACATCTCTGTTTGCCGGCTGTTCCTTTGGATAATATCTTATCAAGATAGTTTTTTAGGCAGCAGTGGTTTTCCTCTGCTGCGTCACCTGGAGCTTTAGATTTCCCAAAAGGATAAAGTTACAGTTTTTCACTTTAATATTTATTTTCAAAGTTTTATTGAGATATTTTCATTGGACACAATGAGTTACAAAGTCCTAGAACTTTAAAGAAATATGTGTGTGTGTGTGGTGTATATATATATATATATAAATTATATATGTGTTATATATATAAATATATGTCTTTTAATTAATACAAAGAAAGTGAGCCATGGAACTCCACTTGCCCGTTCTCCATGCTGTGGTCTCCTTTTTGATTGTCTTCCCATTTATATTGAATAAACTCATGAACCTGGCTTTTAAGGCCCTTTAAGATTTTGTCCTCAGTTCTGCTGCTTTGGTCTTCTTGCTCACATATGATCCCTTCCATTTAGATGGGTCTCATGTCCCTGGAGCACAGAAGGCTTTCTTCCTTCTGTTTTTTTCCTCATGCTGGTGTCTCGTGAAGAATAGCCACCTTGTTTTTCTGTCCTGTTCAGCCCTTCACATTTCATCTCTTTAAAACCAGTGGTATCTCCATCTGGACTGACATTTTTTTCCTTTTTCTGTAAAATTATTAATCATATCGCATGTATATTATTTCTCGTATTCCTTGACGACATGGACCCTAAGCTGTTTATCACCCTCCCTCCCCTCATAATGCTTAGCAGTCATTTTTCTATCCAAGAGGCATGCAGGAATTATTCACTTATTGAATCATGTGGGTGGAGTTCATGGCAATAAAACGAATTCAGGTGAAAAAACAGACATAGGCTCACCTGATGAGTGTTGAAAATTTTTCTGGTCCTAGTAGCATTTTCTTCTCTGCTTCAGATACCTTTACGTTTCTCTTTTGAAAACATTTAATCTGCAGGTCACCTTCAAAGCATGCAGTGTGTTCCTCCAGGATATAAAATATGCTTTTCTTTTGTGAGTCATTTTTCCTGAAATAAGAAATAGGAGACACATACTGAAAAGTGGTAGGAGAAGACGGGGGCGCACAGTGCACTGACATTGATATTTTCTGCTTGGCTGCACAAATAACTTGGGAATCCAGTGTTGTCGTACAGTTTCCCTGTATCAGACAATATAGAAGTTTGCAGCTTTATTGGTTTGGGAACATCCGTTTAATCTTCTAACTGTGACAGCCTCTTCAGAGCTTCAGTACTTATGACATTAAAACCCACACAGTTTCCGAGGCATCATCGTGCATGGTGTGGATTTTCCCCCCAATAAAAACGAATTACGTTCTGTTTCTGACAGATGAATGACGGACCACTCTGCAAATGCAGCGCAAAAGCGAGACGCACAGGAATTAGGCACAGCATTTATCCCGGAGAAGAGGTAACTGGTTTGGGTTATTATATTTGTAAGTGCTGAGAAGCCAGAAGTAGACAGATGCTGTTGCTGTTCTTTTCCCCATAAATGAAATAATACCATCGAAATAGTCTTTTCATACTCCCTCATAGTCTCTATTACTGATAATTGGACAAGAAAAGTACTTGGGTTTTGGGGGTGGAGTGAGGAATATTATCAAGGAAATTTTAAAAAGTTTGGGAAGGTTCATTATTTAAAATAGACAAAGTGTATTTGAGTTTTTAAAATTATTTTAATTATCCTAAAACTGTACATGTTGTAATTTTGTTCATGATTTTATTACAAATGGTTGTGAATTACCCTGGAGAAATGATCTTCCTAAGGTGCTGTGAGGCCCATGTCCTCTTTCCTTTGGGGTGTATAGGGGTATGCTGTTGTCTTTGTTAGTCTGTTGTCCGCACTAAACTGTGAGTAGCACATGGACTGTTTGACCTGTGTACCCAGCCCTGGATTGCCAGGGACACTCCAAATATGTTCGACTGAATGAGCTGAATACTTGATCACAGAGTTATATGTAACTACTCCCTTTCAATTATTTTCCTTCATTTTCCCCCCGTTATCTTTTATTTTTATTAATCCCAGGATTGTCACTTTATGATTCAACACATTATGTTCAAACATAGCATGAGTAAATCCTTAATTTCTATTTAAACCTTGTTTCAGGCCATAACAGTAATCAGAATAAAGACTATGAGATAGTGACGGATATTTTGAACTATTTGCCTCGCTTTTACCTCATTTGTCTTTGAAAGTCGGCAAGTGTGGCAAGGAACTGTGGGACCAGATCTGCACCTTGTGAGCATCCACTCATGTGCCTCATGTTGGGATCTCTGAAAGCAGGTGCTGCAGTGGAGTTTGGGGTGCAAGATGTTTATCAGGGATTAGATGAGAAGAGAGTGAGGCAGGAGTGAGCAGAGGGAGAAGTCCACCTGTGATGGGCCTGATAAAGCCTGGCTTGTTGCAATTGTCTTGAATCGGGGTGGAATGGCCTTCCTACCCCTGTCTCCTTCTGTCCCCAGAGCAGGCTGCCCCAGGAAGGTCATGGCCTTGGGGGAGGTGTTCTGTAGCAGAGGCTGGAGGAGCCAATGGCTGCAGGCTGCCTGCTGACTGCTCTCCCCACATGTAGGCAGCAGGCCCTTCCTTAAAGGGAGACCTGGGTGAATGGTGATGCTGGCTGAGGACGTGCAGGCAGAAAAACTTAGGGTACGTATTTATTCCTGTGAAAGCAAACTTCTGGCCCTTTTAAGATGGATGGGGTCTATGTAGTCAACTTCCTACCAAGTGGCAAGTTGGTCTCCTCAAGGAATGGCCATTTGGGGGGCCCAGCGTTGATCATTGTATGTGGCTGGTTGGACATTTGGCAGTAGCAGTTGGCCCAGCTAGCTTAGCCTTGGTAAGTGAGGTCCATGCTGTTGGGCTCATGTGAAGTCTCCATCTTTGCCACTGTGGCCACTTCATTCGTTTGCCCATCCTGTCAACTCTGGGTGGCTGATGGCCGAGGCTGGCTGAGTCATTTTGTCAACTAAGTGGTTTAGTGCCTCTTGCTTGGTGGGTGTTCTCTGATGGACATCTACATGTGGTGTAGAGATCGCTGTGCTCACTCTCATTTGTCCACCTGCAAGTCTCTACTCCAACGCCTTCTTATCCCTGATCTTCCAATCTTTTTCCTTCTAGGCCCCTGACCAGCTGGCATGGCCACTTGCTTCTGCCATGAGTCCATCTATATTCTAACCTCAGGCTACTTCTCTTTCCACACAAAGTGGATGACCAGGTACACTGCCTGAAACTGCCCAATGGGAAGATTTTCCCTCATTGCTATCTTTCCAAGCCATCCCTGAATGCGGCTGCAGCACAGTCTGTTTTCAGCTTGCACCCCCTTACTACTTGACCCATTTGCAAACCAAGCTTGGGCTTTTCCCTCTGCTTTCATCCTTCCATCCTTAGTCATCAGCTGGGGGAGGGGTGCTGGTGCAACAGTGATGGGCCACCTGCTCCTGCAGCTTGTTTGTGCCCCTTGCTCTTGGTGTGCTTGATTCTGGATGTACCACCTCCATCTTATGGGTTGTTGCTGGTCCTGCCCAAACTTATGCCTCTGTGGGACTGATAGAACCCAGTTTGCGATGGGCAGTTCCAGCCACATGTCTATTTGCTGTCCCTTGGTCATGCCTTCCATATCTCCCAGGGCTAATAGCACACCAGGAGTTGTTTTTCAAGGGCGTATAATTCTTCACTAAAAATGGCATGGCTTTGCTCCAGAATCTCAGAGACCAGCATTGTGATTCTCCCAGTGTAGCCACAAACTCCTCTCAGCATCTTTTCCCACCAGCAATGTAGCATTTGCCGAATTCCATGGCCCCTGCCACAGGGCTGCTTGCACTGCAGCTTGGAATTGCCTGAGGCCTTTCTCACTGGAGTGACACTCACAGCTGCCATGCTTTTGCATCACTCTATAAATGGGCTGGAGCAATATTCCTGGGTGGGGATTATGCTGCCTCCTGACCCTGAAGAGGCCCACCTTGTGTTTTGTTTCCTTCTTTGTTGTAGAAGGTGGAAGATGCAATAATTTGTCTTTTACTTTGGATGGGTGTCTTGGCACTCCCCAGACCACTGACTCCTAAAAATGGTGTGGCTGTGGTAGGCCCCTGAATCTTTGTAGGGTTTCTCTCTCACCCTCTGGAGTGTGTGCGTTTTACCAAGGCTCTTACTTGATCAACATAATAGTGTCAGACATGCAATGGAGGAATATAATGTTCTGCAGTATGTCTAGAAGGACTATATTATGACAGTGAGTGGGAGAGTTAACACAGCCTGGCGGCAAAACCGTAAATGTTGTCTGTTCCATGTGAATGTGAACTATTTCTGATTCTCATTCTGATTGGGATGGAAAAGAATACGTTCAGCAAATTGGTGGCTGCATACCTTGCATCTGAGGTCATATTAATTTGCTCCAGCTAAGCTACAACACCTGGCACAGCAGGTACAATCAGGATTACTTACTTGGTTGAGCTTGTGGTAGTCTATAGTTATCCCTCAGGAACTGTTTGGTTTCTTCTGGGGCCAGATTGGTGAATTAAACAGAGATGTGATAGGGATTGTCACCCCTGTGTCATTTGGTTCCTTGAGGGGGGTGCTAATTTCCACCGTTCCCCTAGAGTTATACTGTTTTTGATGCCCAGGTTGGGGATGGTGGTAATTTCAGTGGCTTCTGCTTGACCTTTCTTATTATGATGGCTCTACACACATCAAAGACCCAGTGTGGGGTAGCACCATCTGCCAATTTTGTCAATTCCAATGATATATTCAGAGACCAGGGAAATGACCACTGGGTGGATATTTGGGCTAAGCGGACCTACTGTAAGCTAGACCTTGGCCAAGATTCTGTTTAATACCTTGGCCTCATATCTCCAACTCTAACAGGCTTAGAGTTAGATTCATCCAATCTCGCAGTATCACTGGTGATTCAGATGCTGTGTCCAGCACTCCTTGAACTTTCTGGCTTCTCTTTTCCCCGGTGTATGGTTACCTGGGCATGTGGCCTAAGGCTAAGGTTGTCATGACCGTTTTTGTTTGTAATGGTGTTGCAGGGCCCTTCCTCCTGGGATCAGGCCACCTCTTCAGTCAGTGGATTTCAGTTCAAAAACTTGGTCAGGTCTGGAAGTGGGCAAGGGATCATGACTCATTATTGGAGCAGCCTACCTGCAGCCTCTTGGTTATCCATTCTTGATTTCTTCTGTTGGTACAAACTAAGTAGTACTCTTGTCAGCTACCCATTTATTTTGTACCTAAGGACACCATGTTCTGTTAACTGCTTTCATGACTCTTTGTGGGTCAGACTCCCTTTGGCTGCCACTTTGTTCTTGCTGGTCATAGTGATAATTGTGCAACCTGGCTTTTAACAATTAGCCCCACCATCTGGCTTCTCTTGTTTCAGAGTCCTGTCATCCCTGTTGCTGTCAGCAAGTTCTGCTCTGTGACCACCTCTTTTACAGTTAGCCCTGGCCTGCAGAGGAGGCCACCTCTGATCTTCCTAGCGATGCTGGTAACCCTTCACCAGCATGTTCCTTTTGGCCTGGGTAAATGGCCTGTCCTCTGGGCCTTCCTATGGAGTATGATTAGCTGGTATATTTTTCAGTCATAGATAGCATGTCCTTTCAAATATGGCCACCTTCTTGTCTTTGAATTTTTTCCTTCTCTGTCTGTCCTGGCAATTTTGGTATTTTAACTTCAGTAGGTGGGGCCATCACTTTTTCATGCTTTTAGGAGACATTCTAGTAGAGAGTTCTCAGTATCTCCTGGTGTTCTTTAATTCTGAATACTCCCAAGTCAATAAACTCCTCCCTAACCAGTTTTACATTCTGGCCCTTTTGATTAAAGACTCTCAGCATCTGGTCCTGTGCAGATTCCTGCTTCTGGTACATATGGCTAGTTCTTTTTTGGGATGTAATCTCTTCTCCCAGAACTTCCCCACCTGGATTATGCTGTGAAATGGCCCTGATTTTAAGTCTGTTGGCCAGAGGGAGAGACTGATTGGGCACTGGGTGGGTAGGTGGGTGGGCAGCAATGTTGCCTTGCAGGGTCTTCCATTGTCTTCAGACAGAGGTAAGTACTTGCTCTTAATAGACACGGATGGGCCATCTCTGAAGAGGCAGAAGGTTGAGGGGAGTCTGGGGAGTCAAAACCTATGTGTCTTCATACCGGGTTTCCAGGTCCCTGACCTTGGCATAATAGACTTACCTTGGTTGGCTGTTAATTGGTCTTTAAGGTCCTTCCACTCTGACTGGTAAACCCTGGGCTTGGTCCTGGCTCTCTCTGACCTCTAACTGCAGATGAGAGCTTATTTGTGCCCCTCCCACAGGCCCTCTGGCTTTCGCATCTGGCTTACAGTTGCCTTTCTTCCTCCTCTGCTGCTACATTTCTGGAGAGCGGTGGTTCTCCAAGTGAGATCTTCCGACTAGTATCAGCATCACCTGGGAACTTGTTAGAAAAGCAGCCTGCCTGAGCCGCTGAATCAGCAGCTCTGGGGTCAGGAGAAAACAGTCTGAAATTTAGCAAGCCCTCCAGGTGACTTCAAGGCACACTGAGGAACAGGGTAGAGCATCAGTGGGGCTTAGCAGTAGCCATTCATCCTATTATCCTTTTAGCTACCATTCTGTCATAGTCTTAAACACCTGGTACACTACACCTGCTTCCACTGGTACAGCCTTCCAATTCACCATTTTGAAAGTTTCAGTTGGTGTACCATCTGGTGCCAGGGTCTCTGTGTTCCACCTGCCATCATGATGGTGTCCTCATTGCCAGTTAGGCGGTAAGTTATTCAGCTCCAAACCCCATCTTATCTTCTGCTTTCTTGGATCACTCCTGGTACCAGTTGTCACACATTGGATTCTCCAGAAGCAGGTGCTAAGATGGAGTTTGGGGTGCGTGATATTTCTTAGGGATCTTTGCTTGTGTAAGCAGGATTGGACAGCTGAACTATGAGCCAGCCCTGTCAAAGCGCTATCAACCTGGTGGTGACCTGTAGAATGAGTATTGCCCATTCGAGTTGGGCTGCAGTGGCTGGGCCTTTCTACCACCGCCTTGTTCAGTACTCGATATGGGCCATGGCTGAAGTCGGGTGAGTGGGCTCTGCAGCTGCCACAGATCCTGAAGGAGCTGACAGCTGGAGACTCTCTGCTGTCCACGCTCTGCACAATGGGCGGCAAGTCCTTCCTTGAAAGGTGGTCTGGGTCGCACATCTGTGTCTATCACAAGGTACCCAATGATTCCATTCATGCTTATTTTGCTCGTTTTCTGTTCTCCATTTCCCGTCTTAAGCTCCATGCATATTCTGTTCTGCCACCTCTGTGCTTCCATTATTTCTGGTCCCTTCTATTTTTATTTAGCATATTTAATCCTTTTTCTTTTTTTTTCTTCCTATTGAAACCTACTGCCCTTACTTCTGAGATTATTTTTCTTGTTTATTTTTTGGAGTTTTTTATTGGAAGTTTAGCCAAAGGTCTGTTATTATGTTGTTTTAGAGATAAAAGGAAGATAGTCATAGAAATTTAGATCTAGAAAGATCTTTATGTTGTCTGAACCCCTTGTATTGCACATGAGAAAATGGGTTGAATACCAATGACTGGCCAGCCTATTTTTGTTCATCCAGTTATAATGGTAAAGTGAATACTGTGCTTTCCCAGCAGTCTGTGAAGGAACACATAGAAAACCTCTTTTGTCAGATGTGAATCTACAAAATACAGTCTATTTTTAAATAAAAATATTTCGCTACTTTACTTTTAAGCTCTCTTTTGTTTTTCCCCCTCAGGCCATCAAGCCCTGTCGTCCGATGACCAACAATGCTGGCAGACTTTTCCACTATCGGATCACAGTCTCCCCTCCTACAAACTTTTTAGTAAGTTCCCAGTAACATCATATTTTGTTTACTTGAAAATGTAAATAAGTTGAATATGTGGAAATAGGTTAAAATATGATGAATAGGCTAAATACCAATTCAGTTCTTAAATGTTCTTTCTTTTAAAAAATATTTTTTCTGTTGATAAAATTGGCCTTTATCATAATGACTTTTACTTTGTCCTCCTGTCACTGTACTCCCTTCTGTGGCTTTTTTTCCTTTTACATTTCTGTTACCACGTAATAGCCTAATTCATATAGCCAATGAATTCTGGAGCTATTCTTTGGAGTTATGGAGCTGGAAGACTGTGTAGAATACTTTTGCATCTCTTAAAAATCAGCTAATAGCTTATATATTTTCTATATATAAGACCCAACAAGACCCAAACAAGAAAATCTGTTGCATTTATGACAGCAATAATAATACCTAATATTTGTTGACTATGGTATGAGTCACCATTCTAAGCGTTTGACACATATTAACTTGTTTCTCACAACAAACCGATTAAGTCGATATTTGTATCCCCATTATATCCCCACATCCTCGTTATATATGAGGCAGTAATCCATGTTTTACAGATGAGGTTAAGCAACTTGCTCAAGATTATTCAGGTTGTCAGCTGCAGAGTGGAGATTTGAACCTGGGTAGTCTGACTCCGGTGGGCATGGCTGTGTTCTTGTCTACTATGCTGTATTGCCTTTGACATTGACAGTACAAAATTTATTAATTCTTGTTACTTGTATCATCAAGAGATTTTGAGTTCAAAATTAAATTGTTATTATATATTTTAACAACTTTTTTGAGATATAATTCATGTACCATAAAACTCACCCATTTGGAGTGTACTTTTCATGATATTTAGTCTTTTCACAGAATTGTGAAACCATCACCACAATCTAATTTTAGAATTATTTCATCATCCCCAAAAGAAACCCTGTACTCACCAGCAGTCAATTCTTTCCCACCTCCTAGCCTTCAGCAACTACTAAGATACCTTCTGTCTCTATCATTTGCCTATTATAGATATTTCATTTGAATGGGATCATAGAATATTTGATCTTTTTGGCTTCCTTAACTTAGCATAATGTTTTCAAGATTCATGCATGTTGTAGGATGTAGCTTCATTTGTTTTGTGGCCAAATAATATTTCATTATAAGGATGTACTGTATTTTATTTATTCCTTCATCCGTTGATGAACATTTAGGTGGTCTCCACTTTTGGCTTTTTATGAATAATGCTGCTGTGAACGTTGTGTATAAGTTTTTGTGTGGATGTATGCTTCCGTTTCTCCTGGGTATAGACCTAGGACTGGAGTTGCTGGATCATATGGTAACTCTACGTTTAATATTTTGAGGAACTGCCAAACTTTTTTGTAAAGTGGCTGTACCATTATTATTTTGTCAGAAGTTCTTTTCGTTATATTTAATTTAAACCAGCTTTGTTGAGTTATTCAAATAGAAAGTAACAGTAATATTGGCAAAACAAATAATGTACATTTGGATATTCTTTAGTCCTCCCCAAGTTCTTCACATATATATAATGTTTAAAAGAGTAATGTTCAATACCTATGTAAAATGTATGTCTTTTAGGTTCCCAGTCTTGATAGTTAGCTCCATGTTTAGCATTTAGGATTAAAAATGCTCAGCTATAAAAATGGCATAAGGAAGAGAGTCTGTTATGCTTAGATCAACATTTATATGTTTTCCTTACAGATTCAGTTTTTAGGTAATTAAAATCTTTGACATTACGCGGGAATTGGTTTGTCACAGTGTTGATGGGTTGGCTTCTCCTCGGAGGGCCTGGGAATGGGACTGTGGGGGCTTGAGCTTCTGCCCCGAGGCCCCTCCGAGCGTTCCAGGCTATTGCTACCTTGACCATCTCAACCCTGAGTTTTTTTTCCACTTTGAGCTTTGAGTTGACTATGGTATTATCTTGTTCTTATTAGGACTTCCATTAGTTCAGAAATATAGTTTGATAAGAATAGGACTGATAGTATTGAGAGATTAAATAAAACAAATTCCTAGAAAATGAAGCCATATGTGCCTTTTTTTCTTTATGGCACCCATAAGAAGCATTCTTAGTTGTCTCAGACAACTAAGTAACTAAACATTACTGAAGCCTGAGAATTCCACCAAGCAAGAGAATTCTACCTATAATGAAGCTTTTGTGTGAAGTTCTCCCCGGTGTTTGGGAAAATGTTAATAGTGTCCATGGAGTGTGCACATTTCTCCTCTTGGTTTCTTTGTCTCCTGATGGATTTCTGCACGTGCAAATCATGTCATTTATTTAATTCATGCTTTGCGTTTCTGTTTGCCTTTAGACTGACAGGCCAACCGTTATAGAATATGATGATCATGAGTATATCTTTGAAGGTTTTTCTATGTTTGCACACGCCCCCCTGACCAATGTAAGTATGTGCTAATTGGCTGGCTTTCTCTTTCTGTGTACCCCTTTCCCCCGCTTCATTATTTCTTTCTAAAAACCAAAACAAATTTCTTTTGATCTGACTTCTAAGTAACATTTACTTTGAGTCCCTTTGCATGAGCTCCAGGAAGTCTGAGGCAGTGTTTGTCAGGTGGGAGTGTGACATCTATGCTAATGAGTCACAGGTTTGGTCCACATTAAATGGTGTAAGTAAACATGTGTCAGAATAACATTTGAGAGTGTGAAAGGTTGAAAAAAGAAGGATAAACTGTGGAGTAATGTGTCAAAGCTATTTTGGGTTGGGTGTCCTTCAAAAGAAAGTTGGACAGTTTTAACGAGAAGCTATTATTTAGTCTCTGAGCAATAGAAAAAGAAATAGAGCTTGTTCAAGACATCTGGAGCCTGAATTAATTTCATAGAGTTTTCTGCTTTTGAAGTGCAGGAATATGTCTTCTTTAAGAATCTTCATCTGACATACAGATCTATGATATTTTTATACAGGTATTAAGGCTGCTTTGTTGATAATTGGTTCAAATGGAAGTTCTGTGTCTGTGAGTCAGAATCTTTCTGTCTCCAAGCTGGCAGTCTTGGGAATTGTCTTACTTATTCGATATTTCAGTTGGACATAGAGTAGAATTCACTGGCGGCTCAGGGAGGGAGGGTATCAGTACTCTTCACCCAGTCTAGACGCTGTTGTAGAACTTACTGAATTATAGCTGTGGTGTATCTACATCAAAACAGAATGTTCTTTCATCCTTTCTGGTTTGGTTACAAGAAATTACATCTGCAGTTTAAAAAGTTATTTTAGTACTGTTTACCTAAAATGTGAAATTCTGTTCCTTTGGAGAGTAGAGAGTAAAATCTTTACCCATCTTTGTTCCTTTCTATCATCCTTTTTTCTTTATAAGTAGACATGATTCTATGGTAGTGATACTAATTTAAAACAAATTGTTTTCTTAATGAGATTTTCTTTATCCTACAGTATATTTTATCCTAGGGAATTTCTTGGTGAAGGTGATTACATTGTAAATGTAAAAATAAAATCTTTTGATAATACGTATTACATCTATCTTCAGCTTGTACCATAATATAGAAAAGGGTGTAATATTGAACTTTTTTTTAAATTGAGGTGTTATTGACATATAACATTATATTAGTTTCAGATGTACAACGTAATGATTTGATATCTATATATATTGTGAAATGATCACCACATTAAGTCTAGTTAGCATCCATACATAGGTACGGAATTTTATATTGGACCATTCTTAAACAATCTTTGTGAAAAGGCACTAGGAGGTTTTGGAATTTTGAAAGTTTGTTTTCTTTTTTTTTCAATGTCTCAATTAGGCATTCAAACCCCTTGTTATACCAAATCTCATAGTCTTTGAATTGGAAAGCCCTTTAGAAGTGATCTAGTCCAATTCTCCCCTACATAGTGCATTTCTCTCTTCTTTTTCTCAGAGGGCTTGCAAATACAAATAGTTTAGTTACCATGAAAGTATTCAAAATTATCTATTTTATCTCTTAATTCCCTAGAGGTCATATAGATCTCATTTTAACTTTTAGGATCACCTTAATCAAGAAGGAAAGCAGTGAGGTTTCAAGAGGCCAGGGTTTAAACATGACTGAATTCTACTTACTAGCTGTATCATTTGACGTTTCAATCTTTATAAGCCTTGATTTTTCTCATCTGTAAGATACATTAGTTGTAGCAATCTTACCGTAGGCTTTTGTAAAAAATAAATCTGATGGCACATGAAAAGTATTTATCATGATATTTTGCATATAATACATATTAGCACTTCTTATTTTGGATAAGATATTAAACAGACCTGGATTTGAGTCTTCCTTCTAATTCTTTTTTTTTTTTTAACTAATTCTTAATATTTATGTGACCTTGGATGGGTGATTCTTTGAGCTTTATCAAAGCCCCTCAGCACAAGGTTTGGCACTGAGAGGCTGCTAATGCTAAATTAATTGTCATTGTTACTGTTGTTATAAAATAAAGGACAGGACTGAAAAATTCTTGGCTTCAGCATATATTTCATATAAATATTCAAGTTCTCAAAATTTGAGCACATAACTCTGTAATGAGAAGATAAGCTCCATCATTTATGTTCGAGATGTTGATAAAATAAATCGAATTTTAAGCTGTGTTGTACAGTTCATAGGAATTAGATCTGTCAAAGGCCTCATGCGTTTGAAATAGCCTCCCAAGAAAAAGAATTTTTAAATTGCTTTACTGATCTGATTCATTTTCTCGCTAGAGAGAGCACATCAGCAAGAAGGCCATGCAAATGATGGTAGCGTTAGAATCTCAACCAAATCTCGTTCCGACAAGTTCTCTAAAGGTCTTCTTGAATTGAAGTGAATTGAAAGCCTGGTTGGCTAAGTATAGAGTGTTCCGGGAGAATTTTATCCTTTTATGTGGTACATTTGCTATTACTCACAATACATGATGTTTTTAAGGACTTTGACAACATAACTAAAGTTACAAAGATATATGTATTAGATGCGTGATATTGTGTCCTCAGAAGTGCAAGAAAGCCCATGATCGTTTTCCTTTTCATTTCCAGTGGCCTCACCACCCTTGATTTAGTTATTCAGTGTCTGCAAGAGGTAGAGTCAGAATGTAGAAGTTCAGGGAGGGCTTTTTTTGTTTGTTTTTGGTAGGATGAGTTAGGAGTTAATGTCAGTCAGTATTCAAACATGTTTTAAGAAATGATAGTGGGCATTTATGTTATTTGATTGGCCAGTTGAGCTCCCAGTCACTTGGGCTTTCACTATGTAGGAAAATGACAAGTTCTCTTTGAGTCTTAGAGAGAGAGGAAAGTTTGAATATAAAAGGAGATCCTGCCTTCCCAAATCTGTGTCTGAGAAGGATTCTAGTGGCATGGATAAGAGGCCAAAAGAAAATAAAGTATGTATAAGAGAAGAGGTCAAAAAAGGAATTCCAAAAAGTGATTTTAGTTGAAATGATATGGGGAAAGGACTGTACTTGCATAAATCATCCAACAGAGTTGCTTTTGCACATGGTAGAAGGAGTCAAGTTGACACTTTTGCTCTTTCTCTGCCCACCTCTTGACTGTTCCCAAGGTCTCAGTTGTTTTCTCTCCTGGATACTCTCTCCCTGAGTAAAACAATTTCACTGATGATTTTTCCTTCCTTATATACTCTGATCCTCACTAAATTGATGTTTATAGCTGTGACATATGGCTCTGTGCTCCACACTCGTATTTCTGATTGCCTATTGGATATACCCACCCTGATGTCCCCTCAGATGCGTCACCCTCAACCTGTGTGAAACTGAACTTGTCATCTTCGCCGAGTACTGAGTTTGAGGTACTCAGGGGACACCCTATAAATTTCTTTGTATTAATGCCATTGTGATCTGTCTGGTCACTTAGTCCGGAAACCTAGAAATTGTCCTCTATTCTATCTTCTCTCTTATTTCCACATGAGAACAGTCACTGTATATTGAAGTAACATCTCCTATGTTTAAAGTTTTTCCCCTCTTTTCCAATCTTCTATTCATTTGGCTCCTGGACTATTTCATTAGACTCCACTCTGGTCTTCTGGTCTCCTACCTTGCTCCCCTATAAACCATTCCCACACTGTTTCCATAGCAACCCATCCAAAACATAGACCATGATAGTCTCTCACTTAAAGTAGTTGAATGACTTCTTGTTGCCATAAGGATAAGCCCTGAATCCTTCACATGGTTTATGAGATCTGCATAATATATAGTGCATACTTGCCTGTCTAGAATCACCTTGCTTCTCTTGCCATGCACTTCACTACTGAGCAGCTGAATAACTTGTTCTTCCCCCAGCTCCCTTTTCTCTGTCTTGCTGGAAACTGAACACCTGCTCTTCCCCAGCTTAGTTTTTCTGGATGACCTGGAAAATCCCTCCCCATCTTTGAAGACTCAACTCAGATGTTAACCTACTCTCTTTGGTTCTTTTGCACTTGATACTTTTTTGTTTGCCTATTTGTTTTTTACTTTCACATGTAGGTTACATTGTATCATATTCTATTTATGCTTGTTTACATGCTTTTCTTCCTCTTTTAGATTCTTACCTTTTAGAAAAGGTAGGGGCTGTGGCTTAGTTTAGACTAACTATGGAGTCAACATAGTTGTTAGCAAAGAATAAGTATTTAAAAAACCTATTTGTGAATAATGCACAAATTTGTAACTCTCAATTATTTTTAATTGATTGTAGGAATAAAGAAGAACTTCAAAATGATAGTGGCCTTGTCATGTTGCTTCGGTTGGTTTAGAACTCATTACCATGAACAGGTTGAAAATGGATCTCTTGTTAAAGTTAGTTATGAATTTCACTCAAATTAGCCACTATCCTTTTAAAAAAAGAAATAAAAGCTCTGAAGAACTAAATTTCATTTCTGAGAAAATTTCCAGTAGATGGCATTATAAGACTATTTTTTTTTTGTTACCATTCCTTTTGCTGGTAGAATTAAAATTTGTTTCTTTCTGATTGCTATGGTTTGTAAAAATGATTTCATCTATATAAAATCATCTTATGGACAGATCTAGTGGCCAGAAGAGCCTACTTAACACATCTGTAAGGCTTTCGAGTCTATTATTTTCCCCATCTAGTCAGCCAAGCCACTGCAGTAACCTCACACCCTCCCTTTCTCATTCCTTTCTTCATTCAAAAATATTCTTAGGGAAAACCTATTATGTATAGGCACTAGGCTAGTGTCTGATGATCCATTGGTAGAACAAGACAGATGTGGATTTATTTCATCTGAGCCTTCCTGCATTTTCACGCATACCTTGAGTATTAGTACAGATAATGAGACGTGTATACTTTAGTGGCTTAGAGCTGGGGTCTAGAGCAAGATTTTCTAATTCACCAACCAGCTGTTACCTTAGGCAAGGTATCTGATGACTCTCTCGTAGCTTCCTTCACTGTACCATGGGGATGGTAGCTGTAACTGTCTCACACGGATGGTTACATGGGTGACAATATGCGAAGCAGTGGAACAGTGCCTGGATCAGTAAGTGTTAGCTATTGTTTTTATTACCAAGTTTGCTTTTGCTCCAGAGCCAGGTAGGCAGCATGAGTTGTGTGCTCCTCAATGACTTGTGAATCTGTAACCCACGAGGTGTCAGCCTGCTATCCCTGATCTGTGTGAAGAGCCGAAGATTCTGAAAGATTTTAAAAACCTGAGAAAAAGAAGTATTTAATTGTGGTTGTATGAATTCTTTAGAGGTGATATGTTTGGCTTTAATGGGTTCTTGTCATGTTTATGTTGCTGCTGCTAGTACAGCTAATTAAGCACCAATGCTCTGCAGTCTCCTGTAGAGGCCAGGCCAGCTGGGTTTCTGCTATTAAAGGCCAGCAGTGGTGGCCCAGCTTCGTGTGCAGTACTGTTAGCAGCTGAGATTAAAGTGAAACGTTCTCACTTGGTTCATGGCCTTCTGGGTCAGGTAGCAAACATATGTGCAATATGAGCCTGCAGGAAGGTATTGCAGCACTGAACCTCTCATTCTTATTATTGCAGATTCCACTGTGTAAAGTGATTAGATTCAACATAGACTACACGATTCATTTCATTGAAGAGATGATGCCTGAGGTAAGGGAAAAGATTATTTAACAGTTTGATGTAGTTTGCTCTTTTGTTTATTCCTCACTTACATCTTTAAACCATTGAACTTGGTCACTTCCGGCTCTTTGCCTTGGGAATACTACTAAAATATTGTGTTCACTGTTGAAAGGGTCGGTGAGATATAGCTCCAGGAACAAGGTTAAAATGTGGGCCATTTTTTAACTTGTTGACCTGTTTTTGAACCCATTTCTCCTCATGTTGTATCTACTGATAGTAACTTACACCTGTTTCTAGTCTGTTTTGGATAGGGGACAGAGTTTGGTTACTGGTCGTTATCAGAGAGGAAATTAGAATAGCGAAACTGAATCTGATAGCTGTTGGAATAATCTTATTCATTATCTCCAATGACAAGATCAATGCTCGGTTCATTTTTCTTCCCATATATTTACATATTTTTCCTAATTGTTTTTCATTGCGGATGCTCAGCAGCAGATTTATCTAAATATATGCAAGAGGTTTAAAATTCCAAAGCAAGATTAATGTGAATCTCAGAATGATTCATTGCCTGATCTTGAATTTAGTGGTGTCAACAAATCACACTAAGAAATAACAACTAGACAGCAAAGAAGCTTGAGCACTGAACATTGTGTTGGAGTCGGGGTCAATTTCCTGAGCCCCTGGCTCTTCTTGCAAACCTTGTTTAACGGTGCAGCTCCGTCACGGGCAGTGGAGCACCGAGGGGGAATTGATGAGCATGACACACATGCTTAGTTTGCACCTATTTCATTGTGAGCAAGACCTGTTAATTCTACCTGTCTTTCAAGAAGAGTTAAAGAGAAAGGGCCGCCCCTTCATTCTCCAGCTTAGCAGGGCTTTTTTGCTTCCTTTTGATTTTTAAGGTCATAAGCCTTCATTTGCTATTGTAAAAGTGTGTGACTTCTGGCGGGATCTCACGCAGGGTGATTTATGAAGCCCAAGCAAAACAAGTAGGAGGAAGAATTATGAGACAAGTCTCACTTGCAAATATATCATCTGTTAAGCTTGTTTACCAGAGAAATTTTGGTTCAAAGTTTTATAGTTTTTCTTAGCTCTTTATTTGCCTTCACTAAGAATTTGTACTTTTTTGGTACAAAAAAGCCTCTTTTTATGGTAATTTGGTAATAGTGATTCTCAGTGTTTGGGGGAAGTGAGGGTCAGCAGGGGTGGAGTAAGGGGGACATACCTATCAGGGTCTGGGGCCTGTGTGTGTAATTTGAATTAACAAAAAGTCTCCAGGAGAATCTGATATGTTTTACTATTGGGCTAGAAAAATATGGCATAAAGGAGACTTTAATTTTTAAATTTCTCATGATTTTATTTGTACATTGGGAAGGGCTGAATTCACATTTTCTTAAGAATTCTAATGGCATTAGTGCCTACTTCATTTCTGTCTCAAACCAATGAGCTATTGTAGGGCGGTGGCCAAACTTTTTAGGAAATTATGTGATTTTAGTATAGTTTCAATAGACACTTTTAATTTAAGACACTTGACCAGAACAAGTTGGTCCTTCAGTTAATATATATTTGCAGTACCAGAGTAATTTGATTTTGGTTTATTTTTCAGAATTTTTGTGTGAAAGGACTTGAACTTTTTTCATTATTCCTATTCAGAGATATTTTGGAATTGTATGACTGGAATCTTAAAGGTAAATAATAGGATTTAAAGAAAAGTGAAATGCTTATAGAAGAACGTTGTGGTATAGGTGAAAAGTCTTATAAAAGTGGGGAGACATAGTTGAAATTCCTCTTATTTTTGGAATATGGAACACTCAGGGAAAAGTGTGTTATTCATAGGAACATTTGCTATCATTTGACACGACTAGGTTCTTATGGATCTTATTTTAATACAATTTGTCAGTGTCTATTACCGTAGATTACCATTATCCATTATCTAACTGATACCTAAGAAGACGATGTCAGTTATTATGAGTAACTATCTTGATTTATGTGCATTAGGGAAAATCTCCTTAATGTTTTAAATCTATTGAACTTTACTGTCATAAAGTTCTTCCAAGATGACAGTTTATTAAAACAGAACTTCAGTTAGCCTTTAAAACATACACATGTACTATGAGCCACATTGATTCAAAACTTGACACTTGGTTTTTGGATAATAGTTCACTTTATTGGAAGTGTCTATATTCCAGCAGTCATTTACTTACTTATTTTTAAAACAGTATATTGATGAGTGGCTTTTCAAACCAAGTTTTTAATAGTATTTCTCTCTCTTTTTTCCCACTTGTATTGATTAAAATGGAAAAAAATTAAAATACAAGCATATTATATCCTGCAGTCATTCAATTATAACAAAAATCTTTATATTTTTGAATTTCTCAAAACAGTTTTACTGTATGTACTGTATACCGTATATATCTTTAGGGCTTTCTCTCCCCTCTTGACTCAGGGTGGTTTCCTCGCTGTGGTCTCCATGGCGTGTTTGCCGTGGCAGTTTGTGGCGTGTTCGTGGCAGTTACCATATGATTGATTTAGCTGTTGAGGAGAAGAGGAGGGCGGTGTTTTTAGTGTCCCTACTTCTGGTGTGTTTTTTTTGTAATTAGCATAAATCTCAGGAATTAAGTTGCGGTATTTGTTTTCTAAGGCTGTTTTACTTGTTTTTTCTTTCCTTTCACTTGTTTGCTTTAGGTCCTTTGTTTGAAGACAGTCCTCCCTGCTGCCCAAGATTTCATTTCATGCCACGTTTTGTACGATTTCTTCCAGGTAAATCTTTTGGCTTGTCAGTGACCTAGTGAGATCGTGTGTCTGAGAATCTTGAGGGACAACTTCCCCACCTCAGACACTGTTAATTATCTGCTTCTCAGGTCAGGCATGCAGATGTAAAATTATACGCGCTGATTTATACTCCTGCATGATTTATGGTAGCCACAAATCAGATGAGCAATGGGAGAATTGATTTATAAATTTTGAAAATCTACTTGATAAAATATCATGCAAGAGTTAAACTTAATATGGAAAAATGCATGAGGCTTAAAAACTGCATATAGTGAATTGAAAAACAGTATAAAATTTTCTATATAGTATGATTATAACTATGCTAAAAAATTACTGCAATAATAGTTGTATTAAGGTAGTGGTATTTATAGGTAGTTTTTGTCTATTTTTTTCATATATACTTTTATTCATTTTACGGTAAAAAAATTTATTCTCACTAAATTAAAATGTATAAGTAAATATGTAACTTTTATGTTTTTTTAAGCACTATTTTAACTTTTTAAATTTTTTTCAAGAGTCTAGCCATGAGATTTGGTATTGTGTTTACTGTTTTTAAAAATGGTTGGGTTTTCAATGAAATCTTTGGATGCCTTTTTGTTTGTAAAATTTTAACCACCCTAAATGAACTCATCCCTGGAACCTCATTCCGTTATCTCACTTTCTGGTGACATCTTTCTGTACTTCCAGCCTCATGCCCTATTCCCTTTGCTTCCACTTGAATCTTCCCTCTTCTCCTTGTGAACATCTGCCTTTCTTTGCTTTCTCGCTTAAGTGCTGTGCTGTGTCTCTCAGCTCTAGTGGCCTCAGCCCCTTGTACTAACCACCACTTTCCATGGAAATATCAGTTTGACCATTTGGCTTTTCTTCTCCTGTATGTGGCCGCTCAGTGATACTGAAGGAAAGAATTTGGCTGCTATGATAAATCTGTGGTCTACAGTTTCAGCTGGGGAGTTTTTCAGCGTGTAAGCTTTCTGGCCACATCTACAGAAATTCAGCCCTATTTTCATGCTCTCCTCTTCTGCCTCTTGTCCTCCTTGCCTCTCCCATGCCTCAGAACCCTCCTTTGAGCCTCTCAGGCTCTGGTCCATTCATAGCCCTGCTTTGCTTCAGTGCCCCAACCCCTCTCTCCCTGTCCCCATCCTCTCTGCAGCTGCTGATGCCAAAGCCAGCCTCTGGAAGACCAAATCCAGTGGACACTCTTCAGTTTTGGTCTCCTCCCTAATGTGGTACCTGGCCTTGTCTGTCTGCTGAACTCTCCTTACTTTCCTCCTAGCTCTCTGATTCATACTTTGTGGCTTTTGTTTCTTGTCTACTCATTCTAGTTTAGATTTTCCTCCAGATTGTGTCCTTGATACACTTTCCTCAGTCCAGACACTCAGTCACAATGGCTTATTTTTATTTTAGGATAATGTTACTCATATTTTTAGTATTCTTGTTAATGTTTATTTTCTTTGGAAAGTGCATTCAAAAGCTTTTCTCCTTTTTGCATCTGGTTTCATTTTACTGAGAAGTCCTTTTTTCTTTTTGAGTGAATGCATCTTTGATTTTATAATGGAGCTTTAGCAGTAAACTTACTAGAAAATGGTGTTAGAGTGAGTTTGTTGGAAAGCCTTTCCTTTCTGTATCTGTCTGCCTCTAGGCATGTTATGACCAAAGAAATCTCTAAGAGAAAGTGGACAGTTTTAAAAATCACCTTAAAGAAAAATCTGATGTCAGATATTT
Organism: Equus asinus; assembly: GCF_041296235.1. NCBI lineage: Eukaryota > Metazoa > Chordata > Mammalia > Perissodactyla > Equidae > Equus > Equus asinus. The sequence continues at coordinate 83,726,577 of NC_091799.1, forward strand.
ACTTTGTGGGATTTCAACTCTCAAAAAATGTTTCTCATAACTATGTAGGGATAACGTGTAGGTTGTCATAAAGAAAAAGATCTACTGATTTATTTTTAAATGGGATTTACTTTGTCATTAGATGTCCTTTTGAAAATAATACATATTAAAAAAACTCTGAAGGATACAGAAAAATACCTAATGTTTAGAATGCATTTTGGTATTGGGTGGCAAGTTATGGTTGATTTGTTTACATAATATGACTTCATTAAAGATCTTTTCAAAAATGGTGAATTAAAAAGAAAAACACATTTTAATATATATTTTTATTTTTTGCTGTGCACAAGCTTTTTTTACTTAGTTATATCATCCTAATATATGATTTGCATCCTCATTTTTAATAATTCATTAGGCAGATGGATATTTTTAAAGATCATGATATGTAGTGCAAAATTTCATGTCAAAAAGATCACATCAGTTTATGTTATCATAAAAAATGCATTATTAGTCTTCACATTTTGGACTCTCCCTCCTTCCTTTTTTTGCCCCTTTCTTCCTCTTTAAAATTTTCAACTGTAGCTCCATGAGGCTAAGGAGTAAACAGTGTCTTGTTGTTTCAGTGCTAACATACTACTTGGCACATGGCAGGGATTCAGTAAATACTTGTTTACTGACTTTATTTAATTGGTCACAGTAATGCCTTAGTTAATACTAATGAGAATGAATGTGCTTTTCAAACATTCTTTGCTATTGGCTCTCATTTTTCAAAAGTAAACTTTTGATTGAAGTGTAACACAAATACTGAAAAGTGCATGCATCATAAAATAAGACTCAGTGTATTTTCACGAAGTGAATATGACTGTGTACTCAGCACCCAGGTCAAGAATACCAGCATCCAAAAGCCCCTTTCCAGTCACTACCTAGCCCCTCAAGGGTAGCCCCTATTCTGACTTGAAAACACCATATAGTAGTTTTACCTGTTTTTGAATTATAAAAATTAGAATTCTATGTATTTTTTGTTTCTGTCTTCTTTTGTATTGTGTAATTTTGAGACACCTGTTAGTTAACTGTAGTTGGCTCATTCTCATTTCTGTGTAGTATTATATGGCATGACTAAATTAAGATGTATCTAACCTATCTGTGATTAATGGACATTTGGGTATTTTCAGTTTGGGGCTCTTTCAGATAGCATAAATATGTTCACCAAACACTTGCACGTGCCTTTTGGTGAGCGCATATTTATTCTTTTCTATTGTGGATATATACCTAGGAGTGGAAATTCTGAATGTGTTTATATTAAGCTTTGTAGATGCCTTCCAACAATTTCCAAAGTGATTGTACCATTTTACCTTCCCACTAGCAGTTTGTACGAGAGTTCAAGTTGTTCCACATTGTCACCAACATTTGGCATTTTTCTTTCTTTTTCAAGTTAGACATTCTGATGAGTGTTCAGAGGTATCACATGATTTTAGTTTTCTCTTCCCTAGTGACTAATGAAATGGAACTCCATTTCATGTATTAATTGACTATTTGGATATTGTCTTTTGAAGTGCCTGTTAAGGTCTTTAGTCCATTTTTCTCTTGGATTATGTCTGCCTTTTTCTCATTTATTTGTAGGTTTTTTTAATATATATTTTATCAGTTTTTTGTCGGAAATGTATATTGCTAATACCTTCTCTGTGGATTGCTTTTTCACCGTCTTAATGGTGATTTTTGATGAACAGGAAGTCTTAATTTTAATCTGTTTTGAATTTGTTTTTACAATTAGTATAAGATATGTGTCAAGATTCATTATTTTCAATATGGATATCCAATTGACCCAGCACAATTTATTGAAAGACTTTTCTTTTTTCACAGAATCGAAGTGTTACCTTTCCCCTTAATTGGGTTGACTCTGTGTGTGTGTGTGTGTGTGTACACAAACAATACAAAAGCATATGAAGTAAAAAAGTGTATACCCTCTTCTAGATATGTGAAAATGAGTAGGGGCTATAAATGGTTTTATTTGTATTTGTTTTAACCTTTAAGGGAGAATTATGCTTTTTTCTTTAGGTGGGATAACACTAAATATGTTACACAATTTGCTGTTTTTACTCAACTATTTCAGACATCCTCTATGTAAATACATTGCCTCTGTCTTTAACACCTATGTAGCATTCCATAGTATGAATGGACATGAATTTTTTGGACACTTCCTCTAGGATGAATAATTTGTAAGTCTCTATTTTTTCACTCTTACATATAAATACTTCAGAAATAGTCTTGGGCATCTATCCTTTTGCATTTGTATGAGTGTTCCTGTAAGGTGGAGTTCTAGAAGTGAAATTATTTGTTAAGACGGTATGCACTTTTTAAATTTAGAAAGATATTGGCCAAGTTCTCTCTAGAAACTAGGACATAATTTATAGTTCTGACCAAGAGTTTTTGATAGTTCCCTTATTCTGTACATACCTGTCAACACCGGATGTTACTAGTCTTCTATGGTTTTGTCCATCTGATGGGTAAAAAGTCATCTCCTTGTTATTATTTGTGTCTTACTTGAACTCCCATGAGAATGAACAGCTTTCACATATTTTAGACATTTCATGGTCCTCTCATTCTCATTTGCTTTTCATTTATATCAGTTTGTTACAAGATCTAATTGAAAGTTTATCAGTCATCATAATTTTTTTCTATTGCCCCAGTTTACCTGTTTTGAATACAGCTGTCTCAGTTGCTTTATACAAATTTATCCAAAATTAAGCTTACAGTTTAAATTAAGGACTATTCACTACGTTCAATTTACCACAAGTCGAATTGCAGAACAACCAGTTTATTGAGATTTTAATAATTTTCTCACATTTTTTTATTTCCTATCCCTGCTTCTATGTTTGGTAGCCATACAGTTGATATGAACCCTCCTAGGGCCCATTTAAAGTTTTATTCTGACTGTAGCTGGGGCTAGGGCAGGGCATAATTCAAGACAAGAAGGCTGCTCTTAGGGGAAAGCCTGTTCATTGCTTATATCATTGCTGTAGTAAAGCTTTTCAAAATCTTGAATCAATTTTGCAAATTGATTATCTAGCAGATTGATTTTTGGAATTTGCTCCGTTCTGGAGAAGTAGTTCTCAGGTATGGCTGACAGAGGGCCAGAGGGTGGGAGAGTATCTCACAATTCCCAGGGAGGCAAAGGGTGGTTTGAAAAAACATCAATTGCTAAAGCAACTTAATATACCTTTATGTTTGGAAAGTTTAGAAAATCCCTGTTGTTAAACAAATTTTCAAAAATAAGATTATATAAAGGCATCTTAGTAGGAATACACAGGAGATACAGTAATGCAGTTACACAATTATTCTCAGTGTAGGGAAAGAGGAAGATATTTTTAGATGTTTTTGTTACACTATTGAGAAATAACTCATTTAACCAGCCGTATACTTAACACAAATTCCCTAACAAATTGCTCCGCCTCCCCAATAACCATATACGTAATCAAGCAATATAAACTGAGAGAATTGGGTCTCTAAGAAACAGTTTGTAAAGTCTGTCAGCTCGTTAATGACTGTCCAGATCCATTCCCTCAAACACAAACTCCGGTTCTTAGCAAATAATGAGCCGTTGTCGCGGTTCGAGTCCGAGCGCTGGCAGGATTCCTGCTAGCCTTAGCTTACCTGCTCTAACTTCTCATTTATATCATGTCCTATTTATCTCAGCCAACGAGATAAAAATTACTTCGTAGCCCTCAGTGACATAGTTCCATAAATCCCCAACATAAACATGTAGCAAAGCAGGCAAACCAAAAGAGCCAATTCATTAACATTAGTAAATTCATGGCAGTCTGGGAGCAAGTGGCCACGTTATTTATCTGCCTAAGAAAGTCGTTCCACAAATATTTATGGAGTGTCTTTTTTGCCCGGCAAGGTGTGATGGATACAGCCCTTGCCCCACGCGCTCTGGCAGGACTCTCTAGTCTTGTCTGCCTGTTCTTACATTTCCAGAAGGCTTGCACCCCAGGATTGCACCTGAGGTGTTATCTGTGCTGAGTTTCTACTTTTTCACAGTGATAAATATTTATCTTTTTAAGTTTTAGTTGCCATTTAAAATATTTAGCAGATTTCAATGTGGACTTACACTTTCTCCTTCAGCGTTATCACCTTTGCATCTGATGTGTATATGTTTATAAAAAGTTATTTCTGTTTTCCGTGCTGCTATAAAACTCACTCTTCCCTCATCAGCAGCTTTGCCCCCGAACTAGGTAGAAGCATTCTTATAAGCACTTGGTTATCTTGAGGTATTCTTCTCCTAAATTGGGCAATGCCCTTGGTTTGTAGGCTTCAGTATTCCCCTCTCCCAGTAGCTCTTTTAGTTTTTCAGTCTTTTCACTTCAAAGTCAATGCCCCTAGTCCGTTTCACTTTGATTTAAAGTGCCATGGAGTCAGCCAGCTGTAACTGCTTGTGGGAAGATTCTAGAATGTTTTGTACACCTGGAGTTGCCTATATTTGCTGCCTCCACCACGCACCAACCTCCCCCAATAAAATCTGAATCTTTTTTCTAATCTTTACAGCTGAACAACACTCTGCTCCTTACGGTATTTTCGACTCCTGATGTATCCTTATAGGCCCTCAGTACTCTTCAATAATCTTACCAAATACAGAGATTATGAGCCAAATACTATTTTTACGCCTTCCTCGGTTCCTAGTGAACCTAGTCAGGGTGGCAGCTCTTCTCAAGGCTCTCCAGGTGTCCGTCATCCCTGCTGCTCTGTGTGTGTACTCACGCAGTGTAAGGCAACGTATTCTGGCTTTAGAGTTCTCTTGTCCACCTGCTCGCTTCAGGCCCGTAGAAGCAGAGATTACCGTGGGCTCAGACTAACAGATAGGCATTATGATTTTGCTAGGCTCCTTAGCAAAGAGGGGAACATCATTGATTGAGGAGCACATGTCTTATGCAGGCAGACTGAAATGTCTTTTGAGACAGACTCTGAGAAATATACTCTTAACCATGGAAGTTTATTAGTCAAAGGTGACTCTTGGGTTTAAGGCTGATGTTTTGTAATGAGGCATAAAAAAGTTTCACTGCTGTGAGCAGTAATCAGAATTGGTAGGTAGAACATGTCCTCATGTGGGTTGGTGGCATTTTGTAGTTTAGTCACTTTGTGGACAATTACTGTTTTTAGAGGCTCAGTGTCTTTGATTAAGAGAATGCTGTTTTCAGAGTGTTATCTACAAAGATTCCTCTAGGAACTGTTGTGATTAATCATTAGTAGCCTGTGTGCTTCTTGAGAGCCTAGAGCTTCTACTTTTGTTTGTTTTGTTGTTTTCCATGATTGTGACATGGGCCCATTCATATTCTCCCATCTGAGAATAAAATCCAGAGATCTTCCTGTGCTCTGTAAAGCTTCGCACGATCTGACCTCCTGGCCGCCTGCCTCGCACTCTCTCCTCACTTCGCTCCATCCACATGGCTGCCTTGCAGTTCCTGGAACACGTCAGTCCCACTCCACCTTAGAGCTTGTGCTGTTTCTTCTACCCGAGACACCCTTCTCCCAGATAGCTACATGCTGGGCTCCTCTGCTTCTTTCAGTTCTTTGCTCAGGTGGCACCCCTTCAAAGACACCTTTCCTGTCCACCCATTTAAATACAGCTGCAGGCCCTTGCCCATTTGATTCTTCTTCATAACACTCATCTCAACGTGATCTCTTATGTCAGTGGTTTTTTTTTAACTGTCTCTTTCTCTCCACTGGAATTTACGGGACTTTGGCTGTTTAGATCACCGCTCTGTTTCCAGGTACTACAGAATAGGTTCTCAGTAAATATTTGTTGAGTGAATGAGCAAGTATTTGGATTAATGAATGAATTAATGCCTACACATACAGTGGCTCTGTAGTACCACTGCCATCTAGTTCCAGAGCAGCATCTGAGATTAAAAAAAAACAGATCCAAAAGAAATTTTGATCTTTTCTCTCTTCTCTCTCAGATATGTAGGCCTGTCCAAGTTCTTCTCCCACAGCAACTTGTATTAAAATCTTTTATCCTCTTCTGTTTTCTAGTACCCAAAATTCCTTGGGTGCTGTTAACTCCTCTAGCGCAAGGAGGACGTTATCATTTGTGCCCACCCATCCCCACCATCTTCTCTCCCCATTTCTCCATAAAGCGTTGAGCTCTGTACTACTGTTCTTAGCATATCTCCTGACCTGGGGAAGATAGTCATTGTCCCCTAAACCTTCAGGGCTCTTGTCCTTTCTTGGAGTGGGACTAGGCAAAGAAAACGGGTACAAGGTGGTTGCACATGTTGGTCAAGAAGCTAGGGCCAGAGAGAAGGCAGAAACCTGTGAGCCCCAAATTAATGCCCACATTAAATGAATGTCTTTGGTTCTTCAAGTCCCAGAGTAATTGGCTTTTTCCAAGGTACTTTAATTGTGTCTTTTTTTAATCCTCTGTACTTGGTGATATATGCTTCTGTAAGCTTCAGAATACTTGGTATTTTTTCCATGTACCAACTTCATAATGATCTTCATGATATTAGTATAGGCTCTTTAGCTCTATTCATCATGGCAGGTGCAGCACATTAGCACCAAAAAATTAGACCATAACGCAACGATAGCTTATTGAAAACAGCCATAAATATCTCATAAAGCTTAGAATTTCCTTAGGACAGTAACATCACTTCTAAAGAGCTTTCATCTGTTACCTTAGAAAGAATAAAATATTTAGGACATAACATGGTTCTGTCTATTATAAACTGTGGTTCTTTATGCTAGGTGGTTTTAAATTTATTTAGATAGGCACTTTTTTTATATTCATACCTCACAAATGGAGCCTTTTATCATTTATAATGTTGTTGTTGCCATTTTAGTAAATGAGATGGTTTATGAGCACTGCTCATCAATGAAAAGAATGGGTTTCTTATTACTTGGCACCTGGTTAAACAATGTAAATTCTAAATTACCTTTTTTTTAAATGCTTCCCCCCCCCCCATTGTCTTGTTTTTCCTTATTTGGCGGATGATCAGCTATTAATTGAGTAGCTTTATTTTTTCCCCTTTCTCTCCACTCCTACCCAAGATGGAGGGAAGGAAGTGCTTTCCATGCACCAGATTCTCCTTTATTTATTACGGTGCAGCAAAGCTCTGGTTCCCGAAGAGGAGATTGCCAATATGCTTCAGTGGGAAGAACTTGAGTGGCAGAAATACGCAGAAGAATGCAAAGGCATGATCGTCACCAACCCTGGCACGGTATGTTCTGGGGTTTACACGTTCAGGGACTGAATCGCCTTTTTGTCCAGGTTTGAATGTTTCACAGAAACAGTAACAGAACATTTTAAAAGCTTTACTCATTGCTTCTTGTCCTTCGAGTATTTTTTTCCTTTAAATATTTAGTAAGTAAGAGAAATACAATGTAGGCATATTTAATAGTAAGTTCATCTGATTGGTAAATTTATTCTGCCCATTATGGAGAGTTCTGAAGTTTTTAGGTTTGTTCAGGTCTGATCTTTTTCTGAGTATAAAAATAGTATATCTTCATATGGAAAATTAGGAAAATAGAAAAGTAGCCCAAAGAAGACAATAAAAGTTATCCATGATTCCATTCTCCAGGGATGATAGTACTCACATTTCTAGTCTCATTAGGGTAGATTTATTTCATATTGTTTTGCAACAAAATTGGCATCATACTATTAATTATTAATATTCAGACCTTTTCCTTCTCATCTTCCTCCAGAAATAACCACAAAATTAACATTTTTTTGTAGTCTTAAATTTCTTTAGAAGTGTAATAAATAAAAAGCCCCTAAGTTATTTCATTAACCCCCTGTTATTGGGCATCTGGATTGCTTCCAGATTTTTGATATAACAAATCATGCTGTATTGAATTTGTATATGTCTGTATAAACATACACACATGCATATATATGTATGTATCTTTGAATATGTGTCCATCTAATTCCTTAGGAAGAAGTCCTGTAGTGAAATTAGTAGGCTGAAGGTATGCACATTTTTAAGGCTTTTGATGTATGTTGCAAATTGCCTTCTGGAAGGGTTGTAAAATTTGCACTCTGACTAGGAGTATATGAGAGTGCCCGTTTCTTCATATTGGTTCTACTAGTTTAACAAAGTAACTTTGTCAATTTGATAGGAACAAAAAATTATTTAGTTCAGTTTTGTATTTATTTTGGTTTCTAGCAAAACTTGATATTTTAAATGTTTTTGGCCTTTCTTTTTTTTTTTATAATGTCCTGTTAATATCCTTTCTCTAATTTTCTTTTGTGGTATTTGTCCTTTTTTATCGATCCTTTGCTGTAATTGTTACAAATTAGCTTATAATGTTAACTTTTGAAGTAAAAATATACAAATTAAAGGCAGAGAGTTAAAAGATAACTAATTTACTCTTATAAAGAAAATGTTGTTTTATATATTATATTAATTAAAATTATTTTTTTGCTAAAATATTTTATTTCATAAAATAGTTATATATTGGCATCTTATCAGGATGAAATTTTCCAGAAATGAGAATTAAAATATTTCCATGTGAAAAAACAGAGTAATCTATTTAAACAAAGCTGTTGTTTTAAAAAGCCTGCCAAATTGTTTAATAGCCTTGATTCATAAAAATAAAAACTCTGGATCAACTTTCTGTAGCGTGACAGTAACATCTGCACAAACAAAATGTTGCTATTTGCAAATCAAACATTCCGGCTAATACTGACTATTTTAAACAAATCTTGAAAGTGAAAATGTTTAATAAAAATATGTTTAAACATAAAATTTGTTTAAAACTAAAAAAAATATAATTTTTACTGTCATATTGTTAGGCCACATAAATAATTGTTAAAGTAACTTTAAAAGAGATATGCAAGTTATAGCATTATGAGAGTATGACTGTGATTTTAATTTTTCTTCTTTAAACAATTGCATAAATTTACATTTTTTCTGTCAGTTTTACAGCTGGGTCAGAGGATGGCTGGGGGTGATGGTGGTGGGAGACATACCTTTTCATTTCGGTGGGTCCACTGGGAGAATCCCATGATCTACAGTGGACACTTTGGGAACACTTTCACCCTGGGGCTTCTTTCCATGACATGGTTAAAATTTCCTAAAATGCTAGAATCAGTTTGAGAACTTCTGAAAATATAAGAATGTGCTGATCAACCCCACCCCATATACTCCAGGTAATGGGGCTCAAGGATCTATAGTTAAAAAAAAAAAATCCTCAGGTGCTTCTGAGTCACCCACTGCTTGTTTTTGAGCCACTGGCATAGAGGAAGACATTTACTCCCTTACCATGATCATCATTCAACTCATTTGTTGAGGGACTACTGTGTAAGCCAGGTGGTAGTGAAATATATAGATTATCTATGATGCTTGTCCAGGTGCAAACTCACAGCGTATCCATATGAAAGGAGTCTATGATGGATTGTTGAATCAATGGACCAGTCAGTAGAAAAGCCAGTCAGGAAAGACTGTAGTTTTAAGTGGGATCACTGGGCTGGGCTGCCAAGGAAGCTTCATAAACACTACAGTGAGCCCTTTAAGAAATAGAGAAACTGTACAAATTATTGGCATGATTAAATGTACATATTTGGGATGTTATATGGCCAGTTTTGAAGATAATGAGGAAACTAGATTAGTTAGGATGAAAGGTTTATGTTGGAAAGTAATCAGAGATAAATTAAGAAAGGTAAGTTTGGATGCCAGGCTTAGGAACAAGTTGAAGTTAATTCTTTTTTAGTATTTATCTAAAAATATGTTTAAACGAGGAAAAAATACTGAAAACTCCGAGTCATAGAAACATCCTTTCATTATATCCTTTTGAGAATAGGACAGAGTAGACATGGCAGCACATTTCATCCTCTGCAGTAGTTGCCTTTTTTTTTTCTTTTTAAAGATTTTATTTTTTCCCCTTTTTCTCCCCAAAACCCCCCAGTACATAGTTGTATATTCTTCGTTGTGGGTCCTTCTAGTTGTGGCATGTGGGATGCTGCCTCAGCGTGGTTTGATGAGCAGTGCCATGTCCGCGCCCAGGATTCGAACCAACGAAACACTGGGCCGCCTGCAGCGGAGCGCGCAAACTTAACCACTCAGCCACGGGGCCAGCCCCTGCAGTACTTGCTTTTAAAGCTTGCCTAGTGGTGAGGATATTGGGGAATTTATTAAATTTCTCAAGCCATTATGGTCACATTAAGTACTTTATTCCTGTAGAACTTAAAAACAATCAATCTCCCTCCCTAGGCACTTTGCCTCTGCCGGGGAATACTCTGGTCATTAGTGAGAATGTTTTTTCTTCTTCCACAAAGATGGTACCATAGATGTTGTCGGAAATGGCCAAAGTCTAGAACTTATTTCATTCCCCACTCCCACGCCATGAATTTAGAGATACTATAGATATTTTAAATCACTGTTTCCTCTGTTGATACTATAGCATGGTGTTTAAAATCGTGGAGACATGAATAAATTGCTCACATTCTTCAATTATGCAATTCCTCTTTTTATTTTTTTAGGGGAAGATTAGCCCTGAGCTAACATCCACTGCCACTCCTCCTCTTTTTGCTGAGGAAGACTGGCCCTGAGCTAACATCCATGCCCATCTTCCTCTACTTTATACGTGGGACGCCTACCACAGCATGGCTTGCCAAGTGGTGCCATGTCAGCACCCAGTGCAAACCGGGGAACCTGGGCCGCCAAAGCAGAACATGCGCACTTATCCGCTGCACCACCGGGCCGGCCCCACACACTTACTCTTTTAAAAATGTGTTCTGCTGCTTAGATGCAGCAAATATTGGAAATAATTCTTAGACCTAAATAGCATGTCGCTACCATTGATGGACATTTAAATAATATTAGGTTACTTGTGACCAAAATCTTGTCCAGTTATTAATTTTGAGAGCAGAGGTCAACTTTTCAAGATACTAGTGAAATTTTGATTGTTAAATGACATTTAAACATTCTGTAAAAACTTAAGTGTAAATTGTTTTTAATGTGGATGAATTTACACAAATCTATTCACTTTGTCATCGTCTTGGATTTGTCAGACACCTGACTGGAGCGACAGTTGTGTGTGAGGTAACCAGCTTGTTCCAGTTGCTGCTACTTTTCCCCGGTTTTAGCATTGAAACCCCTCTGTCCTGGACAAACCAGACTCTAGTTCTTGGGCATTGCTGTGGGACAGATGAAACTTTACTGGCCTCTGTGTGGATCAGTTCTGTAGCTTTTGGCTCTAAAGCAGTTAAGCCAAAGACCCCACAATAGCCTAGTAAGAATTTAGTTTCTAATTAGGGACTGCCATAAGAGTTTAGTATAAGCAAGGAGGTTGCAAAAACATACTTTCCATCATTTTACCATCTTATCATGAACTTAAGCTTTGAGGATGAACGATAGTTTACAAACGGTTCCTCATATTTTTATAACTTAAAAAGAAACCAGCTGTTCATTTCTTCCTTTATTAGACTTGAAGAAAAAATATATGAGGCTCTCTCTTAAAATTAAAAAATGGCCTGCATAGACATAATAAGAGAAACTTAACCATTTGGCATTTGTACCACCATACATTCTAATTTAAAGGTGTAGAATTGAAGGAAAACACAAGGTACACTGAGAATTAATGGAAAAAAAGATTATATAGAGGCATCTGTCTATGCATCCTGAGTAGAAGTAAGCTACTCATTTGAAATGTGGAATTAAGCAGAATAAGCCAGCACATCTCTTCCTCGTGATGTGGAATACTTCCTCTGTGCCTTTGGAGAGGTTAAGGAAAAGTTATATCTGACTAGGTGTCCTTTTAAAAGTTTAATTTTTAAAGGTTTCTATGTGGACTGCAAAAAAGGACAAAATCATTGTTCATTATGCCAAATGGCACACACTCATTTATAGGGATGACATTATAGTTTTTATGTAGTATAGCTGCTGTGATTAAAGGGTTTTAAATGACATTTTCCCTTTGGGGATGAGGCTTTCCTAGAAAAAAATCCGATTAATTTCTTCCCTACTTACGTTAAAGTCAATACTTAAAGACTTCTTATGGGAATAAACTGCTTTGATTTTCCTCTCTAGAAACCAAGCTCTGTCCGCATCGATCAACTGGATCGTGAACAGTTCAACCCCGATGTGATTACTTTTCCGATTATCGTCCACTTTGGGATACGACCTGCACAGTTGAGTTATGCAGGAGACCCACAGTAAGATATTTCTCGGTGTTTGTCTTAGCCAATTTCACCTTCTACTAACAGCTGAATTAGCAGAGGAATACCTTTTAGTGGATCTTTTCCTTTTTAAAAATTAAGCCCTGAAATGAGCCATGTTTCCAAATTTAGGTTACCAAATGAAACAAGTTTTAGTAGCTCCAGAAGAATTATTTTCTCTATGTATTTGACTGTAGGGAATTATTATTCAATTGATTATCCTTGGCCATCTTGGTCATCATGGGTCCTGTATATTTTTCACCTTTAAGGAACTTTTCATTTATTCATCATTATAATACTTACCGTTATTATTATTTTTATTTATTTCAGTGCTCTGTAGAGGGAAGTAGCACTATGTTGGTTCCTAGCACTGCTGAATTTGTGTGGAGTTCTATTTTTGGGGCATCTTAATAAGAGCTCAAGATCCCATGCAAAATGAAGGGTCGTGTTGGTAGGAGAAGGCATGACTTCTGACTCTTAGAATTAATGTTACTTTCCACATTTGAGCTTTTCCAACTGGCATGTTAGTGTTTGTCTGGGAGGAGATGAGGATGTGTGGGAATGGAAGTAGTACCATTATATTCTTCAGGAGCGTTTGGATTTCCTACCTCATTAAACAAACAAACAAACCAGTTTCCTGACTTAATTTTTTCTTTTAAGGATTCATAATGGGAGAAAAGGGCATGAGAGATTTTCAATTCATAAATACAATTCTGGCTGATATATTAGAAGAGGCTAAAGGGTTTTGTTCTTTTTTTCCCCCCTTTGGATAAAAGTATGAAGCAGTGAACCAGGCACTGTGTAAGTACTTTTTTCTTTCCTCCATTCTCTAAACCATTGTTATCAAAAAGGACAGACCCAACTAAGGCCAAGAAAGGAGCAATTTCAATATGACAGAAAATCCCTTGAAAGTCCCTTCTTGTCAGAAAAATGTTAGTAGAATGTGATAGGCTTCCATGGGTTCTCAGATGACAGGTCTGTGAATTGCTAAAGGACTGCATATTCTCTTCATTCCCAGGACGCTTTAACAGTCTCCTTTAGACTGATCCAGGTTATCACATATTTGGCTACAAATGTGCTTATTTTTGTCATGGTATATATAAATTGGTGTATACCATTTGTCTTTTTTCCTCCCCGGTGGAAAAATGGGTACAGCTGTGCTGCTTGGGTATTGGCACAAATGAGTTCTCTTTTCTAATACTGTCCAACTCTACTTTCAACCTAGGCAGTTCAGAGACTGACAGTATGCTCATTAAGTAAGGGTGTCTTTCTTTCAACAAGCATCAGAAAGTACATATTTAAATAAAATGTGTTACTTTCAAAGAGGTAACAATGAGAAACTACGTGTTTCTATTGGTTTTTGTGCATCTCTTTTGGAATTCTTTCCAGAGAGATTCATCTGTACAGTGACACCTCATTTTCAACCCAAATAAGCAATGATCAACTTAATAACTAGGTTCCAGATGACTCTTCGTCATCATGCCCTTCAACTCCAAAAATCGTATCCTTCTTTAGAATGAAGGTTCGCTGCCATTAAGGATATTCAAAAGGGTGCAGATTATGATTGAGCAGGCCTATTAGAACAACTGGCATTGTTGCACTTTAGATCTGCCTTCTCTTTGTCTAAGATGTATGTCTTTCCTTTTTTTAGGTACCAGAAACTGTGGAAAAGTTATGTGAAGCTTCGCCACCTCCTAGCAAATAGTCCCAAAGTCAAGCAAACTGACAAACAGAAGCTGGCGCAGAGGGAGGTTGGTATAGAACCCTGCTCTTATGTGATCAGTGACAATGCACTTCAGGTTTATTTTGAGATTGTTGCATTACACTACACTTCTAGAATAAGATAGAGAAAGTAAAGTATGATTTTTTAAAAAATTAGGATGGAAAAATAGTTTCTAAAAAATCATTCTTTACTCCCTTCCTCACACTTGTATGCTAATTGATTGGTTTTTTTCATCTTTTAGTATTGAAGGGACCATTTTTTCCCCCTAAAAAGGCCAGTTTCTTAATGGATTGCTGCCTTTGGGAATAAATAAATCTTTTATGGAATTAAAGAAAGTTTAAAACTTGCTGGATTAGCCTTTTATTATTAATTAGACTGCATATAATACAGCTTTGGGTCTTACTCAGATTTCTTGGTCTTAAAATTATAAAAGATTGTCTTCTATATGTCAGTTTAGTAGGATGAACTTATTTTGTAGGGTTTTATATCTCAAATTCCATATTTCTTTACTAATGGGTCGTAGTATGCCTGTATTCCAGGATCATTTATGTTTTAGTTTTAATTTTGAGAATAAGTAGATTCGGTATCACCATAGATTTTGTCTCAATGAGGTTTTATTCTGTTGCAGTAATAAGAGCAATGCTTTGAAGTTGGGCAAAGTGTTTGAGTTCTGGCTTTGTCACTTACCACGAGCTGAGCCAGTCAGCCTCATTATAAAGGAGGGAACCTAGGCTGAGAGAGCCCGACTGAAATGTCCCTCTGTTGGTACACCCAGGGAAAAAGGTGGTTGTGTGGACTTCTGAAATACTCTATTTAACTTTCCTCCAATGGTATTCGGCCTCTAGTAAGAACTTAGTCAGTGATGGAGGTGGTGGTAGCGGCTGTTACTATGAATTCCTGTGAGATTTTTATTGAATAAGCATACAAATATAAAATTACTTTTTATAATTAATTATTTGAAGGGCAGTAAAAGGGAAGAGTCAGTTCCTGATTATGTCTTGTAAAAGTTTTGGATCATTATCTCTTTTTAAATAAAATGTACCCTTGCTGCAAGTGTTTTTGTAAGAAGTTTGCAAATTAGAAGGCAACTTCTAGAATTAGTTGGGTTGCAGGTTAATTTACTGATTGTCTTTCTTAGATGTAAATGCTTAACATAAGGCTTGATATAAGTTTTACATACTGAGTTCAAATCCCAAACACCACATTTTGTTTCTTTTATGAGTGACAGAGCATTTTTTTTCGTTTGAACTTGCTGGAATGGTAGATTTGGTCCAGATTTTTTTGTTATCTAGTTGTCAGGAAAGGCTGGCTTATACCCAAGGCTTTGAGCATCCTGGCCTTCATTTCAAATGAAATATTGTAATTTGGCATGAAGAGGTTTGAATACCTAACGTAAGGGTGATATTCAGTGAATCCAGGTTATTTTCTCTCGCTTGATATTTGACTTAATATTCCTTTACAATTGTCAGTTACTTATCATAATGACTTCTTTTCCAGGAAGCACTCCAAAAAATACGACAGAAGAATACAATGAGGCGAGAAGTAACAGTGGAGCTAAGTAGCCAAGGATTCTGGAAAACTGGCATCCGTTCTGATGTCTGTCAGGTGATGATGCTTCTGAGAACACAATTCTTCCCGTATATCTCTTCCTTTAGAAGGCATCTGGCACTGAAGTTTTTCTAATGCTGAGAAGTTTCTACAGAATATATTACCTTGTAGCTAAATGGAACACCTACCATAAGTTGTTTTCTATCATTTGGGTTTTTGTGTGTGTGTGTCAGTTTCTGTGTTGTCTTGTTTAGTTTTGTATGTGTGTGTGCGCTCGTGTGCACGCTCACCTGCCCACTGCTGGGGTAAGGGTGCACTTAATTAGTAATGCTAGATTCTGTTTCTGCACATTGAGTGAAGACAAGTCTGTTCTTCAGATGTGCCTGCTTATTCACGGCACATGTGTGGGTGCCTGTTAAGAGCTGCTCCAGCAGCTCTATAGGCGGACTCCTTGAAGGAGGTGTGTACCAACTTTCTGGACGGGTGACTCAAACTTATATGGCAGAGAACTGAAGGCAAATTAAAGGACAGAATCAGTATAAATTTTATGTTTGATCCAAATGATAATACTTTTTCCTTGGGTGAACTTAATAGAGGAACGTTTCAGCTGTGTATAACTGGGTCACCAATAAGTATGTTTGTTTTCTGTATGGATGGAATTTGTACTAGATTAGAGATCCCCCAAACCCAGCATATTCTTTGACTCTTTGCTTGATTCTTTTGTTATGATTGATATTGGTTGTACTCCATGGGAATTACAGTAAAGGGAATGAGTATGCAGGCCTGGAGCAGGTGATGCAATTTGTTGTCTTCAGCCTTTTGGAAGAATACTTACAGGCTTCTGTTGATCTGTTTTGACGGTAGCTGTATTGTCATAAGTTCAGGCACTCTCAGGTATTCATTTCATCATTATGAATTTTTTCTTTAAATCAATGTTGGCATTTAATTATTATATTGAACAGTGGGATTTAATCCTATCATTAAAGGTATTGCTGTGTAATTCACTTACCTTGTGATGGTCAATGCTAAATATTTTTGTGTTCAGATGAACTGCTATTGGTGCAGTATTGCTAAATAGTACAGTGGTAGCCAGCTACATCCACCACATCCTTAGTTGTTTTGCCAATTGGCCAGTTTTTTGTACTGTAAGTACTTTCAGAAGTGAATGTCTTACTCCCATTGATTCTTTCTTAGGGCCACTTGAAGCTGTGTCACCCAGTTTTTCTGTTTGCTAGTGTTTCTCTAAAACCAGCATAACATCATCCTAAGGCAGACATCGTAAGAACAATAGCAGAATGTTCAACAATCTGCTCAAAATCTGGTGATTTCAGGGATAAGTCAGAGTTGATTGTTTAAGAGATCATAAAATTGTTGAGCATTAGAGCTGAAAGGGATTTTAGAGATCTTCTAGTTCAGTGGTTTTTAAGTTTGTGTTTTTGGTTAACTTTGAAGTATTTTTTTAAACCAAAACCCTGTGGAGCCCTAATTTGTAAAACGATAAAAAGTAACTGATGATGGGTAGGTGGTGGGTTTGGAGGGAGTATCCCATTGTACTTGATTTCTCTCCCACCCCTTCTAGCAGTCTCTAAGGCAGTTTTATTCCACTACACACATTTTTTCTTAAAACGTTGAGCCTTTATTCCTCTTTCTTTTGGTAAAACAAATAGTGGTGCAGGATGATCTATTCCACTGCACTTTTGCGTTCTTCATCTGTGTCACACATGTCTTCGACTGGCTCCTCAGCTAGATTAGAAGCAGCTTGAGGACTAGGTTATCTTCTCTCTTTATGTATTATATTTTATAATCTGTTTTGAGGTTGGTAGACAGGAGCACTCAATCAGTTCCTTTGATTAACTGGTCGGAGAAAGTGGATCCTGACTGACACTCCTGCGAAAGAGAATATCCAATAATAGTTCCTCCCTCTGTCGGACTCCCACTCTTCTAAAGACAACTGCCATCTGTCTAGATGCCATGCTTCCATTCTCCAGTCCTCCCAATGGAAGTCTCTCTAAGATTTCAGTAAAATTAGCCTCACGTGTACATGACTTGATAAAGAATGTAAATTGCTGCCTATGAGTTCATATACTTAATACAGGGATTGCTTTATGGTTTATGAAAAAAATGTCAACATATAAAAGAATGAAGTTTTGAGCCAGCCACCTACCTGAGAAGTTGATAGAAGCTGAAGGATAAAGAAATGAGGACAACAGCAATGGCAGGGCCAGGGGGTGGACTATCAAAAACAGAACCAACCATAAAGCCCGTTTGCTTTGGTGAAATAATATTTCCGTACATGCCAAAATCAAATCATCCTGGAGACATTCTGTAGCTTTCAGCCTTAGGTGAACAGATGAAGTATCTGTTTATGTATCTTGACATATTAAATATTACTTCACTATCAATGAATATTCTTGGGGTTGTGAAAGTAAATTATTACCTGCATCGAGCTTAAAACATTGACATACAGAAATGCCACCTGGAGAGAATTTGGAGCTGTTACTGATCAACTCATTTGTTTCACAGGAGCGACCTAGTTCAAATTTTAACTGCAAAAAGCTAACAATGACTTAAGGGAGAGTGACAAGGGTAAATTAACTTAATTGGCTTTTGGCTCAAAATGAGTATTTTTGAATGAATATTATTAGATTTATTTATGCTCTTTGTTCCAGAATGGTTTTAAGATGGTAATTCTTTTTATAAATATAGGAGTAATTAAACAGCGTGACTATGCAAGCCATAGACTCCACGGTGAAAATTTTTAAATCCGTTACTCCTGTCAGTGCCAGTCACTTACCTGCAATGCTGCTTCTCTCTTAGCTTTCTCTTGGGCTGCCTTATTGCATATCCAAGGTCAGAAAGTCTTCCTTTCTACTGCTACGTCTTAACAGAAAACCTTTGATAGATATGTAACTTCTAGGTACGTTTTAGCTAAGAGTTATGCACAGGTGATATTTTATCCCTTCTTAGAACTTTTTTTTCACATTCTGTGTAATTTATATATAATATATATTATATATAGTCTATATATAATGACGTTATAGCTAATTATATATAATGTAATGTATATGTCTAATTAGATATAATAATAGACGTCTCCTTTTATTATTTACTTATTCTTTTTTTTGAATTAAAGTTATTAATCAACTTACCTTTATTTTTTAACATTATGTAAGTTTAAGGTGTACATCTTCTTGGAATTTTGATGTTTTAAAATTCTCAGACATTTTACATGCGTCCAACAAAGGTCCTGAGCAGCTCTTGCCCTTAAATAACTGAAGGTAGCCATACATTTTGATTGAATTTTTTTACCTTGAAATTCCTTAGGTAAACAGTAGGAAGCAATAACACTGTTCTCTCTAGTTTTTTTTACAAAGAAATCAGATAAAATTTCCTACCATGTGGTGTTAGGGGCTGTACTTCTGTGAATAAATTTTGGAGGCTGTTTTTCATCTTATCTCTAGGATAGGGTAGTCTTTTTGTAAAGACTTAGAAAACATATAATCTAGTGCATAGTTGACTACCCACAGGTCATGCATGTTAAATTTTTCTGTTGTTTGCTTTGCCTTTACTTTGTCCTTGATGATTTTGGTTGCAAAGATTTTAATGGTGTTTAATAAAATGTGTAGCTTTTTCAGAGAGGTACGGTGGTTTTTTCGTTCATTTTTTACAAGTAATGTTGACTTGCAACTAAATTTAATTTCTTATCCTAGAATAAATGTTTTCTTTTTGTGTGTGTTCCTCAAATAAGGTGGCAGGTGGCATGTAATAACGCAGTTTAAAACATTCAAAATAAATGCATTTAGTATTTTTGGTAGAATGTGATTGAGAAATAGCAGTTAAAGGAATTATACGCTGAATACTTTGAATAACCCGGAAGCCTATAACAGATAGGCTCATACTTAATTTTAAGGGAGAAAAAAGGATGAACACTTTTCTAAAATCCTTCGAGTTTTTTCTATTTAATAGTTCACTTATATAGAACCTACTGTTTATTAGTACTAATTGCTAGTAGGTTGCTGGCAGAAGCCTTGTGATGCTATCTAGCTGCTGCCAGAGACAAAACTGTTGTGATGAATCTAAGGTGGAGTAACCAAAGTACCGGCCTCTCACTCTAGAAGTATAACTTCCCAACCAGAGAAGTTACCAAGGGTAGTTAGGAGGTTAGAAAATTCTACCTGATGCCCCAGCCGATATTAGGAGGAATAAAAACCTAGGGGTGGTCCTGTGACTTATAATTACATGTGAACTGAATGCAAACTTGGAACCATGTTTAGAGAGAAACTGTTGAAAGAGTTTCTGTGTTGCTGTTCATTAGAGTGACTTCTGGGTAATCTGGAAAGAAAAGTGGGAATCAAAACCTGAAACTGAGGCTAGAAAATTCAGTATTAGGACTCAGAAGTGGAAGAAAGGCATCATGTTGCTACAGGATCTGTACTTTAAGAGTGGGCTTCGCACACTGAAGTTGAATTGTTATCTCATAAAAGTCGGTACCTGTACCTTGTGCTATACTAAAGAGGTGGCCCATGGAAATCAATAAACTGAATCATGAAATTGGAGAGTGGATAAATATGACACATAGAGACGTCAAAAAAGGGGCAATGAATCGGCACCGTTACAGTTATATAACCAGTATGAGGCTCATGCCAAACTGGGGACACTAGGACTCCTTGAGAAAAATAAGGAGGCCTGGGTACCTGAAGAACTACTGTTGACATTGAGAAGAAAAGCTGAGTTGTGGTGGTTAGTATTTATATTGAGTAGACAGAGAGCTGTATTTGGACTAGTTGGTAGCTGTGCTGGTCTTCCTACAGTGACTATCTGGAATGGGATGGAAGGCTCCCATGCATTGTCAAACTAACTGATATTCTTACTCAATGCTTTATCAAGAGATGACCGAACAGTGGAAAGAAACATCTCTGGGGATTAAGGGGTTTTGGACGATGCAGTGAAGGAAATACTTTATAAGTTATAATTTGGGGAAAAAAGGAGAAACCTCTGAGGTGCTTATGGCTTTACAGTTATTGTTAACAAATTTTAGGACCATGTGAGATACTTCATTAAAATTTTTTTTTTTGCTCGTGATGTAGTTAGTATTGTCTGTAAAGGAAGGAAAGAAGATTTTGCTTAAAGGCTAACTGGCCTGTAAGAGAACTATTAGTATTATATTTTTATTATGAAAAATTTCAAACATATACGATATTAGAGTGCAAAATGTGATGAACTCTTTGTGTCCATCACGCAGCTTTAACAGTTACCAATAGCATTTCTGTAATATCAACTACGAGTTAATGTTCACATTTTCTCGATTGCCTATTAAATTTATTTCAGTCTGTTTGAATTGGGGTCCAAACAAGATCCACAGTTTGTGAGTAGTTAATGTTTTTTAAGTCTCTTTAATCTATAGGTTCACATTCCATGTTTTCCTTGCAAATTTTTGTTGTTGAAGAAATTGGATCATGTGTTCTGTAGAGTTTCTAAGGTTTAGTCTAGGTTTTGCTGATTGCAACTTTATGGTGTCATTTAATATGTGCTTCTGTCTCTTGTATTTCCTGTAAGTTGGTAGTTAGATCTAAAACTGCTGTCCAGTACAGTACCATTGGCCACATATGGCTATTTAAATTTAAATTAATTAAAATTAAATGAAATTAAAAATTCAGTTCTTGGTTATCCTAGGCCTCTTTCAAACACTAATAGACACATCTGGCTAGTGCTTATTGTAACAGCACAGATGTAGAATATTTCCATCATCATAGAAAGTTATGTTGGACAGCAGTGATCAGATTTAAGTTAATTTTTTTTTGCACAACTTTTCATAGGTGGTAGTGTGGTCTCTCTTTTTTGTGTTGGTTTGTTAGTCATTGATGGATCATGACCTACACCCAGTAATTCATTAGGAGCCAACAAAGTGATATGCTGATTCTGTCTTTCCTTCTGCATTTATTATTAGAATACTTCCAAAAAGAATCTTCCCCTCATTGACTATTTGATTACTCTGAAGTATGGACCCCACAGAGGACAAAACCAAAAAAATTGCTCATTTGATTTATTCCATAATATACAAATGGTAGTCCCAGAAAAACAATATTAATGGCACCACCAACAATGTGATTATGGAAAGTAGTTGTATATCTGGGGATATTCTCTTTTGTCTGTGATTATCTACAGGATTATTCCATCAGGCGTGCATGCTCAGATTACTGTGTTTCAAGGTCACTTGTGCTTTTACCATAAATTGGATACACAAATTCATTTATTTCATTTGAATTTTGATTTTAAGTGTTCCTTTTCAAAATTAAATATTATTTTATAATTATGTAAAATATTTACCATGATTCCAAACTCGGGTTTATAAAAGCAAGTATATTTTAAAAAATCTAACTTCTGTCTGTTCCTTCTACCCTCTTCTTGCCATCCTGCCCTGCTCAAAGGCAACTGTCTTTTAGAAACGATTTAATTTTTTTCCATTTTAATATAAGCAAATATACACACACACTGGTATGTCTGGTCCCCCCTCTGTCAAACTGTTTTATGTTATTTGGTCACTATGAGGTCCATTTTATTGCCTTTTTTCCCCCTACATTTCTTTTTGTATTGAGGAAGGTTTATATTTTTATTCTAATGGTTACCGTTATACTAACACCTTTATAGTGTAGTTAAGCTTTCCCTCCCTTCCTCATTCTGTGTGTGTATCCCCTTTTTTTTTATTGAAAATAATTACTGTCTGCTTCTCATGCTCCTTTCTGCCACCCAGCATCTAATTTGAACTGATCCTTTTACTGCACGGTCATACCTCTGAGGCACAAGGCAGCCTCGTCTACTCTGTGTCCTCCTCATTCTCTTCTCAGTTCCTCACGACTGTACTACCTGTTGGAGTATCTAACTGTTCCCTATAGTATTGAGTCACTGAGAATTATCTACAGGTAAAAATATATTTAAAGGTAATCACTACTCCATCTGTCCATGTCTGCCCCTTTTTTTTTGGTTGTCTGAAGCTCATTTTCTAGCAGATTCCTCAAGAATGGGTCACTGAAACAATGGTCCTTGAGTTTCAGCATGTTCCTAACAGTTTGTCTTTAAATATAAAGTCTGCTTAAGCTGGATATGAAATCTGTGGGTCACATATTCTTCTTTCTTTAGTGTCTTAAATATGTTCACATTGTTTTCTGGTATAAAGCATTGCTGTCAAAAGTGTGATAATATGAGTTTTATAAATGACTTGATCCTTTTGTTTCTGTGCCTAAAGGATTGTTTTTTCTTTAAAAACTAACATGGTTTTACTAGAACATGTCTCAGCTCTTTTTTTGTTAATTTTTTCAGATATACTCTGTACTCTTTCAGTATGCTGTCAAGTTGTCTTTTGTCTCAGGTTTTCTTGAATTACGTGATTCATTATTCTGTTCTACTGTTTTGATCTTTTTCTTTAAGGACTCCTATTATATGCATCTTGTATCTTTGCTTATCTTCTGTATCTATCTCTCGAATCCTTCATTTCTTTTTGATTTTTAATTTTTCTAAAGGATTTTCTCTTTCCCATCTTTTATACCTCAAAGGCATTATTCATTGATTAATTTGCTGTTGCATTCCTTCTGTTTAGTCTATTTTCTTTTCTTTTCTTTCTTTCTTTGTTTTGCTGAGGAAGATTCACCCTGAGCTAATGTCTGTTGCCAGTGTTCCTCTTTTTTTCTTTTTTTGCTTGAAGAAGATTAGCCCTGAGGTAACATCTGTGGCTGTCATCTTCTATTTTGTATGTGGGTTGCTGCCACAGCATGGCTGACAAGTGGTGTAGGTCTATGCCCGGGATCTGAACCTGCAAACCAGGGCTGCTGAAGTGGAGCATACTGAACTTAACCACTACACCATGGTCCTGACCCTTAGTCTATATTCTTGAAGTATTTCCTTTAATGTCTTTTTCCTGAATCTTGTCACTTCTTTCCAAACCTTCCTTTCCTCCAGTTATCTCATTTCTGAATAAATGCAGTATTTGTTTATAGTTTTCTTTTTGTAGCTCCTGTTGTTTTCTTCATTTTGTTTAGCTTATTTTGAAGTATTAGGTTACAGCTTTTCTTCTGTTTTGTTGGCATGTTTTTCTGGCATTTTTTTTTTTTAATTTTCAGAAGGATCTTATTCTATTCCTTTTCTGTATTTTCTTATAAAATTTTTGGGTGGGACTTGATCATGATTCTTTTCTGTTGCTCTTTAAATTAAATACTGTTAAGTAAATTCAGTTGAATAAGTGAAATATTTTCCTGTACTTTTCAGAAGGCGGTATAAGCCAGAATAGCTTTTCACAGGTCTAGAGCCCCCCGTCTGTTGTTTTTGCAAAGTGATTAAAAAAAAATGGCTTCATAATACCTGAGACCTGTCCCCTCTGCTTCCCTCCTCTATTTTTATCTGGGCTTTCTCTTTCTTTTGTGCTTTATCTTCCTTTTCTGCTAAACGTGGCTTTTACTCCCAGTGCTTTCTTCACATTATGGAGCTTTACTCTGGAAGGGAGCTTCAGCTTTTAATTTTGAGCCTTTATTGAGCCCTGGCTTCTCTAGCACTGTTAGACTGTCCTCTTGTACTCAGCCAACGGACTGGATTCTGCAGAGCCCTCTCCAGTTTTGGTCACATTTCCAGTGAATGCATGTTAATTTGGGGGTTCTTTGTTCTCAGGGCCATGAGAAGCCCTGCTGCTCCGCCTGTCTTTTCTCTCTTACAGATGTTGAGACCACATGGGTCTTTGTCCTCTTATTTAGACGTTTATGGGGATACCGTGTCATCTAGTTTTTGTGTATATACTGTTCATAGGTCTATTTTGCTGTTCTAATTGCTCTATATTTATGGGAGAATTTGAATAGACTTAAAAACTACGTACTTCTCTTTCCTCACAATCTTCCAGAGGAGCTTTTTTTCTAATGAAAGCAGTTGCCAGGCATGAATTAGGGGGGAAAAAGATGCTCGGTGATTGTGTGTATTTCAACATTGCAATGACTGATAATTTTAAAGACTGAGCTAGAGATTCTAGCAGTCTCGTAGATAACATTGAGACTTGGTTGTCTGGGATACAAAATGTGGATGTGGGTCATATATGCCTTTCCATGGTATTGATAAGAATCAAACTTATTTGGAAAGAGAAACTGGCTCTATTTGGAGCAAGTTAGAGGAAGTGGTGAAGGGACTCAGAGCTGTTTCACGTGAGTCAAGGTGAAAGGAAGTATGACTGAGTTAGCCAACAGGAGATGCGGGGACTTGGCCATTCAATGTGTTTTGTCTCCAGGGATAGAACTAGGTTCAAGGGGTAAACCTCCAATGCGACAGATTTGGGCTTAATGTTAATAATAATTTTCTAATAATCAGAGTACTCTAAAGAGAATGTTATTTTCTTGACAGGTAATGAATGATTCATCTCTCATTGGAGATATTAAAAAATCAACAATTCACCAGTCTGAGTTCATACTTATGAAATATAGTTGCACTATATAGTCTTCATAACACATCCATAGTGAGCTTTATCATCAATTTCTTTGAGCTCCCTGTTACCTGCAATTTAAATGTCTGGAAAACTGTTATACTTCGGCCGCACACTCTGTTTTCATATTATTGTGTGTTTTAATACAGTACTTATAAAAACAAAGTGGAAAAAATGCCAGTAATTCAAATCATAATGGCATATCTCTCAGAAGCCCTTGAAAACAAAAAGAACGTCTTCGTCTTTTTTCTCTTCCACAACTATTGTAAGCCTTGCCCATGGAGGTGCTCAATATGTATTTATTGAATTGAACTGGAAAGAAAGACTTTCTGTTGATTAGAGAGCCTATTTGGGAGAACTAATCTTTCTTTATAAGTTAATACAGGAAACTGATTTCTGTAGTTTCAAGCAAATCCATTTTCCCATATTAAACAATGCTAGCTTAAAATACTTCAAAGACTAAAATGATGTAAAGCATACGTCAGTCATTCTATGGGCTGTGCCCATCCTCCGTGTTCTGATGAATAAGAGTGACTCCTTCATTCTCTTGAGTTATTGAAAAAAGAAAGTTATTGAAAAAAGAAAAAGATATGCCTTTCATGAAATCATCTCCCAATAAGGAATCTATAGCCAAATGGAAAGTGATTGAAACAAAAATAAAAGTTCCATGTCCTCAGGTGACTTAACTGTATGGGTGGTTTTATCAAAGTTGTCCTCAGAGTGTTAGATCATTAAGTGTTAAACTTGGAATGGCCTTTTGAGGTCATCTGGCTGAGGAGTTCTTACCCAGGGGATAGTGATGGGCTTTAGGGGTTGGTGAACCTACCTATTAAAGTTGCATACAATTTTTGCATGTTTGTCCACATAGGCATTTTTCTGAGGAAAGAGTCATTTTCCTTAGATTCTCAGAAGTGTCTTGACCCTGACAAAATTTCAGAATTTATGAGTCGTAGTCCATTCTGGTAGAATTAAAGATAGACAAGGGGGCACAGAAATTCTTATGACTTCCTTGAGGATACCCTGCTGAATACTGATAAACCAGGGCTGTTCCTACTTGAATGAAGGCTACTAGGCCTTGTTATTTGCTCATGTAATCCTTTTAATTGTCCTTGAAAGTAACTACACTGATTATCCCCATTTTTACAGGTGAGGAAACTGAGACAGAGAGGTTAAATAACTCACCCAAAGTGCCACAATGGATGAGTGGCAGAGCAGGATTTGGGCCCAGGCATTCTGGTTCCAGAAACTATACGCTTAACAACTATAGTCCACTAGCTCTTGTAGAAGATTTGCCAGGATGCCATGCAGCCAGTTAACTATTTCAAGAGTTTGCGAGATGGAATTTGGGATGTGAAAATGGTTTTTGTTTGTTGTAGAATAAATTTAGTGTTTTTATAAGTTTTTATAAAGTTAAATATATTGAAATGTTTTTTTCCCCCAGCATGCAATGATGCTGCCTGTTTTGACCCATCATATCCGCTACCACCAATGCCTAATGCATCTGGACAAGTTGATAGGATACACTTTCCAAGATCGTTGTCTGTTACAGGTAAGAATTACTCTCCTGTACACTCACGTAATAACAAGATAGGAGTATTTCATCTTGCAGGTTACAAATGGAGCACTGAGCTCTTAGTTCTGGGAGATGATGAGGACAGTTAGAAATACAGCTCTCTCCAGTACTCTACTCTGATTGCCACTTTCAAACCCTTTTTCTCACCTTTTTTTTTTTTTTGAGGCTTTCCCTAAAGAAATAGACTAAAGCTAAAATTTGCCTGTCAAACCAGAGCCCCTTCTTTCAGCTTTTCCTTCTTTATGGGTCTTCTTTCCAGGTGCTGAGTGTTCTAATTCTCCTCTGAAAGACGTGGCCTTTTAGGTTTGTTTTCAGAAGGGGGCTTGCACCAGAGCTCTGGAAATTTCACGCTGGAGGAGATAAGATGGAAAGATCAGGGCTTAAAATTCAACTGGATAGACAGATCTCTTTCCTGTTTCATTTGGGATGATATAAAGATGGAACATTTTTTGCTGTTTTAAGACAGAACTTATTTCATTGAAATTTTAGCTGGCCATGACTCACCCGAGTCATCACTTAAATTTTGGAATGAATCCTGATCATGCCAGGAATTCTTTGTCTAACTGTGGAATTCGGCAGCCCAAATACGGAGATAGAAAAGTTCATCACATGCACATGCGGAAAAAAGGTATGTTTGGGTTCTTCTTTCATGATTTGGTCTGTGTACCCCGTTGTACATTAAATCCCCACCAGGATTGGTTCTCTGGTGACTGTTTCATCCTCTCATTCTTTAGTGCTTCCTGACCCATATGCAGTAACATTCACTTTGAGCAAAGCATTATAATAAGGATGGATGAAATTTTTAGAAAAATTTCTTTCTCCTGTGAAGTGTTTTAAGTGACTAATTGATCAAACTTGTAGATATGCAGATGTTAAACCTTTTAAAGTCAAATTGGGATGAGATAGATAATTTTCTTTCTATATGTCATATCGTGGTCCTGGAATGCTTCTAACAGTATTTACTTGTGTATTTTTTTAAATAGGAATTAACACCTTAATAAATATTATGTCACGTCTTGGCCAAGATGACCCAACTCCCTCAAGGTAAAGTAGATTTTTTAAATAATAGCTTTATTAAGATATAATTCACATACCTTACAAGTCTCCTATTTAAAGTATACAATTCAGTGATTTTTAGTATGTTCACAGTACTGTGCAACCATGATCACTATCTAATTCTATGATTTTTTCATCACCCCTAAAAGAAACTCTGTACCTATTAATAGTTACTTCCTGTTTCCCTTAACCTTCTCAGCCCTAGGTAACTACCAATCTACTTTCAGTCTTTATGGATTTACCTATTCTGAACATTTTGTATAAATAGTATCATACGATAATTGATCCTTTGTGACTGGCTTCTTTTACTTAGCATAATGTTTTCCAGATTTATCTCATGTTAAAGTATGTATCAGTACTTCCTTTCTTTTTATTGCCAAATGATATTCCATGGTATGAGTATACCACATTTTATTTATCCTTTCATCAGTTGATGGGCATTTGGGTTGTTTCCACTTTTCAGCTATTATGAATGATGTTGCTATGAATATTTGTGTACAGGGTTTTGGACATGTGTTTTGATTTTTCTTGGTTATATAACCAGAGGTGCATTCGTTGGGTCATATGGTAACTCTGTTTAACCTTTTAAGAAACTGTCAGACCGTTTTCCAAAATGGCTGCACCATTTTATATTTCCAGCAACAATATATCAGGGTTCTGATTTCTTCTTATCTTTCCCAACACTGGTTACTACCTATCTTTTGAGTCTAGCCATCCTAGTGTGTATGAATTGTTATCTCATTGTGGTTTTGTTTGAATTTCCCTGATGGCTAGTAATGTTGAGCATCTTTTCATGTGCTTATTGGCCATTTCTGTGTCTTCTCTGGAGAAATATCTGTTCAGATCCTTTTCCCATCTTCAATTGGGTTATTTTTTATTATTGAGTTATAATAATTTTTTATGTATTCCAGATGCAAGTCCATTGTCATATGTATGATTGGCAAAAAATTTTTTCTCATTCTGTGGATCAATTTTTCACTCTCTTGATGATGTCCTTTAAAGCACAAAAGTTTTGATGAAGTCCAGTTTACCTATTATTTGTTTTGTTGCTTGTGTTTTTGGTGTCATGTCTGAGAAACCATTGCCTAAAGTCACAAATATTAACATCTATGTTTCTTCTAAGAGCTTTATAGTTTTTCCTTTTGTGTTTTGACCTTTGGTCTATTTTGAGTTAATTATTGTATATGATGTGACGTAGGGTCCAACTGTTGCTTGTGGATATCCATTTATCCCAGCACCATTTGTTGAAAAGGCTAATCTTTCTGCACTAAATCGTCTTGGTACGTTTGTTGAAATTCATTTGACAGTATATCTGAAGCTTTATTTTTGGACTCTCAGTTGTGTTGCATTGATCTCTATGTCTGTCTATAGGCTGGTACCACACTGTCTTGATTACTGTTGCTTTGTAGTAAGCTTTGAAATCGAGAAATGTAAGATCTCCTTTCTTCTTTTTCAAGATTGTTTTGGTTATTCTGGATCCATTGTATTTCCACATGAATTTTTGGATTAGCTTATCATTTTTTGCAAGCTGAGATTTTGATAGGGATTGTGTTGAATCTGTAGATCCATTTTGAACAAGTCTTCTGATCCTTGAAAATTGGGTATCTTTACATTTATTTGTCATCCTTAATTTCTTTCAAAATGTTTTACAGTTTTTGGAGTATACATTTTGTATGTCTTTTGCTAAATTTATTCCTAAATATTTTATTCTGTTTGATGCTATTATAAATGGAATTGTTTTCTTAAGTTCATTTTCAGATTGTTCGTTGCAAGTGAATAGAAAAACAATTGAGTTTTGTATACTGATCTTGTATCCTGCAACCTTGATGGTTAGCTCTAATAGTTTTTTAGTGAATTCCTTGGGATTTTTTGTACATATGATCATATCGTCTTCAAATAAAGGTGGTTTTACGTTTCCCTTTCCAGTCTGGATGCCTTTTGTTTCATTTCCTTAACCTACTTGCCCTGACTAGAGCCTCTAGTACAATACTGAATAGAAATGGTGAGAGTGGATTCTTGCCTTTTTCCCTAATTTTAAGGGGAAAGCATTCAGTCTTTTACTATTGAATGTGGTGTTAGCTGTGGGTTTTTCTTAGGTATCTTTTTTCAAGTTGAGGAAGTTCCTTTCTATTCCTAGTTTACTGAATGTTTTTATCCTGAAAGTGTGTTGAATTTTGTCAAATGCTTTTTCTGCATCTGTTGAGATGATCATCTGTTTTTTTCCTTTTCTTTTTTTTTTTTGAGGAAGATTAGCCCTGAGCTAACTACTGCCAATCCTCCTCTTTTTGCTGAGGAAGACTGGCCCTGAGCTAACATCCATGCCCATCTTCCTCTGCTTTATACATGGGACGCCTACCACAGCATGGCTTGCCGAGTGGTGCCATGTCTGCACCCGAGATCCGAACCGGCAAACCCCAGGCTGTGAAGAAGTGGAACGTGTGCACTTAACTGCTGCACCACTGGGCCAGCCCATGTTTTTTTCATTTATTCTGTTCACATCACATGGTATATTACATTAATTGATTTTTGGGTATTAAACTAACCTTGCTTTCCTGGGATACATCCAACTTGATCATGGTATATAGTCCTGTTTATATGCTGTGATTTCAGTTTGCCAGTGTTGAAGATTTTTGTGTCCACATTCATAAGAGATATTGTTCTGTAGTTTTCCTTTTCTGTGATGCTTTTGTCTGGTTTTATTATTAGAATAGTACTGGCCTTATGAATGGGTTAGAAAGTCTTATATGTTAGCTTTCCTTATTTTATTTCTTTATTTTAAAAGATTCCTTCATATATTAATATTCTCACTTTTGTGTGGCCTTGAGCCCCTAAAGATTCTCGGAAGGAAGTGGGCTGGGTCTCTGTAAACTGATTAATACCCTGGAAAATTGAATGGAAGCAAATGCCTAAATGGCTAAGGAGGCTCTGCTGTTGCTCTCAGGAGGATTATCTTTGGGTATGAAGTACAGTGGGTTGTATTTGGAAAGTCAGTAGAGGAGATTGCTTGAGGGCAGCTTTCTTTTTAAAATGGGTAGTTGAAAAGTTGAATAACCAGGCTTGTCTGTCTTGGGATCTAGACATTGATGGATTCAAGGTGGGTAGAGCAGAGTTAGAAGTGAGAGAGAGTTAAGACAATTGCTGCCCCTGATAACTGGCCTCCACAATCAAGAGAGGGAGCAGCCATAGCTGGCACAGCTTCCTTTTCTACCTTTTTCTTCCTAGATCACTTTTCTTTTTAAATTGGCTTGCCTCGATTTGCTCTCTTTTGAGGTTATCATAAACTAAACTGTCTTTTCTTTTCAATCAAAAGGTAAAAAGAAAGTCAGCACTAAACTTTAAAATTCTAGTTTGAAGATGATCATACACCTCACTATGGTATTCTGCGAGAGTCTAAGATCAGAAAAGAACTGTTTAATTAAAAGAGCCCTAATCACACCCTCAGGGATAGTGTGGCCATGGTTTCATTTTACCCTGCTGTACTGTAGAATCTCCAGATGACCAGTCTGTATTTTAACAAGTGGAACCCTGAGTCTCCCGCAGCGCCTTCAGCAAGGCTGCACACACCACAAACACTTACTTCTCAATGATGAAAGCATGGGTTTAAATTATCTTTGTCTTATTTACCCTAATCACAGTTGTTGGTATGTAAATTATGTCTTTTGATAGCATTATTCAAGGCTCATGATTTATGTTT
The DNA here is from genome assembly GCF_041296235.1 of Equus asinus. Classification (NCBI taxonomy): domain Eukaryota; kingdom Metazoa; phylum Chordata; class Mammalia; order Perissodactyla; family Equidae; genus Equus; species Equus asinus. The sequence goes on from NC_091799.1 coordinate 83,757,749, forward strand.
TCTTTTGCTCTGTTACAAAGAGAGGGCTTTCTTACTGTGGCAAAAGGAATGATATTTGAGAAAGTGTGTTCTTTCTGAATTTACCGTTTTGAAAATGATACCGTTAGCAGAGAATAAACAGATAATCTCTGTTGTCCTTTGACTTCTGGCCCTTGCTGCTTGTGTTGAGACCCTCTTGCTGTGGATCTGATCTTGTTGCTGGTGGACAGTTGACCCCAAGTTTCTGTTTAGGGGGAGCCTCCTAGCCTCGGCAGCTGGGGCTGCTGCTGCTTGATTGCTTGACATCTAGCAATGCCCAGCTACGCCCAGCCCCGGGAGCTGTGTTTAGGAAGCTTCATACAAATTTAATTCAACAGACATTTATCCAGTGCCTTTTGAGGTTGAGGCAGTTTGTAGGTATTTTAGAGGATCCAAGGGCAAGTAAGAGACAGAAAGTCCCCACTTAGCAGGAGGCGTAGCTACCTGGAGTGGGTAGGAGTGCCATAAACATAAATAATGTAAGGGAGACTGTGCTCTGGGCTTCATGACGGTCAAAAACAAAACGTGCACACAAGACTGCCGTGGGGCTGAGGCGAGCTCTGGTGGTTGTTTAGGGGTTATAGGTCAGTGCTCTTGCTCTTGAATAGTGGAGTTCACTTGAAACCATTTGCCCTGTTTCTTTCTTCATTTGCTACTATAAAATGGGACGCAGTAGTCCCTGCTCTTTGGAATTTTTGTATCTTTGAAGCAAACACTATCAAATTGCAGATGTCAATGGTTATCTCTCCTCCCAAGCAAGCTTGCTCAGAATTTTAGACTTGAGAAGGGAGAGAGAGAGCAAGCCAGCTAGTAGATTTTTTAGTAGGTTTCTGGCACTGATGGAAGTGGGACAGTGGAGGAGCAAGGCAAGCAGGGGAGAGGGCCGAGGGGAGGAGCTCTTGATTGAATTCTTCTCCTAGTCCCCCTGAAAACCAGTCCTCCTGCCCCGGCGCATCCTGGAGTACACTTAGGGACCACATTCTGCCAGGTCCCTTCAGACTGCCTCTACAGTCAGCCTTCTTGCTGTTTCTGGAGCCTCGATTCTAGTTCTTAGTCGTAACCTGCTGGAAAGCTTTTTGTGGCATCTTGTCACCTACTGCATAAGTCTGAACCTCCCCTCCTGGCAATCCAGCACCCCTGACTGGCCCCAGGCCACTTTTCCAGGCATGTCTTTCTTTTCCCTGTGGCTGTCCACACACCAATAAGACTGAGGTCCTTACCGTACTGTCCTGCGTGCCCTCTCCACTCCTCAGATGCCAGCAGTCATTGTACCTGTAACCCTGTGACATCCTGCTGGCATTTGTTTTATGGCGCTTATTCTAGCCCTCTCATGTATTGTAATTGTATTATGGTCTGTTTTTTTTTTTTACTGTAAGAATTTTGAATGTCTGTAGTCCTACTCTCTCTTTTTTAAAAAATTTCCTTTCCTTTTGCACCTAGTGCCTTTCGCAGAGCTGGGGCTCAGTAAATAAGTATTACAGGAAGGAATGCCATCCATGATCCTACTTTTATCCCAGGTTATTTACTTGTTGACTAAAAATTGGGAAACTGGGGCATTAAGAAGAGTCATAGTCAGAGTCATCAGCAGAGGTTTACATGGGTGGTTAATATCTTACTTACTCTGATTTGGGATCAGCTAGGATTTGCAAAAAGCCATGAAGAGAAGACTTAAAATTAATGAATAAAAACCTGTCTGCCTATCAAAAGTACAAAATAATTAACTTTTATGATGGCATCATCTCAAGCGATTATGCCACCCATAATTTTAAAAAGCGTCAGTGTTTAACCACATAAATCTCAGTTGTAGAGTTATATTTATATCATGTAAAAGTTGTATAGTTATATTTAACTCATGCAAATAGCAGCAAAATGTTATCACAGAGAGAGTCTCTGAAAGATTAGGTATTTGGTGGCATTCAAAGAATCCAGGTATTATCAGTAAGACCTTTGGGAAAGTGGGATCAGAAGACTGGCAATGGAAAAGTGAGAGAATCAAGCAACCTTGTTTTGTTTGTTTCTTGTTTTGTTTTTATAGGTTGAGTCATTGCTAGACATAATGTATAACAATGCATTGGACCAAGAGAGATACATATGGAGTATTTATTAATGTCTGTGTGTTTCAGGAAATGGTAGCTGCAAAGTATACTTTAAGTCAGTTTTACCTAAGCATTTAGCATTAAAAACACAGTCACAACATGCATTAAATGTATGTGAATTCCACTGAGTGGATTTACTGATTTAAATGCTTCAAGTTAAATCCCAGAGATGCTTAACTGGGATCCATGGGTCCAGTAGGACTCAGATCTAGTAGCTCTGTGACCCCCTCCCCCCCGCCCCGCTCCAAGTATCTAGGCAGATGTAATGAATAGACGGGATTCCTGAACTGGTTGGAAGGTGTGCCTGACCTCCCAGGCACCTTTTATCTCTACTCTGCCCTTCACTGCTTGAGGCTTGGAATGCAAAGGGAGAAAATGTCTGCACCTTCACTCTAGCAGTTACTCTTGGACTTGGCTCATTTCAAGTTGGTTTTCCGTGGAGTAAATGACACCTTGCAGTAATTACTGTTTCAGGGAGACTGTTGTGTTTTATAAAGCACTTTGAATTCCTCAGACCAAATGTGCTGTATAAATGTTACAGTTAAGCTAGATTTCATAATGCCTCTGTTGATTCAGTTCTCAAAAACAAATGGAGTGTTTACTGCTCAGTAAACATCTCATCTTGGAGTTTGCTAGTATTTATAAAGGGAGTGATTAAAGAAAGTATAAACAATGGAAGAAGGAACAAAAGATTTGCTACTGCAGTCAACAAGGACTAGCAGCTCCGTCTATCCATTTTTCCAGATAAACCATTGGGTTAGGAATTGTCCAGTATAAGAATAAACTAAAGTGATATTTAATCCCCATTTTTGTTTGTGGCTTATTGCCAGAGTTTAGTTACAGTGTAGATATAGAAAAACATATGCTGGATATGGGCAAATTATTTAATGGACGGGAGCCTCACTATTGAATAAACCTGTTTAGAACTGTGACCTTGTATTTTAGCACACTGAATAATAGTCTAGCTTTGTGGTTATTAAAATCCTAGACATAGTTCTTGTCTCCTGAAAGTTTATGGAAGAAATTAAAGTAAAATTTACGCCAGTATGACTTCATTCAAAATAGTATATGACTCAGAGCAGCTATTATTCTTTCACTGGAAGGCTTAGTCTTCTTTAATAAAGCGTAAGACAATCCAGGTATGGTTTGTCCCCACCCCAGACCCCTGCCAGGCTTCTTGCTTTCCATGTGAAGTAGATTTTCCTGTATAGTATTTTGAACTGTTGGGAAGAAAACAGAGTCTCTACCATAGAAAATGCATTTTTATTTTAGTGGCTTGTGGAAAAGAATAGGGTGATATTTCTTTCTTTCTTTTTAAAACCTGATCATTTCTTTCTTAGTTCCTGTCATCTCTCAAGACAGTAGCTTACCGGGGTTCATGAAATTTAATTAGCAAGAGGACTTAGGGGTTAACATTATCTTGCCTCTAAATTGTGCCTATTCCTTGATGCTTTCTCTAAGAGTGATGACAAACACTTTTGGAGTTCTGGCGTATTTGACAGAAAGCAAAATTGCAGTACTAAAAAAAAAGTTTTTAATATAATGTTTTATATTCCACCATGGAACTTTTTAGTCACTATTGGCCTGTGGAGTGGTAACAAAAAAATAAAATATCTTTTAGAATCTAGTGTATCTTTGGTAAGAATAAGAAAACTATGTTTTAGGGCCTAATGCTTGTTTTCTTTCTTTCTGTTTTTTTAGTGAGCTAGTAGGTTATGACTTCTTCAGCATAGCCATAAATTATTTTCTCATGCTTTTTAAAAAAATTCCCCATTATTTGCTATTAACTGCTTGCCAGAATGCCTTTTCCACATAAATAAAGGCCATAAATTGAAATGAGAGTTCAGAATCACTTCTTTAATGCTCAAATAACTCCAGTTTTCTCATATTACATTTATTTTTTCTTTTAAAATTCCTAAATGTGGAGGAATGATAGTGTAGGAGAATAAACTTATTTATGAGATATGTGAAATGATATAAAATTGAATTCCAATTATCAAGCAGATGATTTGGTAGCCAAGAGTCATTTAGTTTACAAACAGTGTTTATTTTCTACATAGACTGAAACTATAGGGAGACTTTAAATAGGGAAACTAAACTGGCACACACGAAATGGAGAACAATGAAAGATAGTATATAATTTTGTCATAAATTGAGTGATAAGTGTTTAAGTCATGTGGGAATGGGGGTGTGGGTGGGGATGGTTAGCCAGCATCCCTGAGAGCTCTAGCAGTTGGGGCAGGCTTCCCAGCTGACCTTAGGAATGAGCAGGATTTGAGAGGCAGCCCTGATGGCCTAGCAGTTAGAGTTTGGCACACTCCACTTCAGTGGCCCAGGTTTGGTTCCTGGGCACGGAACCACATCACTCATCTGTCAGTGGCCATGCTGTGGTGGTGGCACACAGAAGAACTAAGACTTACAGCTAGAATAAATAACTATGTACTGGGCTTTGGGGAGGCGGAAAAAAAAAAGGGAGAGGAAGATTGGCAACAGATTTTAGCTCAGGGTGAGTCTTTCCCAGCAGAAAAAAAAAGAATGAGCAGGATTTGAGAGAGGTAACATGAAAGGGAGAAAGAAGGTGTGTCAGGTACAGTGCAGGGGCTGGTCAGCCTAGAGTTCTAAATTGCTGCTGAAGGTAGATGAAAGGAGTGGGCATGGTGGGACTAGATAAAGAATGACCTTCAAAGCCACACAGGTTTAGACTTGATAGTCAGCTACAGAAGTTTTTGGAATGATGAGAGTCGGTGTCACAGACATTTAAGAAAGCCCCTGGAGTCAGAGAGGCGATCTCTAGCTCAGGCCCAGGCCTGTCCCTTGCGTTCTTTGCACAGATCCCAGGGGCTTGGTGTGCCCTCCTTTCCTCTTCACTGTTGTCACCATCCTTTCTGGTTTCTTCCCGTTACACATCCCCCATTCCCCATATTCTCTCTTTCTGCAGCTCGCCCTCAGACAAAGCATTAGTTTGAGACTACTCAAATCAGAATCCTGTTTGTCTCCACTGCTTCACAGTGATTGCCCATCACTGGCCTTAGCAATCTCCTCGTGATGAATCAGTACTCTCTTCTCATCTTGGATCTATTTCTTGCTTGAAACATGCTCCTCTTTGTCTGGAGGATAACGCTGGCCTCCTTTTCCTCCCACCTCCCTGACCAGTCCTTCTCCTTTGCTGGCTTCACTTCTTGTTGACCTCGACTGTGACCCTTCCCTGGGCTCAGGTCTGGGACCCCTGTTCTCTAGCTGCATTTTCTCCCTAAGTAGAGTCATCCAATTCCATTGTCTGAAATCCTGTCTAAACATTGACCACTCCTAAAGACTTATTACTGACTTTGTCCTTGCCCATGAACAATAGGTTAGTGTATCCAATGCTTTGTTGATCTCTCCATTTGGATGTTTTATGAACATTTCAAAGTTAACATGTCTAAAATGCAACTCCTGCGTCTCCTCAAACCTATTCCCTTTTGATGTTCCCCTCACAGCAGATGGCACAACTTTTCATCCAGCTACACGAGCCAAAATCTAGGCGTTGACCTTCATTCTTTTCTGTCGCATAGCTTCCAAATCCCAACTGTTATCAACAGCTCTTTTCTGCTGTGTCTCCACAACATATCCCAAATCTGACGGCTTCTTCCTTCCTCCACCATCACCTCCTCACCAGCCTAAGCCTCCCGCCTGTCTCATCGAGACGGCTGCGGTAGCCTCTGCAGTGCTTTTCTTTCCTGTATTCATTCTCTGCACAGCAGCCAGAGTGGCCTTTTAAAAACTTGAATCAGATCATGTCACATCTCTACTCATCCAAAGAGAGTGATCTACTTTAGCACTGAGAGAAGGTGCTGCACTGGACTTCTGAGAAGCAGGAGGAGGCTTTCCATGGGCTGCCTTCCTGGTTGTTTCAGCCTTGTACTCAGATGTGAGAACCCTGCCTGTAAGATGTACCTTCACCATATAATGAAGACCATAAGTGCTATATGTGCTGATGAGGGAAGTATTAATTTTGATGAGAAGATTCATAGAGGAGCTAACATTTGCTAGACCTTGAGGGATGAGTCAGTTTTCATTGTGGCTCAGTGCACAGGGGAGATGGTGGAAAGTTCTAGGGCAGCAGAGAGCTTGGTCTGAACAGAGGCACTGAGTGTTTTAGAGGATGTGTCCTCTTCACAAAGTACCAGGCAGTTTTGGAGCAGGAGCCTGGCTTAGAGGTGGGAGAGGATAGCTGTGGATAATGAGACTAAAAAGTCGCTTAGACCTACTTTGAAGGACTTTAGATGCTAGGTTAAGTTTAGAGTGTGGGCAATGGGAAGCTGCCCTTAGAACACTGGACCCAGACTGATTTTTTAGTGTTCAATTCTAATGCTCACTGGAATGCACTCTCCTTTCTCTCATCTACCTGATAGCAGTATGGAAAGATTCACAGTTGTTAGGGTGATATCTCCTCACTTTAAATCTGATTCCCAGGGGAACGGCGCCCTCAGGTTGGAAAGCCTGAACCACATATATGATGGAACGCCCCCTCCCTTTCCTGTTAGTCAGCCTCCCCTACCTCCGGCTAAGATGGCGGTCAGTGGTCTTGATCATGAGGGACAAGGTAGAGTGTTTTGATTACTGAAGGAGCTAACCCTCATGTGTCTGTTCTTTGAGAAGAGAGGGAGGGAATGTAAATGTGTGCTATTTTAATTTTCCCACAGGATTAATCACAACGAACGGTTGGAGTTTCTGGGTGATGCTGTTGTTGAATTTTTGACCAGGTAAGGAGGTTTTTCTACTGTTCTACAATAATTGCATTTTAAGGTAGCGTACTTAATACATTGCCTTCTTTCTAACTAGCCAAATAAGGCTTTGAAACACCCTGTATTTTGTCTCGTTTGTAAAGCTTAAAAGCTACATGTCTGTGGCTCTTGCCCTGATAACTTGCACTCACTGATGCTGTAATGAGCAAGATTACAAGATGAAAGGCTAGTGTCTCTGTCCTGTCAAGTTTATGTTCAAGTTGCTGCAGCCACAAGAGATCCGCTTGTCTTGGTCCAGATGCTTCAGAGCTTATATTCAATTTGTAGAGAAAGGGATGATATTTTAAAATGTCATTTCATTTTCTAGGATTTGTCTTTGATCCCTTTCTCACTCTTTCTGATCTCAAGGGAAGTAAAACTTACAAGTAATTTTAATGCTGAGATTTTGGGTGTGTGTGTGTGTGCGTGTGTGTGTGTATTTGTATGTTGTCTTCCCAGAAGTGTTTTGGGGTCCTTAATTTGGAGGTAGGGGTAGGAAAGTGCATTTTGTTTTTCCGTGCTCACATAAGTTTGCTTTTGAGGGCGACAAGAGATACTTCTCTTGGAACTGTCTTGAGCTACTTTTATTCTCTTTAGGTTGTTTCTTCCCCTGAGAAGGACATAATGAGGCAAACAGGCTACTCTCTTAGCCTGTGCTCTTGGACGCAATAGGACTAAATAGGCTTAGTGGATCTTAAAAACTGGTGCGAGGGTTAGGACAGATCAGTTGTTGTTGTGGTCCAAACTGGTTTTCCATGTGACGTTCTCCCCAATGCCTGCACTTTGCTGATCAGCCCCTTTAGGCTCGTCCTTACAGCACAGCCGGCCACATGTGCCACTCTCAGTTCTGCTCCTGTCTCTGTCTGTATGTGTGAAGAAGAGACCACCACCGCTGCCCTGCTCGGGACTTCCCAGGCTGCTCTTGGGGGCCACCCATAACCTGAGCAAAAGCATTTGTTTCCAGGCCCAGTTTCTGAGTGTCATAGAGATTTGCTCTTAGCAGCGTGTGACCAATTCTTCAGGTCTTTGTTGTCATCAGATTTCAGAGAAATCTTTTAACAGAAGTAAATGTGAAAATGTGAGTGAACGGTGCTGTTTGGGCCTTAGCACTTTGAGATATACCGTGCTTACTGTTGAACTTTCGAAGACTTTTTTTAAATTTTTTTTTTTTTTTTTTTTTTTTTTTTTTTTTTTTTTTTTATTAATGTTATGATGGATTACAGGCTTGTGAAATTTCAGTTGTACATTTTTGTTAGTCATGTTGTGGGTACACCACTACCCCCTCCGTGCCCTCCCCCCACCCCCCCTTTTCCCTGGTAACCACCGATCAGATCTCCTTCTCAATATACTAATTTCCACCTATGAGTGGAGTCATATAGAGTTCGTCTTTCTCTGACTGACTTATTTCGCTTAACATAATGCCCTCGAGGTCCATCCACATTGTTGTGAATGGGCCAATTTCGTCTTTTTTTATGGCTGAGTAGTATTCCATTGTGTATATATACCACATCTTCTTTATCCAATCATCAGTTTCTGGGCATGTAGGCTGGTTCCACGTCTTGGCTATTGTAAATAATGCTGCGATGAACATAGGGGTGCAACGGACTCTTGAGATATCTGATATCAGGTTCTTAGGATAGATACCCAGTAATGGGATGGCTGGGTCATAGGGTATTTCTATTTTTAACTTTTTGAGAAATCTCCATACTGTTTTCCATAATGGCTGTACCAGTTTGCATTCCCACCAACAGTGTATGAGGGTTCCTCTTTCTCCACAACCTCTCCAACATTTGTCGTTCTTGGTTTTGGATGTTTTTGCCAATCTAACGGGGGTAAGGTGATATCTTAGTGTAGTTTTGATTTGCATTTCCCTGATGATTAGCGATGATGAACATCTTTTCATGTGTCTATTGGCCATATTCATATCTTCTTTTGAGAAATGTCTGTTCATGTCCTCTGCCCATTTTTTGATCGGGTTGTTTGTTTTTTTGTTGTTAAGCAGTGTGAGTTCTTTGTATATTATGGAGATTAACCCTTTGTCGGATAAGTGGCTTGTAAATATTTTTTCCCAATTAGTGAGCTGTTTTTTTGTTTCAATTCTGTTTTCCCTTGCCTTGAAGAAGCTCTTTAGTCTGATGAAGTCCCATTTGTTTATTCTTTCTATTGTTTCCCTCAACTGAGGAGTTACAGTGTCCGAAAAGATTCTTTTGAAACTGATGTCAAAGAGTGTACTACCTATATTCTCTTCCAAAAGACTTATTGTCTCAGGCCTAATCTTTAGGTCTTTGATCCATTTTGAGTTTATTTTGGTGTGTGGTGAAAAAGAATGGTCGATTTTCAATCTTTTGCATGTGGCTGTCCAGTTTTCCCAGCACCATTTGTTGAAGAGACTTTCTTTTCTCCATTGTAGGCCCTCTGCTCCTTTGTCGAAGATTAGCTGTCCATAGATGTGTGGTTTTATCTCTGGGCTTTCAATTCTGTTCCATTGATCTGTGGACCTGTTTTTGTACCAGTACCATGCTGTTTTGATCACTGTAGCTTTGTAGTATGTTTTGAAATCAGGGATTGTGATTCCGCCGGCTTTGTTTTTCTTGCTCAAGATTGCTTTAGCAATTCGTGGTCTTTTGTTCCCCCATATGAATTTTAGGATTGTTTGTTGAATTTCTGTGAAGAATGTTCTTGGGATTCTGATTGGGATAGCATTGAATCTGTATATTGCTTTGGGTAGTATGGACATTTTAACTATGTTTATTCTTCCAATCCATGTGCAAGGAATGTCTTTCCATCTCTTTATGTCATCGTCAATTTCTTTCAAGAAAGTCTTGTAGTTTTCATTGTATAGATCCTTCACTTCCTTGGTTAAGTTTATCCCAAGGTATTTTATTCTTTTCGTTGCGATTGTGAATGGGATAGAGTTCTTGAGTTCTTTTTCTGTTAGTTTATTGTTAGTGTATAGAAATGCTACTGATTTATGCACGTTAATTTTATACCCTGCTACTTTGCTGTAGTTGTTGATTATTTCTAATAGTTTTTCTGTGGATTCTTTGGGGTTTTCTATGTATAAGATCATGTCGTCTGCAAACAACGCGAGTTTTACTTCTTCGTTACCTATTTGGATTCCTTTTATTTTTTTTTCCTGCCGAATTGCTCTGGCCAGCACCTCCAGTACTATGTTGAATAGGAGTGGTGAAAGTGGGCACCCTTGTCTTGTTCCTGTCCTCAGAGGGATGGCTTTCAGCTTTTGTCCATTGAGTATGATGTTGGCTGTGGGTCTATCATATATGGCCTTTATTATGTTGAGGTACTTTCCTTCTATACCCATTTTACTGAGGGTTTTTATCATAAATGGGTGTTGGATCTTGTCGAATGCTTTCTCTGCGTCTATTGAGATGATCATGTGGTTTTTGTTTTTCATTTTGTTGATGTAGTGTATCACGTTGATTGACTTGCAGATGTTGAACCATCCCTGTGTCCCTGGTATAAATCCCACTTGATCATGGTGTATAATCTTTTTGATGTATTGCTGTAATCGGTTTGCCAAAATTTTGTTGAGGATTTTTGCATCTATGTTCATCAGTGATATCGGCCTGTAGTTCTCCTTCTTTGTGTTGTCCTTGTCAGGTTTGGGGATCAGAGTGATGTTGGCTTCATAGAATGTGTTAGGGAGTTCTCCATCTTTCTCAATTTTCTGGAACAGTTTGAGGAGAATAGGTATTAAGTCTTCTTTGAATGTTTGGTAGAATTCTCCAGAGAAGCCGTCTGGTCCTGGACTCTTGTTTTTGGGAAGGTTTTTGATTACCGTTTCTATTTCCTTTCTTGTGATTGGTCTATTCAGATTCTCCATTTCTTCCTGATTCAGTTTGGGGAGATTGTAAGAGTCTAGGAATTTGTCCATTTCTTCCAGGTTGTTCAATTTGTTGGCATATAGTTTTTCATAGTATTCTCTTATGATCTCTTGTATTTCATTGGTATCTGTTGTGATTTCTCCTCTCTCATTCCTGATTTTATTAATTTGCGCTTTCTCTCTTCTTTTCTTGGTGAGTCTGGCTAGGGGTTTGTCAATTTTGTTAATTCTTTCGAAGAACCAACTCTTTGTTTCATTGATCCTTTCTATTGTCTTTTTTGTTTCAATATCGTTTATTTCTGCTCTTATTTTTATTATTTCCCTCCTTCTACTGACTCTGGGCTTTGTTTGTTCTTCTTTTTCTAGTTCCGTTAGGTGTCGTTTGAGGTTGCTTACGTGAGCTTTTTCTTGTTTAGTGAGGTGAGCCTGTATTGCGATGAATTTCCCTCTTAGGACTGCTTTTGCTGCATCCCAAATGATTTGGTATGTCGTGTTCTCATTTTCATTTGTCTCCAGATAATATTTGATTTCTTCTTTAATTTCTTCAATGATCCATTGTTTGTTGAGAAGCGTGTTGTTTAGTCTCCACATTTTTGCACCTTTCTCTGCTTTTTTCTTGTAGTTGATTTCTAGTTTAATAGCGTTATGATCAGAAAAGATGCTTGATATTATTTCAACTCTCTTGTATTTATTGATGTTTGCTTTGGTTCCCAAAATATGGTCAATCCTTGAGAATGTTCCATGTGCACTTGAGAAGAATGTGTAACCTGCTGTTTTTGGATGAAGTGTTCTATATATATCTATTAAGTCCATCTGGTCTAATTTTTCATTTAATTCTATTATTTCCTTGTTGATTTTCTGTCTGGATGTTCTGTCCATTGGTGTTAATGGTGTGTTGAGGTCCCCTACTATTATTGTATTGTTGTTGATGTCTTCTTTTAGTTCTATTAAGAGTTGCTTTACAAATTTTGGTGCTCCTGTGTTGGGTGCATATATATTTATAAGTGTTATGTCTTCTTGGTGGAGAGTCCCTTTTATCATTATATACTGTCCCTCTTTATCTTTCTTTATCTGTTTTGCTTTGAAATCTACCTTGTCTGATATTAGTATAGCGACACCTGCTTTCTTTTGTTCATTATTAGCTTGGAGTATTGTTCTCCATCCCTTCACTCTGAGTCTGTGTTTGTCTTTGGGGCTGAGGTGTGTTTCCTGGAGGCAGCATATTGTTGGATCTTGTTCTTTGATCCATCCTGCCACTCTGTGTCTTTTGATTGGGGAGTTCAATCCATTTACATTTAGAGTGATTATTGAGACGTGGGGGCCTACCACTCCCATTTTGTGTCTTGTTTTCCAGTTTTCTTCAGTTTCCTTTGTTTCTCGTCCCATGGTTTAATCTGTTCTGATGTAGAGCTACTACTCTCTGTTGTTGTCCTTCTACTTATCTCCTCTGCTCTTGGTTTTGTAGCCCCTTTCCTTTTTTGGATTTTTCAGGAAAGAGGGTTTTCCTGAGGATTTCCTGAAGAGGAGGTTTTGTGGCAATGAACTCCCTTAATTTTTGTTTGTCTGGGAAAGTTTTTATTTCTCCATCGTATTTGAAGGATATTTTCGCTGGGTAGAGAATTCTCGGCTGTAGATTTTTGTCCTTCAGATTTTTGAATATATCATTCCACTCTCTTCTAGCCTGTAAAGTTTCTGCTGAGAAATCTGCTGATAGCCTGATGGGGGTTCCTTTGTAGGTTAGTTTCTTTTGCCTGGCTGTCCTTAATATTTTCTCCTTGTCGTTGACTCTTGCTAGCTTCACTACTATATGCCGTGGAGTTGGTCTTCTTGCATTGATAAAGTTTGGAGATCTATTGGCTTCTGTCACCTGAAGATCCATCTCCCTCACCAGATTTGGGAAGTTCTCAGCCATTATTTCTTTGAATAGGTTTTCTGCCCCTTTCTCCTTCTCTTCTCCCTCTGGTATACCTATAATCCTTACGTTGCATCTCCTAATTGTGTCTGATAATTCTCGGAGAGTTTCTTCATTTCTTTTAAGTCTTGCTTCTCTCTCCTCCTCTGCCTGCAACAATTCTATATTGCCATCTTCCAAATTGCTAATTCTTTCCTCCATATTATCGGCCCTACTGTTCAGAGCATCTAGATTTTTCTTAATCTCCTCTATTGTGTTCTTCATTTCCAATATTTCTGTTTGGTTCTTCTTTATCGTATCAAACTCTTTTGTGACATAGCTCCTGAACTCGTTGAGTTGTCGGTCAGAATTCTCTCTTAACTCATTGAGAATCTTAATGATGGCTGTTTTGAAGTCATCGTCATTTAGGTTATACATCTCATTTTCTTTGGGATTGTTTTCTGTGTATTTGTTGCTTTCTTTCTGTTCTGGAGATTTGATGTATTTTTTCATATTGCTTGATGTTGTTGATTTGTGCCTCCGCATGGAGATAGAGTTTAGTTGCTCCTTTCACTTGTTTCAGCTGCTGCGGTGGGAGGAGCAGCTGTTTATATTTCACCAACCAGGAACCCTGTCCGTAGTTGCTAACTGGGCCTGGGCCCCTCTTCGTAGCCACAGTGGCCCTTTGGATTCCCTCCTCTGCTGTGGGGGCCGTCACAGGGGGGCTTCAGGCTGCAGGTGCCTACTGTTGCAGCCCACCTAGATGTGCTCTCTCCTTGGGGTCTGCAACGGTGTTATGGGCTTTTCCAGCAGCCAGGGGTGGGATCACTTATATTTGTCGCTCCGTTGCTGTCGGCCCCCACCAAATCTCACTTGTCCTCTATAGGTCGCAGGAGAGCTATTGGCATCTTCTACAGTCTGTGGTTAGTACACCTAGTTATGCTGCTTTTGCCCTGGGGTCTTCCAGCCTTGTGGCTGGCGGCTGGGTGCCTTCTACTGGTGCTGTGCAGAGGCTTTCCCTAAGGCTGCTGTGAGCCTGTAGGGTTTCCCCCTAGGCTACTAAGCTGGGTCTCTGGAACTCTCTCCAGCCCCAGTCCTCTCCGAGATCTCCGGCAATCCCTAGACCCACGGGGCGGGCAATGGCAGCTGGGGGTCGCCCCGCCCTCAGGGCTTCTCTCCTGGCCTCTCCCGGAGCCGTGAATGCTGGGCGTGGCCCCTCTGCCAATGACAGACAGGGAGTTTTGTCTGCTGCCCAGCGGAGCTCCAGCGCTTCCCCTCCGGGTCGCAGAACCGGCCTTTGAAAATTCCCCCGGCCCCGGTCCTCTCCGAGATCTCCGGCAATCCCTAGCCTCACGGGGTGGGCAACGGCAGCTGGGGGTCGCCCCGCCCTCAGGGCTTCTCTCCGGGCCTCTGCCGGAGCCGTGAATGCTCAGCGTGGCCCCTCTGCTAATAGCAAACAGAGAGTTTTGTCTGCTGCCTGGGCGGAGCTCCAGCGCTTCCCCTCCGGGTCGCAGGACCGGCCTTTTGAAAGTTCCCCCCGCCCCGGTCTTCTCCGAGATCTCCGGCAATCCCTAGCCCCACGGGGCGGGCAACGGCAGCTGGGGGTCGCCCCGCCCTCAGGGCTTCTCTCCGGGCCTCTGCCGGAGCGTGAATGCTGGGCGTGGCCCCTCTGCTAACCGCAGGCAGAGGGTTTTGTCTGCTGCCCGGGCGGAGCTCCGGCGCTTCCCCTCCGGGTCGCAGGACCGGCCTTTGAAAATTCCCCCGGCCCCGGTCCTCTCCGAGATCTCCGGCAATCCCTAGCCTCACGGGGTGGGCAACGGCAGCTGGGGGTCGCCCCGCCCTCAGGGCTTCTCTCCGGGCCTCTGCCGGAGCCGTGAATGCTCAGCGTGGCCCCTCGGCTAATAGCAAACAGAGAGTTTTGTCTGCTGCCTGGGCGGAGCTCCAGCGCTTCCCCTCCGGGTCGCAGGACCGGCCTTTTGAAAGTTCCCCCCGCCCCGGTCTTCTCCGAGATCTCCGGCAATCCCTAGCCCCACGGGGCGGGCAACGGCAGCTGGGGGTCGCCCCGCCCTCAGGGCTTCTCTCCGGGCCTCTGCCAGAGCGTGAATGCTGGGCGTGGCCCCTCTGCTAACCGCAGGCAGAGGGTTTTGTCTGCTGCCCGGGCGGAGCTCCGGCGCTTCCCCTCCGGGTCGCAGGACCGGCCTTTGAAAATTCCCCCGGCCCCGGTCCTCTCCGAGATCTCCGGCAATCCCTAGCCTCACGGGGTGGGCAACGGCAACTGGGGGTCGCCCCGCCCTCAGGGCTTCTCTCCGGGCCTCTGCCGGAGCCGTGAATGCTCAGCGTGGCCCCTCGGCTAATAGCAAACAGAGAGTTTTGTCTGCTGCCTGGGCGGAGCTCCAGCGCTTCCCCTCCGGGTCGCAGGACCGGCCTTTTGAAAGTTCCCCCCGCCCCGGTCTTCTCCGAGATCTCCGGCAATCCCTAGCCCCACGGGGCGGGCAACGGCAGCTGGGGGTCGCCCCGCCCTCAGGGCTTCTCTCCGGGCCTCTGCCAGAGCGTGAATGCTGGGCGTGGCCCCTCTGCTAACCGCAGGCAGAGGGTTTTGTCTGCTGCCCGGGCGGAGCTCCGGCGCTTCCCCTCCGGGTCGCAGGACCGGCCTTTGAAAATTCCCCCGGCCCCGGTCCTCTCCGAGATCTCCGGCAATCCCTAGCCTCACGGGGTGGGCAACGGCAGCTGGGGGTCGCCCCGCCCTCAGGGCTTCTCTCCGGGCCTCTCCCGGAGCCGTGAATGCTCAGCGTGGCCCCTCTGCTAATGGCAGACAGAGAGTTTTGTCTGCTGCCCGGGCGGAGCTCCGGTACTTCCCCTCCGGGTCGCAGGACCGGCCTTTGAAAATTCCCCCCGCCCCGGTCCTCTCCGAGATCTCCGGCAATCCCTAGCCCCACGGGGCGGGCAACGGCAGCTGGGGGTCGCCCCGCCCTCAGGGCTTCTCTCCGGGCCTCTCCCGGAGCCGTGAATGCTCAGCGTGGCCCCTCTGCTAATGGCAGACAGAGAGTTTTGTCTGCTGACCGGGCGGAGCTCCGGCGCTTCCCCTCCGGGTCGCAGGACCGGCCTTTGAAAATTCCCCCCGCCCCGGTCCTCTCCGAGATCTCCGGCAATCCCTAGTCCCACGGGGCGGGCAACGGCAGCTGGGAGATCTCCGTGCCCTCCGTGTCTCTCTCTGGGACCCTCCGGGCGCCCCGAGCACCAGGCTGGATCCCCCCGCCAATGGCGGGGAGAGACTCTCCCCGCGGGCTCAGGTGTGCAACTCCAAAGTTTCCCTCTGCGTTTAGGAGTAATTGCAGGGGGTTTAGGTAGGGTTCTGGTCACCTGTTTCCACCGTCGCTCCTCTGTTGTGTTCTCGCTCCTGCCCTAGACGTGCGTGGATCCTCTGGGGGCGTCCGTTGGAAGAAAGCCGCTTGCGGGTACCAGGCTGCCCGTCGGGGTCGGAGAGCCCTCACCTATTTCCACATCCTCCCGGAGGAAAGTCCATCCGCCTTCCGATGTATAGTCGCGAGGGTGTCTCAGACGTCCTGAGATGCTGTCTGGATATCCTTTGTCAAGCGATAAGTGTCCAAATAATTGTAGACTCGAAGGGCGAGAGACAAAGAGGACTACTCACGGCGCCATCTTGGCTCCATCCTTCTCGAAGACTTTTTTTTTAATTTTTTTTTTTAATTTTTTCCTTTTTCTCCCCAAAGCCCCCCGGTACATAGTTGTGCATTCTTCGTTGTGGGTTCCTCTAGTTGTGGCATGTGGGACGCTGCCTCAGCGTGGTCTGACGAGCAGTGCCATGTCCGCGCCCAGGATTCAAACCGACGAAACACTGGGCCGCCTGCAGCGGAGCGCGCGAACTTAACCACTCGGCCACGGGGCCAGCCCCGAACTTTCGAAGACTTTTAATCACACCCTTTGGTTTAGTTCGTTTCAGATATTCATTGTACAGATATTGTGTGCCAGGCCTGTTTTTGTGACTCAGAGCCACAGACAGAATGTCGTGATGCATATTTATTCATGTGCTTATTTATTTATTTTTTTGCAGTGTCCATTTGTACTATTTGTTTCCTAGTCTGGAAGAAGGAGGATTAGCAACCTATCGGACTGCCATCGTTCAGAATCAGCACCTTGCCATGCTAGCAAAGGTACGTCAACCATTCAAGTCTGGCGTTCTCGTCTTCAGTCCATGCATAACTTTGCATTTGCATAAGTAACCCTTTAGGGTGTAGTAAAGGTTTAATATTTTAGAGACCGAAGGATTTTTTTTGTTTAGGTTTTAAGGATTCAGCCTTATTAGTTCTGTTACCTTTGTGAGTTTCACCAGCAGCTAATGAACTCCACGGTGAGGTAACTTGATAATAGAAGAGGAAAAATTTGACAGATGTGCATGAACAGAGTTAAACATTTGGGGGAAAGGAACATAAGAACAGAGCAAAAGAAATGAAATATTTTATATTTTCCTTTGTGTAATATTTCTGTGTTACATTTTTTTTTAATTTATTTTAACAAGCAGAATTATATCTTTGAGTAGAATGCTCTAGGCTGTTTATATCCACAAGGGATACTTTACAGATCTTTGAGCATCCTCCCAAATCCCAAATCCCATTAATTGAGATTCAGGGTTTAGGCTGTCCAGCTAGCCACATTGACTTAGCTGAGTGACTAACAGAGCTGTTTCTTGACTTAGATTCATGGTAGGCATTTTACTTACATCATCTCATTTGATGTTGCTATCTGTGCAGTGCCGTCTTATAGTAAATCATAACAGATAGAACATGGGCACCTGCATTGGCCATGGATTCCAGTCCACACCCCTCCTCTTAAAAACAGGGGGCCGTGGACAAGTTGTTGTTTCCTGCTCCAAGCCTCTGCTTTCTCATCGGTAAAATGGAGATGGCATTAACACCTGCCACACAGGGTGGTTTTGTGAGAATTAAATGAGATTATCATTTGGGTTGTAATGGTTCACTTTATAAGGGGCTTGGTACAATGTCTGTTCATAGTAATCACACAAACATGTAAATAAATTAGAAGGAGTTAGTTGTTTTTGTTGCTGCTACCACTGTTGTAATTATAAATCATTACATTTTATAGACCTGTGGATTTATTCAATAGTAGGGGGAATTGTGGCTCTTAATTCCCAAATACCAATGATCCACTGGAAAAGCTTTTGTGAATTTAAGTAATTTCTATTTTGTTCTTCATTTTGATATAAATGTTGGAATTTGATAGAAAAGACTAGATAAAACCCATTCTAGATTTATGTCTGGCTTCTTAATTTGATCTTGGCAAGGCATTAATTATATTCAAAATGTAGTTAATTTTAGCCCATGGTTTTTGGTTAGCAAGAGTACATTGTTTTATGTAACATCATCATCGTCATGATTACTTTGATGGTGGTGGGCTTTGAACTAGTTTTGGTAGCATTTGAGAATGTGAAAAATGGCGTCTTAATGAAAAACTATAGGCATGCTAACTTGGTTTTAGCAGCCTCACAATCAGTGAAATTCCACAACTCTATGTAAAACTGCTTCAGTGTTTAGTTGATTTAATTGTCCAAATGTTTCCTGATAGTTCACATAAGCGTCCATTGGAAATGCATGTTAATAAGTAGATTGTCACGCCCCTCCTTGCATTGTTTTCTTTTCAATTTAACATATACTGGAATTGCATAATTATTTTTCAGACAGTTATAGGGAGGATATTTACAAAGTGTGGGAAATTGCTGTAGCCTAAAAACAGAAGCTACTACATAACACACTGGCTGCTGTACAAAGCCATGAGTTATGACAGGCGTGGCTAGTTTCTCCCTTTAGGGATTTCTGTGTGATCTTTCTTCACTCCAAGCTGTGACATTACCACAGCACTCAACACCCATCTGCTCCAGCAGAAGGCAGTGGTGGTCTTGCCCTTCTTCTGTCTAAACCAGTGGTTCCTAACCACTTGGGAGGGGGGCACTTGGAGAGTAGCAGACCCCTTTGAGAATATAATAAAAACTCTAGGTCACCTCTCCAGACAAATGAATATTTTAGCACACACACAGTAGAACACTGCTCTTCCTTTTAAAAGTTGCACTAATGCCTGCATGGAAAAAGAAGGATATAGAGCAGGGACTATGAGAAGTTGGAAAATTCCTAGCATTCCAGAATAATTGTTTATAATATAAAATATGACTTGCAGTCTACTCCCCAGCAGGGCTCCAGAGATAGCAAACAATTGGATTTTCCCAGTGAAGTTGTGAAACAGATGAGATTTACATATTCTAGTATAAACTCTTGCGCTTGGGGATCAATTTTTTAAAAGAGGTGTTTTCTGCTGTTGCATTTGTGGTAGTCAAAAATCTCATTTGAGTATATTTTATATTTATGAATTCCTAGCGTTACAAAATACTGATAATATATATGTCTTGTTTTTATTGTCTCTGTCTTTTTCTAATATAAATGGATATGAATTTTTTTTTTCGTGAGGAGAATTGGCCCTGAGCTAACATCCATTGCCAATTGTCTTCTTTTTGCTTGAGGAAGATTGTCGCTGAGTTAACATCTGTGCCAGTCTACCTCTTTTTTGTATGTGGGATGCTACCCCTGCATGGCTTGATGAGTGGTATGTAGGTCCTCAGTGGGGATGTGGACCCACAAACCTTGGGCCGCTGAAATGGAGCGTGCGAACTTAACCACTATGCCACGAGGCCAGCCCCTGGATATTGATATTTTTAACATACATACCGAGACACACAAAATCTGAGTACTTTTATGTGAGGACTGATGAGACTCATATTGTTCTAGGTTGTTCTTTGACTTGTGACTTGTTCCATATTACATGGCATGTTATTGCTTCGTAAGTATTTATGGAATTGACTTACATGGTAATGGAAACATTTATTGTATGCGTATGCAATGTTTGTATCTTTCTCCTTTTATGGAAAGAATTTTGATTTCCATTTATTCAATCTCAGAAGATTTATAAAAAAAATTCATTCATGCTGTGTCTAGTTCTAAAAGAACCTGAATTGATTTTTATATTATAATAGATACAAATGGATAAGAAATAAATTGATACTACACTCAAAGTAAAGAGAAAATATGAATAATACAGTAAAATGAAGCCAGAGGTAAAGTTAGTGTACACAGATGTATTTATAAGTCCTATACAATTTCTAGAACTAGGAGACAAATTTGGCTCTAAGCTTTTCTGAGGTCAAATAAAAGGAAACAAAATTCACTACAAATAATATTCCCAGAAGCCTTAAGATAAATCCAGCCCGTTGCTCAGAGGATCTCACTGAGCCTTCAAAAAGATGAGTGTGGAGACCTCATAAAGGGAACACAACTATAATGATATAGGACCCCCCAAATTCTCACCAAATTAAAAAAAAAGATTTAGAGTTATAAGGCATTTTGAAGTCTTCTGAGGGTCCTCATTTACTCTACCACATGAAAATCTGTTCTGTATGGTATGGGCATCATAATACCACATAACTCTGGAATCAAAGAGGTCAACTTTGGGTTGGGTTTGTGTCTCCCTAGACATATTGGGTGAACCCAAGGGCCTATGGTCTTGTAGCAGAGTCTTATTCTAGGTTGGGCTGGTGCTTGGTCTGAAGTTGGAATTGGACAGCTCACATCTGATTAGTTCGAACCTCCTTGAACCATCAGTGTCCATAGAAGCCTACTTGGAGAGAAGTCTTGATTTGTGAGAGCTGAACCATATGTAAGGACTCCTAATGAATGGTAGACTAGACTTTCTTGATATACTGACATCAGGCCAATTAATTTGTAACCATAACCCTTTATCCTTAGGAGATGTTGAGTTATTACAGTTAGATTTTGCCAAATTCTTTCTTACTTTCTGTCATTTTGAATTTTGTAGAAACTCGAACTGGATCGATTTATGCTTTATGCTCATGGACCTGATCTTTGTAGAGAATCAGACCTTCGACATGCCATGGCTAATTGTTTTGAAGCATTAATAGGTAATTTCTCTTTATATAATCTAGTTTCGTACATGTCTAAAATGTCTGGAGAGCACAGAAAATTCGATCTGGAGACTTGGGACAAAATTACTTGTTCCCAAAGTATGTGAAGTCCCTAGTCTAATACCCACCCCCTTGTATTGTGGTTATTGTGGCTCGTCCAGGGCAGCAGTCATACTTCCTTTCCTTGCATTCCTGGTGCCTGAAACAGTGTCTGATGTCCATATTTAACTTAGTATATACTGAGTTGAGTTGAAGTGATTGATATGGAGATGGATTACTTTTCAGATTTGGTTTAGGATCACATGCATAAATAAGCAGTGACTAGGTTGCTGGTGAGGCGCTAATATTGTTTTTGATCACATTTTAAACTATTCACAAGATTTTCTGACTTAAACATCTTGAAAACACTGCATTTTTGAAATCCCAGGGCTTGAGTCTATATAACTATTATTTATTCACCTGAAGTGAGACTGATTCATACACCTTACTTCCTTATTCAGGCACGTTACTTCCTCGCTTTCTTTCTTATTGTAACCAAAATACAGTTAGCTGTTGGTACAGGAAAGACATGAAGAGTTAATTAGCTGGTGATTGCAAGTATGCTTCACAATGAAATATTACAGTAGATTGACAAGTCCTTGATTTTTTTAGGTAAATGATTGAGTACATTTTACTTTTCAAAGGCCTTTGTACTTCCTTATCAATTTTGCCCTCTTCCTTTGAAAATGAATATAAAAGCTTCCCATTATAGTTCTCTGCTGATGATGGTAGCAAGAGAATGTTTAATAATTATCCACAGTCTTTTCACAGCTATGTTTCTTTTACACAGATATGTCTATTTCCAGAGAGTTTGTCACATGGAATTACTGTACTCTGTACACATAATATTTTTGACAGTTAGTGTTACAGTTGGCTCCAGAGCCAGGCAGGCATGATTCAATTCCCTCTCACATCATTTATCAGCTCTTTGTCTTTGCCAAGTTATTGAATCTCTTTGAGCCTCAGTTTCCCCATCTGTGACATGGAGATAGCATCACTTACCTCACAGAGTTGTAAGGATCTTAATATCCAGTCATGGCAGCATCCAGTCCAGAGCAAAGTTCCGTTTCCTTAAACCCTCTCCCAGATCATCTACTGTGAGCCCAAATCCTATAAATCTTTTCTAACACCCTCTTACTGAGGCACTCAGGAAGGTGAAGGTAAGAATGTGAAAATGCTTTGCATGGTGCCTAGGGCATAAGTGGCCCCCAAACCACTACTACTACAACTACTACTATTAGTATCATTATTATTGTTATTATTACTGCAACTATTGATAAATAATAAGTGTATTTCGTCATCAAAAGCCCTAGAGACTAAGTGTCTTAGTATTTTGTACAGAACGTAGGCTTTCTGAAGACAGATGTAAAAATATGATTTCAAGAGTATATGACTACCCTACTCCAGAGTATTTGGTACCCAATTAAAATGTTACGACTGTACTTACTGGTGATTGATGGCAAATGTGTGTACAATGCTTAATTATTTCAAATTAAAGGTGAAGGTTGTCCTGATTTTTATTTGCAGAAGCCTTCATTTTTCTGAACACAGATTTTGCCTATCAGATTTTTTTATGATCTGAAACGCAGACTATAAATATAGAAAATAAGACATAACATTTTTGTAAAGTCAAGTATTTGTGCATAGTTCCCTTAGTAAATTCATTCCCATACCCTTCTTGATAGTTCATATTTGACCTCTTTTACTTACAGTATTAGATTTAGATTTAGTAAAGTGAGTTTTGTATTTCAGTCTAATTTATAATACAAAGCATAGCTAAAAGAGGAAATGCTACCTTTAAAACAATTGCTTCTGATATTGTCAGGTTTTTCTGTGAGTGGGTTTTGGCTCGCCTTTTTGCTTTTTATAGAGATATGTAATTTTCTCCGAATATTAATGCAGGCTTCATTTTGACGTTCTCTTCCTTTCATCTAGGAGCCGTTTACTTGGAGGGAAGCCTGGAGGAAGCCAAACAGTTGTTTGGGCGTCTACTCTTTAATGATCCGGTATTTATCTCGAATCATTTGATTTTTCTCACTTCTATATCATTACAGAATATTTTATATCAGTTAGTCTTTATATTTTAAAGAGAGAGTAGGAGAAACAAAATCCCCAAATCTGCCATAGATGAAGAGGTTTCAAGTACATCAAAAATAGCTTATTCAGTTGTTGCAGATGGGAGAGTTCCGTGGACATTTACACTAGGAGTTTTTCTTCTCCCTGAGACCCCATCTTTCGTCATGGTCACGTGTAAATCAAATCTGAATACAAATATAGTAGGTCTTTGCTTTATTTTGAAGTATCTTGAAGTTAATTATGATTTTCTACTTTATAATCCTTGGGTACCTACCCCATGCAGGCTTAGTTGAAGCTGTAGCCTTTTGGCTTTTCTGTTTATGATCTGTTTTTATGTAAATTATGTAGACTAGGTAAATGTACATCTACTTTAGAAAGTCAGTTCATAGGGAGTTTCTGAAAGGGCTATGAGTAAAGAGTTGTGGAAGTCCTTTTTTTTTTTTTAAAGCAAATTATAGTTTAAGAAAAAATGATAGATTCGAAAATAGTTTCTGTTGTTCCTAAAGTATTAAGCGATTAATATTGCTAAAGCTACCTTTTTAATCCTGCATGTAATCGAGCATACTGGATGCTTTTTGTACCAAAACAAGTCAATTTAACATTTAAAGGGAGAGGCAACTCTGTATTCCAAATTGAAATGTCATTATAATTGAATGAAATAGCCCTCATGGAGCAGTGAAGAACATAGGAAGCCAGTGTTTTAAACCTTTGTGAAACCTCAGCTTAAGTGGCTGTCAGATGTTATTACTGGATTACTTAGGATAGTTTGAAAAAAAAAAACCCGCAATCAATAGTCTTGAAAAATGTGACCTGGATGATGCTCATATCTGAGGATTTGATTATTTTTTTATCTGTTTTTATAGAGATATGTAATGATTTTATGTGTGAATTTCCTCCTGATGGGAAAATTATCTACAGATGTTTCACGTCCCCCCTTTTGCCCTGCACATATAAACAAGTGTGCATCTTGATTTATATCTGTAGCAGATGGCATGTATTTTAAGACTTTTTCTCAAATCTTAAAATATCTTTGTTCTGGCTTTTATCTTTTGTTGGCAATTTCAGCAACCTCTTTACTCCATCCTTCCCGTCTTGCCTTCGTGTGTCCTCTCACCCCTTAAACTTGTCGCCCCACCCCCACCTACTCTGCCCCGTCTCCCTTTTTACCTGCATCCCCCATCCACTCTACATTCCTGTTTTCCTGAATTATATGCAGTTTTACACCTTGTGTTCTTAACTGCATCAGTTTTTGTTTAGATTCTTTTCTCTAAACTGCTTCTCTCCCACTTGTCTACTTAGCAAGCTTATCTTATATTTCCAGTACCGCCTGCAATACTGGCACGTGCAGTGTTTAATAAATAATTGTTAAAGGAATGAAATGAATAAATGCCTAAATGAAAAAGCAGAATCTGAACATTCTTTTACAAATGGTACAGCTGAGATTCAGAATTCATTACAGTGTGTCTTTTATGAAACTGAACAGGGCTTAGTAATATATGGTCTTTCCACTTCAGCATTTTCAAATGCGC
The DNA here is from genome assembly GCF_041296235.1 of Equus asinus. NCBI lineage: Eukaryota > Metazoa > Chordata > Mammalia > Perissodactyla > Equidae > Equus > Equus asinus. The sequence continues at coordinate 83,782,007 of NC_091799.1, forward strand.
ACCCTCGGACATTCCACCTTATTTGACATCTCCATGTTGGCTTACATCTATTAGTTATAGTATGTGAGAGATGTTGGCAAACCATTGTACTTTTTTTTGAGTAACAATGTTGTGACAGTCTAATCAGCCAAAGACAGCCGGGGACAAACCTGTAGCCGACCCAGTCAGACTTACTGACTCCATGCTTCGAGGGAGGTGGGCGTCCTTGTTGAGGCCTGGGCTAGTGCCGACTCATTCCGAGGAGGGGCCAGGGAAGCAGGGGGCAGTTCTTCGTTGGTTGCCATGTCTGAGGCTGGATTGGAAGCAGCAAGGGATTAATTTGGGACTGGGTGCTATCAGGAGCCGAGGGCAATTTAGCAGTTGAGTATCCCCTGTGGTCATTATTCAGGGGTAACACATAGCAAAGCAGGTCAGAGGGCAACATGGGTAGGAACACAGTTGTCCCTCGAAGAGGGGCCTGTCCTGGCATTTTACAGCTTCTCCAAGACCTTGAGGAAAACACTGTTTCCCGTTAACTTTACAACTGGTTTTATGTGTGTCATCTGCCCAGCCCTTTTAAGAGCAGGGCTGTTTTTTGTCTCTCAGCCTGAACTGAGGTTTCCTCTTTCAGCCCCAGACAGTTTTTGCCAGTTGTGCTTTTGTTTTTGTGTGACCGTTCTTGGTTTACCCAATACATTCAGAGCTGTTGTTTCAATTTGATCCTCCCAGTGGCCCTCTTAGAAAGATAAGGAGCTGTTACTATGGAATCTTCCCTGTTCCCCCACTCCCTCCCACCCCTTTTTTCCTTTATACATCTTTCCCAGCATCTGCCACCCAGGCCTTTCTTGGGAGCTCCAGGAGTTGGAAAAAGTCTCTTTTCAGATTGCCTCTGGGCAGCTTCTCATGGGTGTTCCACGGATGCCTCATTTCGACAGGTTTAGTATTTGAACTCATCACCTTAGCTCAAAAACATGTTTCTCCTCCTTTATTTTTGTCATCTAAGCTGGAAACCTTAGGATCTTCTTTTGTCCTTAAGCTTTTTTCTCCCTGTATCCATTCAGTTGCAAAATCCTATCAGTTCTGTCCCTAATAGCTCTTGAATTGGTTCACTCTTGACCATGCTACTGCTTTAGTTTTTACGCTCCTTGTCACTTACCTGAAGTATTTAATCTGTTGTCATTCCCCACCGTTCCAGTCCATCATTCATGCGACATTTAGTCTTCTTTTTAATGCACAGATTTTATGATGATCTTTCTCACTTAAAATCTTTGATTTCTTTACTGCCTGCCAAAGTCTATACAATACAACATAGCATTTAGTAGTTTTCACAATCTGACTCCCCCCTATTTTTTCAGTTTCCTTTCTTTTCCCTCCCGCATTGTGCCATTCTAGGAATTACTTTTTTTAATTAAAAAAGTTTTTTAAGACTTAATTCTTTTAGGGACGTTTTAGTTCACAGCAAAATTGAGAGGAAGGTACCAAAATTTCCCGTATACCCTATGCCCCCACACATGCATGACCTCCCCCATTATCAACATTCTCCACCAGAGTGGTACATTTGTTGCAATTGATGAACCTATATGGACACATCATGATGACCCAAAGTCCGTAGTTTGCATTAGGGTTCGCTCTTGGCGTTGTATATTCTGTGGGTTTGGACAAATGTATAATGACATGTATCCATCATTATGGTATCACACAGAGTGTCTGCCCTGCCCTAAAATTCTCCAGGCTGCCCATCTTAGGAGGTACCTTTCTGTGCCTGTGTACTTTGAGATGTATTATTTGTGCATTTATGGTACCTTGCTTTTGATTCCCTCCCTCTACTGATTTGCCAAATTCCTCGTGTTCTTCAGGATACTTTTGAAGACTCACCTCTTCTTTGAAGCTTTATCTGATAGCCCCAGGCGGAAGTTTCCTAGCACTGAGTATATATTACTATTATAGAATTTATCACAGTTTATTAAGTTATGCTTATTTACCTTCCTTCTTCCCCACTAGGCTCCTTTGAGGACAGGGATAGTATCTTATTCGTCTAAATAAGCTAATACATTATAGGTATTCAATAAAAACATATTGCATGAACAAATGTGCCAGCAGTCAATGAACACTTTCCACAACAAGCTGAAGGTAGAGGCTTTGCCTAAGGTCCTTGAGCTAATTCATGATAGAACTGGATTCCAGTCTAGATCTTCTCCAGGACTTTTTCTCTGACACCAAGGTGCAGCAGAGCCTTATCTCAGTATGCCGAGGCAATGGACACAGTTGAAATTGTTGTGAGGTGTTAAGCAGTTACACCAAGATGGGTGGCATTAGACATCAAAGGAGAAATCATAGTAGTTTTGAGTGAAAATCTCGTAGGAGAAAGGAGAAAGGTGGAGCAGGAAGTCCCTGAGAACTGTGAGCTTGGAGATTAGAGTTGATCGGAAGAGATAGCTATTTATGGTTACTGTTGATATCATCACTATTAATAGCATTTTCTGTGTGCCAGCACTGGGTTTAATGCTTTGAGTGCATTGCTCGTCGAGGCATCAGAGAACATTTGAAGTAGGGACTGTAATTATCTTTGTCTTACACTGGAGGAAAGCAGGGCCCAGAGAGGTTAAGTAACATGCCAATAACGAAATTGGGATTAAACCCAGGCAGCCTGACTCCTGAGCCTGGGGGCTTCCCTAACACCATACTCCCTAGTTTAAGGTGAAAGACGGAAAGTTAGTATTTGGTCATTTGAGTATGTGGTAAAGGATGCCCATTAAGCCACTTAGGTTTATGGACTTGTAGCTTAGATGAGAGATCAGACCTGCAGCAGAGATGAATGAGTAATCCAAACTGAGCTAATGGCTAAAGCAGGGGCAATGGTGGAGCTCTCCCGAGGGGCAGGTGAGGGATAGGTCAGGCAAGGAGATGACGTTTGGTACATGTCCATTTTGGGTATAGGAGGAGCGAAAAAAGCATTGAGAGAGCATGAGAAAGTTCCAAGAGGGGAGTGATATTCAGTGTAATTCATGCTACAGAGAATTCAAGGGAAAGGTTATTGAATTGGTTAAGAGAAGTGCTTTAGAGTGCCTTAAAAGAACGCTTTGATATTTAAGCATTTTTTTTTTAAATATTGGCCAAAAACCCCACAACAAACTAAGTGTGTTTTATTAAGATGCAAGTTATACAAAAATATCAGGTATTTTATTTCACTTTGTCATCATATGTGTCACAAGTGATATGTTTTCCTATACTTCTCCCTCCCCAAATTTTTGAAAAATATTTTTTCCCTCTTTAAAAATTTTTTTGGTTCTTTATTTCAAAAACCTAATGTCAAGGCCAGAGAGTAGCTTCAGTCAGAGGCTCCCTAGACTCTAAAAGTGAAGGAAAAACACTTTAATCCTGAGGAAGTTCTAATTATAACTGCCTCTAGATTTAACTCAATGGATAAAATAATGTAGGATAATTTTCCATAAAATTCATTTATTCCCCTATATCAAGTAAACATTTGTAATGACCACCATAAAAGTGTGGTTTTATAAATAAATCTAAGAGTTTAGGAACTAGATATGGGATGTTTTCCACTCCATCTTAAAACGGCTCACTTATAATGAATTAGTGCCTAAAATAAAGGACATTCAAGATGAGTTTTAATTATAAAAGGCACGGCTGATGCACATTTCTGGGGAATGGTAAACTAAAAAATATGATTAAAACAGCAGCGTAATCCAGTGTATTAGGTTAGGCAAATGTGTAACTTAGTTTTAAAAGGTGTCGTTGACTTCTGGGGGCAGGGATGGCTCTTTTCCTCCCCAGCTTAATAGGCTAATTAGAGTCACTACAGGCAGTTTGAGTGGTGAATACACTTTAAAAAAAATTAGTTTGCTAGCGCTATTGAATTTGCAATAAGTGGAGTCAGCATCTGAAATAGTTCACTATTTCACATAATGGCATTTTATTTAGTACTCTAGAGTGTGTTAAATGGCTCCCTCGAGCATTAAAGGCATCACTCCATTTTCCAGGACCTGCGCGAAGTCTGGCTCAATTATCCTCTCCACCCGCTCCAAGTAAGTGTGACCTCCCTGTCTGCAGTGAGCTTTATAACTCTGGGTATTCGTGGTACTTAAGTTGCCTTTTTTTCCCTCCTGCTTTTATCCTTTGATTCCCTCAGCGGCATGATGACTTGAAGCTTGGGTGTCAGAACTGGAAGGCTTTGGAACAAGTAGTAAAATGAACCCATGCATTGCATTTAGGTGGTCTGGCGTGGGGTGGGGAAGCACTGGGAGTCGTCTTCCCTCACAAGGCAGGAACAACTACCCGTGTGGTTGTGGTTGGGTCTCCCCTCTCCCCCCAAAAGTGAGATTCAAAACGTAGTATGTTGGCTCCAGTATATCTACATGGCTGCTATTAGAGAGAAAATAATATTGAAGCAAGCCTGGGCTTATTACAAAGTAGAACAAATACTAAATTAACATTCTAAATTATAACCTAATTTGGAGCTTAGGAATTGAAGACTTTGACTCAGATTGCCTAAAACATTGTAAATTAAAATTTTAGTACAGTTGCGATGGCTTTCTGCTCAAGATTTTGGAATTTAAAAGATCTACACATGGTGACACCCTTTTCCCTGATTGGTTTAAAAATTCTTGCTATTCTTTGCTTTTATTTGTATTTTGCTTTGGAGATATACATATGTGCATATATGTATACATGTAAATTCATATATACATATTTTTATATATACACATGTATATGTATATTATATATAATAAGAATAATCACTAGTTGCTGAATTCTCTCATAAGAGGCTTTACAGTAATGGCATTAATTCAGAGTACTTTAGAAATGTTTTATTAATATGAAATTGCCCAAAGTTGTTGAAAATGTACATTTTAATTATACTTTTCATATTTGCTTTCCTCCAGTTGTTAAAGGCTCATTGTTATGTGGAGCCTGCCTAGTGGTATAATAATCTCCAATAGAAACTGAATCCAATTTTACTGATGCTCGTTTGCCAAAATAGCTTGGTCCCTGGAAGACATGCAGTGGTCCAGGTGCTCAAATGCAGTGGTTTTCAGAGGGCTGTCCCCAGACCTGCAGCATCTCTGTCATCTGAGAACTTATTAGAAAGGCAAATTCTCTGTCCTTACTCCAGACATACTGAATCAGAAACTCTTGGGGTAGAGCCTGGCCGTCTGCATTTAACAAGCCCTGCAAGGGTTGTGATGAATGCTGAAGTTTGAGAACCACTGCATTACCAGATATATATATTCTCTACCAGCAGTTCTTCAGCTTGCCTCTTCCTTAGAGAGTTAGTATAATACTTGGGATTTTGAACTATCTGTGTACAGTACTTGGCCTTGAAATTTGATAGGAGATTGGATGATATTATTTGAGCCTTCTTTAAATATTAGATTTGTTTGCCATTCTAAGGGATAAGAAAGAAGCTTCCGTGTTTTATCGGCATTTCAGAAATGTCTGCCCACGGGAGAAGGAATTTTACAAAACACCATCCTAGAATTGATAATTACTCTTGTAACCAAAAACTGCACATGATTTTTATTTATTTCTCTTTTCCTGTAGCTGCAAGAGCCAAATACTGATCGACAACTTATTGAAACTTCTCCAGTTCTACAGAAACTTACTGAGTTTGAAGAAGCAATTGGAGTAATTTTTACTCATGTTCGACTTCTGGCAAGAGCCTTCACGCTGAGAACTGTGGGATTTAACCACCTGACCCTGTGAGTTAGAAGTGCTTGTGTAGTCCCAACGTGACCAGTTAGACAGGCAGCCCCACGCCTTGCTGTGTGCCCTTCAAAGGAATTGGGATTTCACGCAAATTTCTGAGAAAGTCACATCGTGAGATGGATGAGCAACCAGACACTGGTGTGGACAGGGGATATGCCCCAATCCAGTATTTTTGGTCTCATTGTCAGGCATCTTATTTCTTCATAAATTATAAGAGAGTGTGAAGGAAGTAAAACCTTTTTCTGGAAAGGGGCAGACAGTAAATATTTTCGGCTTTCTAGATCATCTGATCTCTGTTGCAGTGACTTGACTCTGCCACAGTAGAATAAAAGCAGCCGTAGAAAAAATGTCAATGAATGAACATGGCTGAGTCCAGTTAAACTTTATTTACGAAAACAGGCTGTGGGCTGAATTTGCCCTCTAACCCCTGCTCTGGATGAGTGATTTGAAGATGAGCTAGTGAAATAAATAAGAAAGCAACCCAAATGTTATTTCTTTGTAGGTTGTTTTTATTCAGTTTTTGGCTTCCCTCCTACAAATCAAATATTCACAACTCTCTTTAAACTGTAAAGATTAAAGATTCTTGTCATGGATTTTTTTGGTTTCCTTAAACTGAATTCCAGATTTGAATAATGGAGTGTATATTTCCATAAGGAGGTAACAGTTTAGGAAAGAAAATTCTTGGGCCTTTTTGCTTTGTTTGGTCTCTATAGAGATTGTCTGTGCAAGATTATCGTCTGTACTATACTTTATTTTTCTAACTTTTGCTTCTCAGTTGCTACCTGGCATTATTTACCAGTCTTTATTTTAGCTTTTGTTTAATCCTTAGCTAGTACCCACTTTACTCTTCTTTGAAAGTCAACCTGTATTGACTCAGATCTCTTCTCAATTGAGGGGCCTTAGGGAATTGTATTCAGTTTTGGGCCTTAAAGCAAAATGAACACATTACTTTTTTAAATCATGCATTTTTAAAAATTTGGGGTTTTTTTTGAAATCCACAGATGCTTATTGATCTCTTTACACTGCTGTTTCTTTTTTCAGAGGCCACAATCAGAGGATGGAATTCCTAGGTGACTCCATAATGCAACTGGTAGCTACAGAGTACTTATTCATTCATTTCCCGGATCATCATGAAGGACACTTAACTGTGAGTTTGTGTTAAATCATTCCCTACAATAAGATTGCTGTATAATAGAGAGTGAAGATTAGAAGAGCCAGATATATATTTATGTAATTGATGACATGGTTCTTGGGGACTTGAGCATATCATGTAGTTTTGTTCATTTCATTATGCAAATTGTGTACAAAGCAATATACAATAAGAGCTCGTTTTATACTCCTTCATTTAATGATTACCTACTCTGTGCAAGATGTTAAGCTAGGCATCACTGGGGGAGCAAATATTCGTTGATGTCTAGTCTATCCGTAACGAGTATAAAAACTATTAGAAGAGATTAAAAATGTAAGTAAATAGCTACAAATACTCTCTCTCTCTCTTTGTGTATGTGTATATGTATGTATGGTGTATGTGTGTGTATACACATACATTTACACTATAAAAAGTATAAGTCAGTAATTAGAACTAGATGCAAGGGCAAACCATGTTAAATATTATAAAGAGGAGTAGGTAAACTGCTACAATTGTGCTGTTTAGGAAAAAGTAAGATTTCTTTTAGCTGTGGAATTCCAAGAAGGTTTCATGGATATGATGATTTTGGAGCCTTTAAAGGTGGGTAGGACGTGGCCATTGGGTGTTAGTGGGAAGAAACTTCTGTGCAAAGACATTCCACAACATTGGGACTCAAAACAAGGGCACAGTATGAAAAGTCAGAAGCTTTGAAAGGCAGTAGAGACTCAGTTGGGCCAGACCACGGTGGAGTTGAAAGAGACTTATAGAGGCAAGTTTTGCTTTATGAACAAAGTGGAATGATCCTCATTCTTCTCACTTCTGTTTCATTTTATAAAACTTTATTGAGCTTTTTTATTTGCTGTGTACTGTTTTTACTCTGTGAAATTGATCAATAGTATGACTGGAATGGTGAACAAAACATATCTGGAAGCCAGTCATGATGATCTCTCAAGCCACAAGGAATGACCTTTAAGAAGTCCCTCTAGAATTGGGCATTGAGAAAGCAAATATTTTATTGGGCGAAGAAAAATGATAGTACACTATAAGATATTTTGTTAGCTCAGACTTTCTTCTTTATTATTATTAAAGCAGATTAGTCTTTCGACTTTGCATCTCTACAGTTTTTATCTGTGTTTTGCTTTGAATAGAATTGGATCTTATCTCTGCAACTGTGAAGCCTGGAAATGGTTTATGTGAGACACACATATTGGAATTAGGGAGAATATGGTGATTTAGCTATGTTTAGATGTAATTTTTCAGTGGAATTTCTAAGCCCAACAAAATATGGTCCTTCCATTCACTCACTCAGTGAATATTGATTGTGTTCCTGCTATGTCCCATGTATCATTATAAGTGTTCAGAAATCAGCAGTACTCTTATTTTAACTTTGGTTGTAAATTAACAGTTTGATTACCACTTAAAGTTGACTGCTTTTGGATGGACTTGAAAATGTTTTCTTCTTGAA